>NC_057806.1:573287821-573621652 GCF_018294505.1 Triticum aestivum
CTCCCCCGGTTCTTCCTCTCCTCTCCCTCGCTCTCTCTCTCCCGTGTCCGAACGCACCCATCGCCGCCGTTCGCCATAGCAGCCGCCACCGGCCTCCCCTCGCCTCCCCGACACGCGCAGGAGCTCCGCCCCCTCGCCCTGAAGCTCTCCGTCAAGCCACAAGACGCCGGACGCCCTGTGGAGCCGCCGTCGCCATCGTCTTCCTCCTCGGGCTCCGACCACCATCGCCGTTGATTCGCCGTCTCCAGTGCGTCCCCGAGCCCGCTTCGACGCCCGCTGCAACCGCGGTGAGCTACGCCACCGTTTCCCTCTCTTCTCCCCCTCGTTCCCGCGCCGTAACTCCGTTCCCCACCACGGCCGAACCTCCGCCATCGCCGAGCTCGCCGTCGACGCAGCTCCGGTGACCATTTGGTCACCCCGGCGAGTCCAACAAGTTCGTAAGGCCCCGTAGAGCATCCCTAGCGCCTTGCTTCGCTCGCCTTCGAGCTCCAACCATGTTTCCGTGCACGACCGATCCCCGGCGGCCGCAGCCGAGCTCGCCGCCGTCGACTCCGGCCACCCCAGGCCCAGCCACGGCCACCGCCCGACGCGCCATCGAGCTAGCTTTCCAACGCACCTAGCCGCACGCCGTTTGGAGCACCACAGAGGAAAACCGAGGCACTTGTACGCCGCGGACCTCGCCGGCGACTAGCCGCCGGCGGGTTTGACCTGTTCGACCTGGGGTTTGACCCTCCCAGAGTCACTGACGCGTGGGCCCCGTCGGCCAGGTGGTTAGCTTAGTGCTAATCACTGTTAATTAACCCCCTGACACTGACCAGTGGGCCCCAGCGCCACTAACCCTTAATTAGGATTTAACTAACCTCTGTTAAACCCCCCTGTCACTGACGTGTGGACCCCACACGTCAGGTTTGACCCCAGCCAACCGCAGTTGACCGCTGACGTCATGCTGACGTCATGCTGGCGCAATATATATATTTCTGGATTTAAATTAAATCAAGAAATTCCAGAATATATTTTAAACTTCAAAAATTCATAACTTTTATTCTGTAACTCCAAATCAGACAAATTATATATGAAAAATGATCAGAAAAATCCAATCTATCCATCTGTACTATTTTCATGCATGATCAAACAAGTTAAATTGATGTTTAAAGCAGAACAAGGAAAAGCACTTTAAAAGGCCATGTTTGAGTTTGAAATTTGAATCTTTGATTCAAATTGGTTCAAACCCTTCTGGATTTAGTTGCATTAGCCCAACACACTCATATTGCCATGTTTCATGCATGCATCATATTGTTGCACATTGTTTGGTGATGGTTGTGTATCGGTGTTCTTTGCGGCAGGATCTGCCTTCGAGGAGTACCGTGATTACCCTAACGAAGAACCGTATCAGTGCATCGAACCATCAGGCAAGCAACCAATCATTTGATCATATCGATACAAACCCATGTTCTCGCTCCTGCTCTCTTTTACTGCATTAAGACAACGTGTTTCAAACTGCTGTGTGCTACGGTAGTTGAACCCATTTCCTCTGCATGACCTGTCATTGCCACAGTAACTAGATGAAACCCACTAGCATGTGTAGGAGTTGATTGAGCCATATGTATGTGTTGTTCCTACCTTGCTATGCCTGCTATGCTTAGAGTCGTGTCAGGTCTGGTTCATCTGGGTGATGGGCTAGAGTGAAATGATTATGTCGGTAATGAGAGTGGTGTGGTGAACACGATTTGGTAAAGGTATCGATGAGAGGCCATGTAGGAGTACATGGTGGGTTGTTTCATTGAAGCCGACCTTAAGCACTGAGATCTGTATGTGTGATTTAAGATACAGCTACTACCATGCATTGGGCCCTGAAATATGACCCCGCTCGACTTCTTATCCACCCTAGTTCTCTGTCCAGGAGTTGCAAGTAGTTTCTGGTGTTTGTAGCCTACTGGAGGCCGTGGACAGCGCTGACCGTAGGGGTGGGCTGTGATGCGGTAGGTACGTGGCACGGTGTACCGAATACCCGTTAGGTATCTCGGGAACCCTGTTCACATCGTTCGGGGCCGTATGGGAAACCTCGGCCGGACTCCCTGCGGATGGAACCTGGATAGGCGATAAACCTGGACTAGAGGCTTAAGTGTTTAGGTAGGTCGTGGTCTACACCCACGTCGGCTTTCGCTTGAAGTCTGCCGAGCACATGTCGTGTGCAGACGCTAAGTGGTGGAAACATGTATGAAGAAGTACACCCCTGCAGGGTTATCATGATCTATTCGAATAGCCGCGTCCGCGGTAAAGGACTACTTGGTTGCCTATACAGTTCATAGACAAGAAAATGGAAGCTACTAAAAGCCTCAAGATAAGTGTGAGTGCCGAGGATGGCTCTTCCGTAGGAAGACGGAGGCGGATCCTCGGTAGGGTATTGAAGTGGTGAGTAGTGGACTCGTGTGCGCAAAACCATTTCAAGTTGAAGTATCGTAGGATAGTCTAGCCAAGAGTCAAAGTTGGCTTGCTGCAATAACTCCACCAACCCTTCTTGATAATATGCATGTATGTAGGATCTGATGTAAGTCTTGCTGAGTACCTTTGTACTCATGTTGCTATAATTTACATTTTTACAGAAGACGCTGCAACCCCTTCTGATGGGTTCTATGTAGACGTTGACATCAACGAGTAGGCTAAAGGCCCAGGTGGTGATCCTGAGCTTATGAAGGACCACGTAGTATAGTTAGGCTTTCCAAGCCTCTTTTATTTTACTAGTTGTCTGTACTCAGACAAGTTACTTCCGCTGCTGGTTTGTATGACTGTATGACTTGAATGTTGGGTCGTGAGACCTGTTCCCTTGTGTATGTTATGTATGGCTCCCTGAGCCTTAAATAAAGTACTTGTGTCGTAGAGTCATGTTGTGATGCTTCGTTGTATTTGCACATATCGAGCATATTGTGTGTATGATTGAAATGCTTGGTATGTGTGGGATCTGACTATCTAGTTGTTTATCTCTAGTAGCCTCTCTTACCGGGAAATGTCTCCTAGTGTTACCGCTGAGCCATGGTAGCTTGCTACTACTCTGGAACACTTAGGCTGGCCGGCATGTGTCCTTCTTCGTTCCTGTGTCTGTCCCTTCGGGGAAATGTCACACATTGAGTACCGGAGTCCTGTTAGCCCGCTACAGCCCGGTTTACCGGAGTCCTGCTAGCCCAGTGCTACAGCCCGGACCCACTTGCTGATGACCGACACGTTCGAAGTTGGGTCATGGATGCCTGTCCCTGTAAGTCTGTGCCACTTTGGGTTTACGACTAGTCATGTCAGCCCGGGCTCCTTATCATATGGATGCTAGCGACACTATCATATACGTGAGCCAAAAGGCGCAAACGGTCCCGGGCAAAGGTAAGGCGACACCCGTGGGGATACCGTGCGTGAGGCCGCAAAGTGATATGAGGTGTTACCGGCTAGATCAATGTGACATCGAGTCGGGGTCCTGACATGAACTTGGGCAGAGAATTCTACGATGCGATGATGACAGTATCCGGACGATTTCTACCCAAAGGTCATGTGCTACCTCCAAACCTGTACCAGTCAGACAAAATTGAAAGTGCTTGTTATCGACTAGAGGGGGGGGGGTGAATAGACGATTTTGATGAAAGTCTTCAAAACATGAAAGTTTCAAAGACAATCGATAGAAATGAACCTATTAAGATGCAGCGGAAGGTAGACTACACTAGGCAAGCCATAGTCAAGTATTCAATGATGTGAAAGCACAAAGACTAATAGCAGCTAGGCAGTATGGATCAAGATGGAAGACAATATGAAGCCAATCAGAACAAGCAGTCACACAGTGAAGACAAATAGATAATGCAAACAGGCAATGACTTCACACAGACCAACTGTAAATAAAGAGATGGGAAGGATAGAACCAGTTGCTCGTTGAAGACAATGATTTGTTGGACCAATTCCAGTTGCTGTGACAATTGTACGTCTGGTTAGGGAGGCTGAGATTTAACTCAGAAGACCGTGTCTTCACCTTATTCCCCTTGAGCTAAGGACACCTAGTCCTCGCCCAATCATTCTGGTAAGTCTTCAAGGTCGACTTCCAAACCTTCACAGACTTCATTCACCGCGATCCACAATGACTCTTGGATGCTTAGAACGCGACGCCTAATCGGCTGGAGGATTCATAGTCCTGAAGTGTAACAAGTCTTCAGATCACACAGACAGGAAGACTTCAGTGATGCCTAACACTCTTTGGCTCTGGGCGTTTAGGGCTTTGTCCTCGCAAGGATTTCTCTCTCAAAGGCTTTGAGGTGGGTTGCTCTCAAACGACAAAAGCCGTGCACTAACTCTGAGCAGCCAACCAATTTATGGTGTAGGTGTTGGGGAACGTAGTAATTTCAAAAAAATTCCTACGCACACGCAAGATCATGGTGATGTATAGCAACGAGAGGGGAGAGTGTGATCTACGTACCCTTGTAGATCGACAACGGAAGCGTTAACTTGGTTGATGTAGTCGTACGTCTTCACGGCCCGACCGATCAAGCACCGAAACTACTGCACCTCCGAGTTCTAGCACACGTTCAGCTCGATGACGATCCCCGGGCTCCGATCCAGCAAAGTGTCGGGGAAGAGTTTCGTCAGCATGACGGCGTGGTGACGATCTTGATGTACTAATGTCGCAGGGCTTCGCCTAAGCACTGCTACAATATTATCGAGGACTATGGTGGAAGGGGGCACCGCACACGGCTAAGAATATGATCACGTGGATCAACTTGTGTCTCTAGGGGGTGCCCCTGCCTCCGTATATAAAGGCTCAAAAGGGGGGGGGGGCGGCCAAGAGGAGGCGCGCCAGGAGGAGTCCTACTCCCTCCGGGAGTAGGACTTCCCCCCCTTTCCTAGTTGGAATAGGATTCATAGAGGAGAGAGAGGAGGAAGGGGGGCCGGCCCCCTCTCCTTGTCCTATTCAGACCAAGGGAGGGGAGGGGCGCGCGGCCCATCTCTGGCTACTTCTCCTCTCTTCCACTAAGGCCCATATATCTCCCGGGGGGTTCCAGTAACCTCCCGGTACTCCGGTAAAATCCCGATTTCACCCGGAACACTTCCGATATCCAAACATAGGCTTCTAATATATCAATCTTTATGTCTCGACCATTTCGAGACTCCTCGTCATGTCCGTGATCACATCCGGGACTCCAAACAACCTTCGGTACATCAAAATGCATAAACTCATAATATAACTGTCATCGAAACCTTAAGCGTGCGGACCCTACGGGTTCGAGAACAATGTAGACATGACCGAGACACGTCTCCGGTCAATAACCAATAGCGGGACCTGGATGCCCATATTGGTTCCTACATATTCTATGAAGATCTTTTATCGGTCAGACCGCATAACAACATACGTTGTTCCCTTTGTCATCGGTATGTTACTTGCCCGAGATTCGGTCGTTGGTATCCAATACCTAGTTCAATCTTGTTACCGGCAAGTCTCTTTACTCGTTCCGTAATACATCATCCCGCAACTAACTCATTAGTTGCAATGCTTGCAAGGCTTAAGTGATGTGCATTACCGAGAGGGCCCAGAGATACCTCCACGACGATCGGAGTGACAAATCCTAATCTCGAAATACGTCAACCCAACATGTACCTTTGGAGACACCTGTAGAGCACCTTTATAATCACCCAGTTACGTTGTGACGTTTGGTAGCACACAAAGTGTTCCTCCGGCACACGGGAGTTACATAATCTCATAGTCATAGGAACATGTATAAGTCATGAAGAAAGCAATAGCAACATACTAAACGATCGGGTGCTAAGCTAATGGAATGGGTCATGTCAATCAGATCATTCAACTAATGATGTGATCCCGTTAATCAAATGACAACTCCTTGTCCATGGTTAGGAAACATAACCATCTTTGATTAACGAGCTAGTCAAGTAGAGGCATACTAGTGACACTCTGTTTGTCTATGTATTCACACATGTATTATGTTTCCGGTTAATACAATTCTAGCATCAATAATAAACTTTTGTTTACTAGCTCGTTAATTAAAGATGGTTATGTTTCCTAACCATGGACAAAGAGTTGTCATTTGATTAACGGGATCACATCATTAGTTGAATGATCTAATTGACATGACCCATTCCATTAGCTTAGCACCCGATCGTTTAGTATGTTGCTATTGCTTTCTTCATGACTTATACATGTTCCTATGACTATGAGATTATGCAACTCTCGTGTGCCGGAGGAACACTTTGTGTGCTACCAAACGTCACAACGTAACTGGGTGATTATAAAGGAGCTCTATAGGTGTCTCCAAAGGTACATGTTGGGTTGGTGTATTTCGAGATTAGGATTTGTCACTCCGAATGTCGGAGAGGTATCTCTGGGCCCTCTCGGTAATGCACATCACTTAAGCCTTGCAAGCATTGCAACTAATGAGTTAGTTGCGGGATGATGTATTACGGAACGAGTAAAGAGACTTGCCGGTAACGAGATTGAACTAGGTATTGGATACCGACGATCGAATCTCGGGCAAGTAACATACCGATGACAAAGGGAACAACGTATGTAGTTATGCGGTCTGACCGATAAAGATCTTCGTAGAATATGTAGGAGCCAATATGGGCATCCAGGTCCCGCTATAGGTTATTGACCGGAGACGTGTCTCGGTCATGTCTACATTGGTCTCGAACCGTAGGGTCCGCACGCTTAAAGTTACGATGACAGTTTCATTATGAGTTTATGTATTTTGATGTACCGAAGGTTGTTCGGAGTCCCGGATGTGATCACGGACATGACGAGGAGTCTCGAAATGGTCGAGACATAAAGATCGATATATTGGAAGCCTATATTTGGACATCGGAATCGTTCCGGATGAAATCAGCATTTTACCGGAGTACCGGGGGGTTACCAGAACCCCCCGGGGGGTTATTGGGCCTACATGGGCCTTGAGGGAGAGGAGAGAAGGAGGCATGAGGTGGCCGCGCGCCCCTCCCCTTCCTAGTCTGAATAGGACAAGGGAAGGGGGCGGCACCCCCCCTTTCCTTCCTCTCTTCCTCCTCTTTCCCCCCTTCTCCTTCTCCAACTAGGAAAGAAGGGAGTCCTACTCCCGGTGGGAGTATGACTCCCCCTGGCGCGCCCCTCCTTGGCCGGCCGCCCCCTCCCCTTGGCTCCTTTATATACGGGGGCAGGGGGCACCCTAGTACACACAAGTTGATCTTCGTGATCGTTCCTTAGCCGTGTGCGGTGCCCCCCTCCACGATATTACACCTCGATCATATTGTAGCGGTGCTTAGGCGAAGCCCTGCGACGGTTAAACATCAAGATCATCACCACGCCGTCGTGCTGACGAAACTCCTCCCCGAAGCTTTGCTGGATCGGAGCCCGGGGTGCGTCATCGAGCTGTACGTGTGTCAAGAACTCGGAGGTGCCGGAGTAACGGTGCTTGGATCGGTTGGACCGGGAAGACGTACGACTACTTCCTCTACGTTGCGTCAACGCTTCCGCTTCGGTATACGAGGGTACCTAGACAACACTCTCCCCTCTTGTTGCTATGCATCACCATGATCTTGCGTGTGCGTCGGAATTTTTTTGAAATTACTACGTGTAAGTGCATCTAGTGCCACCCCTAGTTGGTTTTGGAGTATTGACGACAAACCTAGTTGAGGGACTAATGTGTTTGTGAGAATTGCAGGAAAACACAGGTAGAAGTCCCTCATTGATTCAGTTTTACTACCAGAGATGACCCCTAAAAATGTATGAAGACATTGAAGACAAAGGTGGTATATGAAGATATTCACACTGAAGACTATGACAAAAGAAGACACGTCATGAAGCCTATGGAGCTCGAAGACTTAGATCTCTCGCAGTTCTTTTTATTTTTTGTTGAGTCATAGGAACCACCGTACTGTTAAGTGGGGTCCAGGAGAACCAGTCAGAATGACTGAAGTGATGCCTAAACCAAAAACCTATGTCTTCGAGTGAAGACAATGAAAGCGAATCTTGTCCAGAGCCGGACAAGTCAGCTTTGCTTGTAGCCCAAGTAAAGTTGCCATGAGAGTTTGAAATCTGACCGTTGAGACACGTGTCAGTTCCTTAGTGACCCAGGGTCATTTCGGACAAATCAGGTTGGGTTGCCAAGTGGCTATAAATAGCCCACCCCCACAACCATAAACGGTTGGCTGCTCAGATTTCAGTGCACGGCTTTTGTCGTTTGAGAGCAACCCACCTCGAAGCCTTTGAGAGAAAATTCCTAGTGAGGAGAAAACCCCTAACCACCCAGAGCCAGAGAAAATTGGGCATCACTTGAGTCTTCTTGTCTGTGTGATCTGAAGACTTATTACACTTGAGGACTATGAATCCTCCAGACGGTTAGGCGTCGCGTTCAGAGCATCCAAGAGACATTGTGGATTGCCAGTGAACGAAGTTTGTGAAGGTTTGGGAGTCTACCTTGAAGACTTACCAGAGTGATTGGGTGAGGACTAAGTGACCTTAGCTCAAGGAGAATACGGTGAGGACTTGGTGTCCTGGACTGTGTGTTCAGGACTGGGTGTCCGGGACTGTGTGTCCTAAGGTTTAAATACCTAGCCGCTCCAACCAGATGTACAGTTGTCACAGCAAATGGAACTGGTCCAACATATCATTGTCTTCAACGAGTCACTGGTTTCATCTTCACTTCCTTTTCTTACTGTTACACATTGTGAAGCCATTGCATGCTTGCTTTATCCTTTGTCTTCACAACGTGAATGTATGATCTGTTTGGCTTCATAACTTCTTCCTACCTGATCCTTATTACACTGCAGTTGTTTGTCATTGTGCTTTCACTCTATTGAATACATGACCATGGCTGGCCTAGTGTAATCTAACTTCCGCTGCATAGTAAAAGGCATAATCTTCGCTGTTTGTCTTCATAACTTTCACGTTTTGAAGACTTTCATAAAAATCGCCTATTCACCCCCCTCTAGTCGATATAACGCACTTTCAATTGGTATCAGAGCAAGGTGCTCCCTTGTTCTGTGTGATTCGGTTTAACCACGTGGAGTTTTAGCTATGTCGACTGCAGGGATAATCAAAGTCTTCGTTGCGTGCCCCGTCTTTGATGGAACTGAATATCCCTACTGGAAGAATAAGATGCGCATGCATCTTGAAGCCATTGACGTCGACCTATGGTCTGTCATCGAGAACGGCGTTTCCAAGGCTGGAGAAGGTGTCACTACTGCTGATGTCAAGAAGTTCACTCAACTGGACTCTACTGCCAAAAATATCATCTGTGGCCATCTGACAAAAGGACAGTATGGCCGTGTGAGTGCCTTAAAGACATCCAAGCTGGTCTGGGACTGGCTCTCCAAGGTCAATGAAGGCGTCTCAACCTAGAGAGATCAAAGAATCAGTGTTCTTCTTAACCTCTTCAACCGCTTCAATCGAAATGACAATGAGAATGTCCAGCACACATTTGATCGGCTCACTAACATCACAAATGAGCTTCAAGCCCTCGGCGCCACTGAGATCACCAAACATGAAATCGTCAAGACGCTGCTGAGATCACTTGATAGTTCGTTTGACATCCTAGCCCTGATGATTCAAGAACGTCCTGATTTCAAGACACTCGATCCATCTGACATACTTGAGAGGCTCAACACACATGAGTTTCAGCTTTCTGAGAAAAGAGATATCTACGGTCCAAACTATGGGCGAACTCGTGCCTTGAAGGCAAAAGCTGTCTCCTCATCTGAAGAAGAATCTGACAGCAATTCTGATGATCCTGAAGACATTGGAAGAGAACTTGCAATGCTAGTGAAGAAGTTCCAAAAATTCACCAAGAAGAAAGGCTTCAGAAAATCTTCACGATCAAGCTCAAGGAACGATGAAGCTTCTGCTCATGACTACAAGAAGAAAACATGTCACAAGTGCAAGAAAACTGGACACTTCATCTCTGAGTGTCCACAGTGGGACAATGAGAACAGAAGGAAGAAGAAGAGCAAGGAATATGATTCTGATGACAAGAAGAAGAAGAAATATTCAAAGTCTTCTTCCAAGTCTTCCTCAAAGTCTTCATCACACAAGAAGAGCTCATCTGGCAAGGCACGTGCGTTTGTTGGCAAGGAAATGGATTCAGAGGATGAGTCCGCTTCTGAGGAGGCGGAGGTGGAGTCTGAGGAGGAGTCTGATTCTGGCATTGCGAGTCTGGCTACAGCATACGTCGCCAAGTCCATCTTCAACATTGAAGACAATGACTTCATCACCGACACCGATGCAAATGACAAGAACGACTCCACTCCTACCTACTGCTTCATGGCACGCGGTCCCAAGGTAAACACACGCACTACTCGCTATCAAACATCTAGTGACGATGACTCTGACTGTGATTCAAAACCCAGCTACAAAACACTTCCTAAAATTGCAACTGAACAACAGAAAGCTATGGAACATATTCAAAAATTGTTAGACAGAAGCGATGATCTGTTGGGTGCTGAAATGACTCGATCTGAATCCTTAATTGAAGACATAAAAAATCTTCACGTTAAGTATCAGGAACTTGAGGATCGTCTTGATACTCTCTCAACAACTCATGAAAAGCTTTCCTATGATTATCTTCAAAGGAAGCAAGAACTTGAGAAATTGAGAGCGGCTCATGAAGATCTTCAAAAGGAAAACGAGTCACTTCGCGCCGAACAGATCAGTCCCGCTCAGGAAGGATTTGAACCACCATGTCTTAAATGCATTGAGCGTGATAATGCTACTTCTGTTGCTGAATGTTCCACTGCTACTGCTATTGCAATATCTTCAACTGTTGATGTGGTAACTAACCCCTCTGCTGAGGATACCACTGCTATTGCTGATGAGAATGCTAGGTTGAAGACATTGCTTGAAACAGGGATGTACAAAAGTCTTAAAGGACATCAGACATTATGTGATGTCCTCAAGAAGCAGATTCTGAACCGAAACCCTAGGAAAGAGGGTGTTGGGTTCGTAAGGAAAATAAATGTAGATGGCTCTTACTGGAAACCTGAGCAGTACCCCAAAACCACATGGGTTGCTGCAAAGGAAACTTCAGCAGATCCATCCAATTTATCTGGCTTCACATGTGCTAACCCCAATATTATTGATGAATCCTTTGATGCAAACTATAAACTGTTTAAGAATCAGAATGGTGAAGTGTTTGCCAGGTACATTGGTACTAACTGCAGGAATGGACCGCCTATGAAGAAGATCTAGGTTCCGAAAAAGTGTCTGGAAAATCTTCCTATGAATGTCTTCATGACACCTCACTTGAAGAAGACAAACCTCAGACCAAAGGCTTCATACGGTCCAAAGGCTTCATACAATCAGAGGACTCACCTGAGTCACACTAACGCAAATGTTTTGCAGGGAAACCATACTCAGGCATATGAATATGAGAGCGGTTCATCGAACCGTCATGTTCATATGACCAAAAATTATTCTGCTTATTCCTATGAGTATTATTGTCCACCTGCAAGACTGTTTGCTAAGGCTTCAAAGCCAAAATTCTCAGATGCTGCACTTAGACTTATTGCTTCTAAGCCACCCTTGAAGATGTGGGTGGTTAAGAAAGCTTAACTCTCTTTTGCAGGGAAAGGTCTCCAGCAGAAAAACAAAATCTTGGATGCTATTGCTGGGGACCTTAAAAATCTTGTAGGGCGCAAGATAAAATGCCCGAATGGCATCATTATGTACTTCGTTCCTGAATCGCATGCTACTCTCCCTATTAGTCCTAATCTGGATCTAAGTTTTCATAACCCACTGGTTTGTCAAATGTTTTTGCTTCACAATTCTCTTCGTGAAGCCTATCCCCCTAACTGCACTATAGGGTATGACACCAGCGTCTTCAAAGTCTTCAGAATGGATTATTGACAGTGGGTGTACAAATCACATGACTGGCAAAAGAAGCCTTCTTATGGACTCAACCTTACGTCCATCCGACAAGAGCCACATCACATTTGCTGACACTGGTAAAAGTAAGGTATTGGGTCTAGGTAGAGTTGCAATCTCAAAGGATCAACACATGGATAAAGTCATGCTTGTTGAATCCATTGGCTTCAACTTAATGTCTGTCTCAATGCTTTGCGATTTGAACATGATCGTAATGTTTGGAAAATATCGTTGCCTAGTACTAATGGAATCTGACAAGTCTCTAGTGTTTGAAGGGTATCGGAAAGATGATCTGTACGTGGTAGATTTCTCAGCAGGGCCACAACTTGCAGTATGTCTTCTTGCAAAAGCTTCAGAATGCTGGCTTTGACATCGAAGGCTTGGGCATGCTGGCATGAGGAACCTCCACACCCTTGCGAAGAAGAAGCATGTCATAGGCATCGAGGGCGTCAAGTTCAAGAAAGATCACTTATGCGGTGCCTGTGAAGCAGGGAAGATGACAAGGGCAAAGCATCCTTCGAAGACAATCATGACTACTACTCAACCCTTCGAACTGCTCCACATGGATCTTTTCGGTCCCACTCACTACTCAACTTTTACTACTACTGCTTGCCTTTATGGCTTCGTGATTGTTGATGATTACTCTAGATATACTTGGGTGCACATAATCCTTTACAAGACTGAAGTGAAGGATGTCTTCAGACGCTTCGCTAATCGAGCTATGAACAATTTTGGCGCCAAGATAAAGCACATCAGAAGTGACAATGGCACTGAATTCAAGAACACTGGCCTTGATACATATCTTGATACCTTGGGCATCACACATGAATTCTCAGCTCCGTACACGCCACAGCAGAATGGCGTCGTCGAACGCAAGAACAGAACACTCATTGAGATGGCCAGAACGATGCTAGATGAATACAAGACTCCAAGAAAATTCTGGACTGAAGCCATTGACACTGCATGTCATACAATCAATCGTGTTTATCTTCACAAGCTTCTGAACAAGACATCTTATGAACTCCTAACTGGCAAGAAGCCAAATTTCAGTTACTTCACAGTATTTGGCTCAAGGTGCTGGATCAAGGACCCACATCACACTTCAAAATTTGCACCTAAAGCACATGAGGGCTTTATGCTTGGATATGGAAAGGACTCGCACTCCTACAGAGTCTTCAATCTCTTTCATTACAAAGTGGTTGAAACAGTGGATGTGCGGTTCGATGAGACAAATGGTTCACAAAGAGAGCAACTGCCAAATGTGCTAGATGAAGTTCCAGCTAGTGAATCAATCAAGCTTATGGGAACTAGAGAGATTATACCTTCTGAAGCTCATCCTGAAGAAGAACTTATCATCTCAGCACCTGATCAACATGAAGACAATGCTCAGCCTGAAGACATTCCTCCCAACAACAACATAGATCAGCAAGAGCAAAGTCTTCGCCCTATACATCCTCGTGTTGCAAATGAAGTGCAGATTGACAGAATAATTGACAGCATCAATGCACCTGGTCCACTCACTCGTTCAAGGGCAACTCAGCTAGCAAATTTCTGTGGGCACTTCGCATTCGTCTCAATATTAGAACCCAAGAAAGTTGAAGAAGCCTTCATGGAACCTGAATGGGTTCAAGCTATGCAAGAAGAGCTTCAACAGTTTGAGCTGAATAATGTATGGGAACTGGTTAAGCGTCCTGATCCACGGAAGCACAACATAATAGGCACCAAATGGATATACCGCAACAAGCAAGATGAGCATGGTCAAGTTGTCAGAAACAAAGCTCGTCTCGTTGCTCAAGGATATACTCAAGTGGAGGGCATTGACTTCGATGAAACATTTGCTCCTGTGGCAAGGCTTGAAGCTATACGCATACTGCTGGCCTATGCAAATCATCATAACATACTTCTATATCAAATGGATGTGAAAAGTGCCTTTCTCAATGGCAAGATTGAAGAAGAAGTGTATGTTGCACAGCCACCTGGCTTTGAAAATCCAAAACATCCTGACATGGTATACAAGCTCAACAAGGCACTGTATGGCCTCAAACAGGCCCCTAGGGCCTGGTATGACACACTCAAATACTTCCTGAAGAGCAAAGGCTTCATACCTGGTTCCCTGGATCCCACTCTTTTCACGAAGACATATGATGGTGAACTGTTTGTGTGCCAAATATATGTGGATGACATTATCTTCGGCTGCACCAATCAGAAGTACAGTGAAGAGTTTGGATATATGATGCAAGAGCAATATCAGATGTCCATGATGGGGGAGCTGAAGTTCTTCCTTGGTCTTCAAATACGACAACAACGCAATGGCATCTTCATATCTCAAGAGAAGTATCTCAAAGATTGCCTGAAGAAGTTCGGTATGCAAGACTGCAAAGGCTTCACAACACCAATGCTAGCCAAACATCACCTAGGTCCTGACGACAATGGTAAAGAGTTCGATCAAAAGGTATACCGCTCCATGATTGGTTCTTTGCTTTATTTATGTGCATCTAGGCCAGATATTATGCTTAGTGTTTGCATGTGTGCTCGATTTCAAGCGGCACCAAAGGAGTCGCATCACTTAGCTGTGAAGCGAATTCTTCGATATTTAGCTCACACCCCAACTCTAGGATTATGGTATCCCAAGGGCTCAGAGTTTGATTTGGTTGGATTTTCGGATGCTGATTATGCTGGTGACAAAGTTGATCACAAGTCTACATCAGGCACATGTCACTTTCTGGGACGATCACTTGTATGTTGGTCTTCAAAGAAGCAGAACTATGTATCTCTCTCCACTGCTGAATCTGAATACATTGCTGCTGGATCTTGCTGCGCTCAGCTTCTCTGGATGAAGCAAACACTCAAGGACTATGGCATTCATCTGAAGCAAGTGCCACTTTACTGCGACAACGAAAGCGCCATCAAGATTGCCAACAACCCAGTTCAGCACTCGAAGACAAAGCACATTGAAATTCGTCATCTCTTTCTCAGAGATCATGTTGTGAAGGAAGACATTGATATCATACACGTCAACACTGAAGAGCAATTGGCAGATATCTTCACCAAGCCCTTGGATGAGAAGAGATTTTGCAAGTTACGATGTGAGCTAAATATCCTAGAATCCTCAAATGTCCTGTGATCAGGCACACATCCTAACACTTATGCATATTGATGACTTAGATGTGCAACACACAAAGTAAAGTATATCTTCATTCAATGAAGACATACATTCTAAGTGTGAATACATTAATGTGGAATTTGACTTCGGAGCGCCACGATAATTGTGCGCCGTGTCTGGGTCTAATACTTCCTATACGGTGGGTAACGCCACCACCAAACGTTCTATTTTGAAGTGTTTCACTCATGGCGTTACCTTGCAATATCTTCACGTTTGGTTGTCTTCACATTTGGTTTGGCTTCGAACTTAACATGTCTTCATGATTATCTTCACTACGTTGATTATATATATATATATATATATATATATGTATATATATATACATACATACTAGTGTTCTGTCCTCCACAACATTCACTTATAGCTATGTCTTCTTAGTTGAATTTTTTTTAACTAAGTGAATGTGATCGGACCCTAATCTCTCTATGCTTTCTATCTCAAACTCTATCTCTCTAAGTCATATGCATTCTATTGAAACTGTCAAATGTCTTCACTGCGTCCTTGTCAGCAGAAGATAAAGAGACAACCATAAAGTCCGTTTTCAATGCTCATTCCTCCACATAAAATCCGGAGAAGTAGGAACGACCGCCCGACAATCCAGGCATGCGTGGGATGTGGAACTGCCCCCAAAATACCGCATGATGGCCACGTACTACTCAAATGCGAATCGCCAGGGGCACCTGAGTAATAGCGCAGTGCAACCCCTGCGCCTATAAGTTCACACTTACCGCGGTCATTATCTCCTTCTTCCACACTCGCACGAACCCTAGCGCCACCGCTAGCTCTCGACGACGCCGGCGACGAAGCGCTTCGCTGCCGCAACCTCTCCGACGCCGTCTTCACGCCGACTGCGGACATCGTCCTCTCCGTCGTCGCCGTAGGTGTCTTCCGTCGCCAAGTTAGGGCACGGAGGACTGAATTGCTCGGCATCATCTCCCACTTCCGTCTAGCAGTTCCAAGTGTGGTAAATAAAACTTCTTTTTACAGCCTCTTTTGATCTCATGGTTCTGTCACTTTCTACCATAAGAAGTTTCTCTTCACATAAGATAGATCTCTCAATCTGCATCTCATAACATGCCTAGTATATTCACTTGTGCTTCATGAAGTAGTTAGATTCCTCACTTGTACTGATCTGTGGGTTTGTACAAATCTGGAACCAACTTCTTATCTATGAGTGAATGTCTTCGCACGATGAGGTCAATGTCTTCTAAACTGATTAATCTTCAAAAACTTCTGAGAATGCATATGACCTCTTCCCCTTCCCTCGCACCTTAATGCTGTCACAGGTACATGTCCGTGGGAGAATCCTTCGGTTCTCATAGTCTGCATTCATTTGCAGAATTCCTACAACATCACATAAACTCTCCTGAAGCCAGTTCCTGTTGGTCCAGCAAAAGAAAGCCTTTGAAGCCTTTGAAAGCTTTGAAGCCTTTCAAGTTAAAGTTTATGGCTTCAGAAGTAGCAGCAAGGAAGGGGGGCAGACAGAGACGTGAAGGAACTTCCAAAGATCTGCTTGAAGACCTGGCAGAAATGTATAAAACAGATCCTGAAGAGAACTATGGGCAGCGCAAGACTCGAATCCAATGGATTCGACGCTATTGGGCAGAACAATGGTTCAAATACCGATTCGTCACCGAGGAGTATGCTGAGAAAAGTGCCATCAGGAGACCATGGAGGGACATCCGTTTCAAGAATCTCATGCCCAGGACCAGAGATGAAGCCATTGCTCAAGGCTTCTACCTGTGCATGGTCCGAGGACCACAGCCTGATGATGCACATCCGTCGTCACTACTCTGGTGTCGTGACGACAATCTGTTCAAGCGCAACTTCCAGTTTGCTCAACAATCAACGAAGCTGAACAAGAAGAAATTTGGGTTAGACTTCAACCCTGGTCCCTCCGCACCAAGGGCAGATGGCACACGCGACGCCGAACCCAATATCATCGGTCCGTTTGCCAACCTTGAAGGCCTCATCACCCACATCCTAGTCCAAGGGACTGCCGTGAATGACCCTCCAGCTGACTCTGAGTCTGATGAAGCTCCTGTTGTGCCAAAGCCAAAGCAGTCAAAGAAGCCAAAAGCTTCAAAACCAGCCCCTGCCTCAAAAATCTCAAGGGCGAAGCCATTGAAAACTGCACCTCCTAAAGTCAGTGTGCAGTCTGAAGACGTATCCCACGTCTCCAAGCCCCAGAAAGAAAAGGAGCCCCAGCAAAAAACCGGTAAAGAGCTCACTGCTGCTGCCATTCTGCGCAGTGAAGCCATTGATCTATCTAGCGATGAAGATCTTGGAGATGACGCTCTAGAGCAGCTTATCAAAAGCAAAGAAGAAGCTGAAATCTTCAACAATTTGCCTCTCTTTGATGTCGCCATCATCCACAACTTCATCGATGAATGGTTTGCCTCCCCAGACATAAGCTTCGAAGATCTGCAGCTGCCTGTTGGCCTCAGCGTCGCCTTCCAAGGCGCAATTGCTTCAGAACTTGACATTGCTCAGCGCATAGTTGAGCTGAAGCAGAAAATTGATCATGAAAAGGCTCAGTTCAAGAAGCACATGGTTAGGCTCAGCGTGCAGGAAGTGAAGAGCTTCAAAACCATGTTGCATGAGCTCAAGGAAAATTTCCTGAAGAAGTGTGCTGAAGCTCAGGGCTCGCGTGAGCGGATGAAGTCTCTGGCAGAACGATGTGTGCAGGCCTACAATGAGGCCGAGAAGCGCAAGGCACTTGGGCGTCCTGGCATCGACCCCAAGATGGCCGCGAAGAAGAAGAAGCAGCCTGCTGTGAATGAACCAGAGGCACCAAGACAAGAAGCTATTCCGATTGTCTTCCCAACCGCCACGACTAGCTTGAAGCCAAAGAGCCGGTCAACTGCTTCAGAGCTTAAGAAGACACGGAATGCAGAGGCTGAAGCTAGGAAGAGGAAACACTCTGAAGCCTCTCCTTCTGACCCCACCAAGAAGAAGCGCAAGATCAAGAAAGCTCGGGCTGCTCCCACAGAGCCCTTGATGGTTGAACCCCTCTCTGTCATTCACCCCAACGCAGAACGTCAGCTGACAGTTCATGAGCCTGCTCCCACAGAGGCTCCTGAAGCTGAAGACATTCCAGCAGCCGACCCCATCGCTGCTGAAGACATTGGTCACCAGGACAGTGTACAAGATGGTGCAGCCCTTCCTTAGCTTGAAACAAGCGAACTCATCAGCATTGGTCGTCCTCTGACGCCAATGGCACAAGATGAGTCATGGGCAGATCGCCCTCAGGAGGAAGAAGACTTTGAGGCCCAGCCCACTCCAACCCCACAAGCGTCGTCTGCGTTCCGTAGGCTTCACAAAGGTCCAAGGCCTCAAGTCCATACTGAAGAAATTCCGGCTGCATCAGCCAAAGACAATGAAGAAGCACCACCAGAACCCACTCCCCCGCTACATCAAGATGCAGTTCTCCAGGAGAACGTGCCTGAGGTTGTCCCTCCAACTACACAAGCGGAGGAAGAAAATGTTGAGGCTGCCACCACAAACACTGAAGCCAATGTGGAGCCCGCCCCACCAAATGCTTTAGCAGACAGCGAAGCTACTGAGCCAGACACTTCTGTTCCTGAGTCTGCTGCAGGTCCTCAATTTGATTACCATGTTGAGCACAGGCCTCATGTTCAGAAGCCAGTCCCAAGGCTGCCAAGGTTCCCAGGTCCTGCATCAGCACCTGGCTCCTTTGATATTAATAGCTTCAAGGCAGACAATACATTTTTCAACAGCTCCAAGAACCCCTATTCAAGGGAAAGGATTGTATCAGATAGGTTCTGGAGCTATCCTCAGCGCATCTACTACTCAAGCATCATATACAACCAAGGTCGCATCTTCCCGCACAAGCGCCTTGAGGTTGAAGCCATTGCTGATCTGCCATGTCTTGAGGAAGCCTTGGATTGCTTCAAGCAAGTGGGTCTACTGCCGTTTGTCATTGATGAAGAGCACTGGAATGAAGAGCTTCTGCTTCAGTTCTATGCCACCCTCCATATAAAAGGATACAACAGAGATCCGAAGACTTGGGTCCTGGAGTGGATGACCGGCAATGTCCATCATGAAGCCAATGCATTTGATATCATTGAGCTCACCGGCCTGCCCACTCCTGGCGAACTCTTCGAGGAAGGCTGTCAACTACATTCTGAAGCTATTGAGAGCATATTCCAGAGGCCTGAACCAAATATGAGTCAGATGCTCTCAATGATGAAGCCATTGCCTCAGGATGCACCCTATCCAATTGTGTTCTTCGTTGAAGACCTTGAGTACCTGCCCAGGACCATATATCACATCATACGGCGGACTCTCTGGCCCATTAAGGGACACTCTCCACATGCCAAGATTGAGGGTGCAATGAAGACTCTCATATTCTATATCCTGCATGGCAAATGCTTCAACACACAGGATCTCTTCATACGCCAACTTGCAGCGTCAGGCTCAGAATTATTTGGTTTGAAGTTCTATGCTCCTTGGGTGATGAGGCTGATCAAACTGCACTCTGCGATCTTGTATCAGCCCTCAGCCCGAAACCATCGGATCTTCTTGCCAGATGTGGATACCTCTGCTGAAGCCATATATCCTGAACCTGCCAAGCAACCTTTAAATCTTCAGAATGCAGAACACCAGAGCTTCACGCAAAACGTTGAAGGTGTTGAAGCCATATCCAGGGTGTATCCGTTGGTCGGCACTACACGTGCGCCACACCCAGCATCTACTGAAGCCACAGACAGCACAAATGCTCAAAGACCCAAGAAGCGCGCTCGTGCCCTCACTGACCGAGAGCTTCTTGTGGCCCTTCACCAAAAACAAGATAGGCATCACGACTGGCTAAAGCGTCAGATGAAAAGCCTCTTGGTGGATGTCAATCGTCTTCGAAACCTTGCCACCAAGAATGCCTTTGTTACACATGAAACCTACCGTCGTACATGGAAAGGGCTCTCAATGATATGTACCGAAGCTGAACTTGAAGAGGATGGCTTCACTGAGCGCTTCAAGTTTGACACCACACCCCCCAGAAGGGCTGTGATGCGCAACACACCATCACTTGAAGACTCTGAGTTTTCTTCATCTGCTGCCACAGTTACTGCAAGGATCATTGATGAAGACGATGATGCTACATCACCGCCACCTGCTTCAGCACCTCCAAGCTCGTCTGCACCGCCAAACACCTCCAACGACCCTGCTGCTCCTGGAAACGAGTAGATACCCTATGTCTTCAAACCTTTTTAGTCCTTGCTGACAAAAGGGGGAGAAGCATATGGGTTGATAGTCTTCAAGCGGGTCCATATGGGCGGGTGCTATATTTTTGCTACATTTTGCTTCGTGCTTACAACTCTCGTTTTTGCTTCATTTGGTTCTTTGAGTTGTAACACTAAGACTCGATGGTCGTCTGCTACTGTTTTTGCCACCCTGTTTGTGAAGATAAATTCCGCATGTGCGATGATAAATTCCACACTTATCTCATTCTGCAGACGTCCATTTTCCATTATGCATGTCATTATCTTCACAAGTACAACCTGCCATGTGCATTTGCATTCCAAAAGCAAATCAACTGATATGCACATCTTCAGGGGGAGCCCTTGCAACTTATGAAGACAATTCCCTATCCTTTACAAATTTCACACAATATATTCCCCATTGAAAACTTCAACTAGTTTGTCATCAATCACCAAAAAGGGGGAGATTGTAAGTGCATCTAGTGCCACCCCTAGTTGGTTTTGGAGTATCAACGACAAACCTAGTTGAGGGACTAATGTGTTTGTGAGAATTGCAGGAAAACACAGGTAGAAGTCCCTCATTGATTCGGTTTTACTACCAGAGATGACCCCTAAAAATGTATGAAAACATTGAAGACAAAGGTGGTATATGAAGATATTCACACTGAAGACTATGACAAAAGAAGACACGTCATGAAGCCTATGGAGCTCGAAGACTTAGATCTCTCGTAGTTCTTTTTATTTTGTGTTGAGTCATAGGAACCACCGTACTGTTAAGTGGGGTCCAGGAGAACCAGTCAGAATGACTGAAGTGATGCCTAAACCAAAAACCTATGTCTTCAAGTGAAGACAATGAAAGCGAATCTTGTCCAGAGCCGGACAAGTCAGCTTTGCTTGTAGCCCAAGTAAAGTTGCCATGAGAGTTTGAAATATGACCTTTGAGACACGTGTCAGTTCCTTAGTGACCCAGGGTCATTTCGGACAAATCAGGTCGGGTTGCCAAGTGGCTATAAATAGCCCACCCCCACAACCATAAACAGCTGGCTGCTCAGATTTCAGTGCATGGCTTTTGTCGTTTGAGAGCAACCCACCTCGAAGCCTTTGAGAGAAAATTCCTAGTGAGGAGAAAACCCCTAACCACCCAGAGCCAGAGCAAATTGGGCATCACTTGAGTCTTCTTGTCTGTGTGATCTGAAGACTTATTACACTTGAGGACTGTGAATCCTCCAGACGGTTAGGCGTCGCGTTCAGAGCATCCAAGAGACATTGTGGATTGCCAGTGAACGAAGTTTGTGAAGGTTTGGGAGTCTACCTTGAAGACTTACCAGAGTGATTGGGTGAGGACTAAGTGACCTTAGCTCAAGGAGAATACGGTGAGGACTTGGTGTCCTGGACTGTGTGTTCAGGACTGGGTGTCCGGGACTGTGTGTCCTAAGGTTTAAATACCTAGCCGCTCCAACCAGACGTACAGTTGTCACAGCAACTGGAACTGGTCCAACATATCATTGTCTTCAACGAGTCACTGGTTTTATCTTCACTTCCTTTTCTTACTATTACACATTGTGAAGCCATTGCATGCTTGCTTTATCCTTTGTCTTCACAACATGAATGTATGATCTGTTTGGCTTCATAACTTCTTCCTACCTAATCCTTATTACACTGCAGTTGTTTGTCATTGTGCTTTCACTCTATTGAATACATGACCATGGCTGGCCTAGTGTAATCTAACTTCCGCTGCATAGTAAAAGGCATAATCTTCACTGTTTGTCTTCATAACTCTCACGTTTTGAAGACTTTCATAAAAATCGCCTATTCACCCCCCTCTAGTCGATATAACGCACTTTCACTACGTTCCCCAACACTTTGCGAAGTCTGCGAAACACTGGCGACGCCTGTGGAGATGGAGTTGGTTCGGCCTCAAAGTCTTCATCGTCAATCACCGGAGTGGTGACCTGGGTTGGGGGAGTAACTGGTGTTTCTTCATTACGAGGGGATTCTTGAGGGTGATCATCCCATGAGTCATCCTGAGCAATTGGAGTCAATGGACGACCAATGCTGATGAGTTCGTTGTTTGTGAGAACAGGCGATGATACCAAATTGTGCTTGATCTGAGGAAGGACTTCATCATCTTCAACATTGTCTTGATGACCAATGTCTTCACCTACAGTTGGGTCAACAGCTGGAATGTCTTCAGCTTCAGGAGCCTCCGTGGAAGCAGGCTCATGAACTATCAACTAGCGCTCATGATGTTCAGACGCAGGACGAGCCATTGAGATTGGCTCGACAACAAGGGGCTCTATGGGAGCAGCCTAGTCTCTCTTCTTTGTCTTTCTCTTCTTAGTCGGTGGAGCATCATCAGTGGTGGCCTTGGTCTTGTGCTTTCGGGCTTCGGGTTCAGCTGCCCTAGTTTTCTTGAGCTCCGAAGCCACTGTGGGGACCTTAGGCTTCGAGCCTGTCATACTGGCCGGGAAGACAGTGCGAGGTTCTTCCTGCCTTGATGCTTCTGGGTGGGCCACAGTATGCTTCTTCTTCTTCTTGGCAGCCATTCTGGGGTCGATGCCTGGTCCCCCCAAAGCCTTGCGCTTTTCAGCTTCATTGTAGCCTTGAACACATTTGGCAGCAAGATTCTTCATGCACTCACGAGAACCTCTTGCTTCTTCACGTTTCTTGTGAAACGCCTCCTTGAGCTCATGCAGCATGATCTTGAAGTTTTGAATGTCTTCAACATTGAGCTTGGCCATGTGCTTCTTGAACTAAGCCTTTTCATAATCAATCTTGTGCTTCAGCTCAACAATCTTCTGTGCAGGAGCCAGCTCAGGAGCAATGGCTCCATGGAAAGAGACGCTGAGGCCAATTGGGAGCTGAAGATCATCAAAACTGAGGTCTGGGCTATCAAACCACTCATCAATAAACTTGTATAAGATCTCCACATCAAAGAGGGGAAGATCATTGAAGATTTCCGCCTCTTGCTTGCTCTTTATCAATTGCTCAAGAGCTTCATAACCAAGATCATCATCGCTAGACAGATCAATGGCGTCATTCTCATTTCTCAAAACAGCAGCAGGAGTCAGAACAGGACTAGAGGAGTGCACGGGCTTCTTCTTTTTCTTCTCAGTCTTGGAGATGCGAGAGAGATCTTCAGACTGCACACTTGGTGCAGGAGGAGCAGTGGCCAGAGGCTTCACGCGCGACACTTTTGGTGGAGTGGAAAGCTTCGAAGCCTTATGTTTCTTCTGCTTCTTTGGCTTTGGTGGTGCAAGCGCTTCGTCAGAGTCAGTGTCGTCTGTAGAGTGATCCAAGGCCGCCCCTTGAACCTGAATGTGAGTGATGAGACCTTCTAAGTTGTAGAAGGGCCCAACAAGATTGGGTTCAGCTTCGTGTGTGCCATCATCACGTGGCGTAGAGGGGCCTGGGTTGAAGTCTAATCCCAAATACTTCTTGTTTTCCCTGGCCGAGTTCTTGGCAAACTGAAAGTTGCGCTTGAACAGATTGTCATCTCGACACCATAGCAATGACGATGGGTCGGCATCAGTAGGCTGTGGCCCTCGGACCATGCAAGGGAAGAATCCTTGAGCAATGGCTTCAGTTCTGGTCTTGGATTGAAGATTTTTATAGAGAATATCTCCCAAGGACGCGTAATAGCATTCTTCTCAGCATACTCCCTGGTGACAAATCTGTACTTGAACCATTGCTCAGCCCAATATCTTCGAATCCATTGGATTCGTGTCTTGCACTGACCATAGCTTTCTTCGGGGTCAATTTTGTATAGTTCATAGAGATCTTCGGGCAGATCCATTGATGTACCCCCATGGTGCTGTCTACCACCCTTCCTTACTGATTTCTCTGTTGCCATGATGTTTAGACTGAAAGGCTTCGACACTGTCAAAGTCTTCCGTCTGCTGGTCAGACAGGAACTGGCTTTGGGAGAATTTATGTGATGCTGTAAGAACTCTGCAAATGAATGCAGACTATGAGAACCAAGGGATTCTCCCACGGACATGTACCTGTGACAGCATTAGAGATGCGAGGGAAGGGGAAGAGGTCATATGCATTCTTAGAAGATTTTGAAGATAAATCAGTTTAGAAGACATTGACCTCATAGTGCGAAGACATTCACTCATATGTAGAGAGTTGGTTCCAGATTTGTACGAATCCGCGAATAAGTACAAGTGAGGAATCTAACTACTTTGTGAAGCATAAGTGAACATACTAGGCATGTTATGAGATGCAGAACATGATAGATCCAACTTGTAGGAACAGAAACCACTTGTGGTTGAAAAGGATGAATATATCGGATCAAAAAGGACTGTAAAAAGAGTTTTTATTTACCACTCGAGGAACTACTAGACGGAGTAGGAGATGAGCCCGAGCAGTTCGATCTTCCTTGCCCTAACTTGGCGACCGAGGACACCTACGGCGACGGCGGAGAAGACGATATCCGCGACCGGCGTGATGATGACGTCGGTGAGGTCGCGACAGCTAAGTGCTTCGTCGTTGGCGTCGTCGAGGGCTAGCGGTGGCGCTAGGGTTTGTGCGAGAAAGAGAAGTAGAAGAAGAGATAATGACTGGGGTGTGGCGTGTATTTATAAGGACAGGGACGGCGCAGCGTTATTACGCA
The DNA here is from genome assembly GCF_018294505.1 of Triticum aestivum. Classification (NCBI taxonomy): domain Eukaryota; kingdom Viridiplantae; phylum Streptophyta; class Magnoliopsida; order Poales; family Poaceae; genus Triticum; species Triticum aestivum. The sequence goes on from NC_057806.1 coordinate 573,312,688, forward strand.
GGTGCCCCTGGCGGTTCACATCTGAAGGACACATGGCGATCATGCAACTCATTGGAGGTTGTTCCACGTTCCCACGTACGCCTGGATTGTCGGGTGGTAGTTCCCGCTTCTCCGAGTTTTAGGCAAAAAGGATTGATCATTTAAAACAGATTTAATGTTTGTCTCTGTATCTTCTGCTGACAAGGACACATCGAAGACATTCGACAGTTTCCATAGAATGCATATGATTTGGATAGATAGATTTGAGATGGGAGCATAGAAAGGTTAGGGTCCGATCACATTCACTTAGTTCAAAAGATCCAATGAGAAGACATAGCTATAAGTGAATGCTGTAGAGGACAGAAGGCAAATACATGAATATATCTGAATGAGACCAAATCAATATTGTGAAGATAAACATGAAGCCATGTTAATATTGAAGACAAACCAAATGCGAAGACTTTGCAAATATACGCCAACAGAAAATACTCCAAACAAAAGTTTGGTGGTGGCGTTACCCACCGTATAGGAAGTATTAGACCCAGACACGGCGCACAATTATCGTGGCACTCTAAAGTCAAATTCCGCCTTAATGTATTCACACTTAGAGTGTAAGTCTTCATTAGTTGAAGATATACGTTACTTCGTGTGTTGCACATCTAAGTCATCAACATGCATAAGTGTTAGGATGTGTGCATGATCACAGGACATTTGAGGATTCCAAGATATTTAGCTCACACCGCAACTTGCAAAACCTTTTCTCATCCAAGGGCTTTGTGAAGATATCTGCCAGTTGCTCTTCAGTGTTGACGTGAATGATATCAATATCTTCCTTCATGACATGATCTCTGAGAAAGTGATGACGGATCTGAATGTGCTTTGTCTTCGAGTGCTGAATTGGGTTGTTGGCAATCTTGATGGCGCTTTCATTGTCGCAGTAGAGTGGCAATTGCTTCAGATGAATGCCATAGTCTTTGAGTGTTTGCTTCATCCAGAGAAGTTGAGCGCAGCAAGATCCAGCAGCAATGTATTCAGATTCAGCAGTGGAGAGAGATACACAGTTCTGCTTCTTTGAAGACACATAAGTGATCGTCCCAGAAAGTGACATGTGCCTGATGTAGACTTGCGATCCACCTTGTCACCAGCATAATCAGCATCTGAGAATCCAACTATAACAAACTCTGAGCCCTTTGGATACCATAATCCTAGTGTTGGGGTGTAAGCCAAATATCGAAGAATTTGCTTCACAGCTAAGTGATGCGATTCCTTTGGTGCCGCTTGGTATCGGGCACACATGCAAACACTAAGCATGATATCTGGCCTAGATGCACATAAATAAAGCAAAGAACCAATCATGGAGCGGTATACCTTTTGATCGAACTCTTCACCATTGGCGTCAGGATCCAGATTACTCTTAGTAGGCATTGGCGTCGTATAACCTTTGCAGTCTTGCATTCCAAACTTCTTCAGGCAATCTTTGAGGTATTTCTCTTGAGATATGAAGATGTCGTTGCGTTGCTGACGTTGAAGACCAAGGAAGAACTTTAGCTCACCCATCATGGACATCTGATATTGCTCTTGCATCATGTATCCAAACTCATCACTGTATTTCTGATTAGTGCAGCCGAAGATAATGTCATCCACATATATTTGGCACACAAACAGTTCACCATCATATGTCTTCGTGAAGAGTGTGGGATCCAGGGAACCAGGTTTGAAGCCTTTGCTCTTCAGGAAGTCTTTGAGTGTGTCATACCAAGCACGAGGGGCTTGTTTGAGGCCATACAATGCCTTGTTGAGCTTGTAAACCATGTCAGGATGTTTTGGATCTTCAAAACCAAGCGGTTGTGCAACATACACTTCTTCTTCAATATTGCCATTGAGAAAGGCACTCTTCACATCCATTTGATATAGAAGGATGTTATGATGATTTGCATAGGCTAGCAGTATGCGTATAGCTTCAAGCCTAGCCACAGGAGCAAATGTTTCATTGAAGTCAATTCCTTCAACTTGAGTGTATCCTTGAGCAACGAGACGAGCCTTGTTTCTGACAACTTGACCATGCTCATCTTGCTTGTTGCGATATATCCATTTCGTGCCTATGATATTGTGTTTACGAGGATCAAGACGCTTGACCAGTTCCCATACATTATTCAGCTTGAACTGTTGAAGCTCTTCTTGCATAGCTTGAATCCATTCAGGTTCCATGAAGGCTTCATCAACTTTCTTGGGTTCAGATATTGAGACGAATGCAAAGTGCCCACAAAAATTTTCTAGTTGTGTTGCCCTTGAACGAGTGAGTGGACCAGGTGCATTGATGCTATCAATTATCTTCTCAATCTGTACTTCATTTCCAACACGAGGATGAACTGGATGAAGATTTTGCTCTTGCTGATCATTGTCATCGTTTGAAGAATTGTCTTCATGTTGATTAAGTGCAGAGATGATAAGTTCCTCTTCAGGCTGTACTTCAGACGGTATGATTTCTCAAGTTGCCATAAGCTTGATGGATTCACTGGGTGGAATTTCATCTAGCACATTTGGCAGGTGCTCTCTTTGCGAGCCGTTAGTCTCATCGAACTGCACATCACAGTTTCAACCACTTTATAGTGAAAGAGGTTGAAGACTCTGTAGGAGTGTGAATCCTTTCCGGAACCAAGCATAAAACCTTCTTGTGCTTTCGGTGCAAATTTTGAAGTGTAATGTGGATCCTTGATCGAGCACCTAGCACCAAATACTCTGAAGTAACTGACATTTGGCTTCTTACCAATGAGGAGTTCATAGGATGTTTTCTTCAGAAGCTTGTGAAGATAAACACGGTTGATGACATGGCATGCAGTATCAATAACTTCAGGCCAGAACTTTCTTGGTGTCTTGTATTCATCGAGCATTGTCCGAGCCATCTCAATGAGTGTTCTGTTCTTGCGTTCCACGATGCCATTTTGCTGCGGTGTGTACGAAGCTGAGAACTCATGAGTGATGCCCAATGTATCGAGATCAGTGTCGAGGCCGATGTTCTTGAATTCAGTGCCATTGTCACTTCTGATGTGCTTGATCTTGACGCCATAGTTGTTCATGGCTTGATTCGCGAAGCGTCTGAAGACATCCTGCACTTCAGTCTTGTAGAGGATTATATGCACCCATGTATATCTTGAATAATCATCAACAATGATGAAGCCATAGAGACAAGCAGTAGTAATAAGGGTAGAGTAGTGAGTAGGGCCGAAGAGGTCCATGTGTAGCAGTTCGAAGGGTTGAGTCGCTGTCATGATTGTCTTCAAGGGATGCTTGGCCCTCGTCATCTTTCCAGCTTCGCAGGCACCGCATAAGTGATCCTTCTTGAACTTGACACCCTTGATGCCTATGATGTGCTTCTTCTTTGCAAGAGTATGCAAGTTCCTCATGCCAGCATGCTCTAGCCTCCGATGCCAGAGCTAGCATCCTGAAGCTGTTGCAAGAAGACATATGGCAAGCTGTGGTCCTGCTGAGAAATCTACCATGTACAAATCATCTTTCCGATACCCTTCAAAGACTAGAGACTTGTCAGATTCCATTAGTACAAGGCAACGATATTTTCCAAATATCACAATCATGTTCAAATTGCAAAGCATTGAGACAGACATTAAGTTGAAACCAAGGGATTCAACAAGCATCACTTTATCCATGTGCTGATCCTTTGAGATTGCAACTCTACTTAGACCCAATACCTTGCTTTTACAAGTATCAGCAAATGTGATGTGACTTTTGTCAGATGGATGTAGGGTTGATTCCATGAGAAGACTTCGTTTGCCAGTCATGTGATTAGTACATCCACTATCAATAATCCATTCTGAAGCAGGTGGTGTCATACCCCACAGTGCAGTTAGGGGAGCAAGAGTATTATTAAAGCTTAGATCGAGGTTAGGACTGATAGGACAAGTAGCAAGCAACTCAGGAACAACATACATAATAAGACCATTTGGGCATTTGATCTTGCGCCCTACAAGATGTTTTAGGTCCCCAACAATAGCTTCAGACGCATTTGATTTTCGGCTAGAGACCTTTTCCTGCAAAAGAGAGTTAAGCTTTCTTAGCCACCCACATCTTCAAGGGTGGCTTCGAAGCAATGAGTCTAAGTGCAGCATCTGAGAACTTTGGCTTTGGAGCCCTAGAAAATAGTCTTGCAGGTGGAGAATAGTACTCATAAGAATAAGCAGAGTAGTTCTGGGTCTTATGAACATGGCGGTTTGATGAAACACGCTCATATTCATAGGCCTGAGTATGGTTTCTGAAAGTGCTAGTGATCAACTAGAGGGGGGGGTGAATAGGCAATTTTTATGAAAGTCTTCAAAACATGGAAGTTTCGAAGACAAACGATAGAAATAAACCTATTACCATGCAGCGGAAGGTAGACTACACTAGGCAAACCATAGTCAAGTATTCGATGGAGTGAAAGCACAATGACTAATAGCAGCTAGGCAGTAAGGATCAGGTAGGAAGATATTGTGAAGCGAATCAGAACAAGCAGTCACTCAGTGAAGACAAAAGATAATGCAATCATACAATGACTTCACAAGGACCAACAGTAAGTAAAGGGAAGGGAAGGATGAAACCAGTGACTCGTTGAAGAGAATGATTTGTTGGACCAGTTCCAACTGCTGTGACAGTTGTACGTCTGGTTAGGGCGGCTAGGTATTTAAACCTGAGGACACACAGTCCCGGACACCCAGTCCTGAACACGCAGCTCAGGACACCCAGTCCTCACCGTATTCCCCTTGAGCTAAGGTCACACAGACCTCGCCCAATCACTCTGGTAAGTCTTCAAGGTAGACTTCCAAACCTTCACAGACTTCGTTAACCGGCGCTCCACAATTACTCTTGGATGCTCAGAACGCGACGCCTAACCGGCTGGAGGATTCACAGTCCTCAAGTGTAATAAGTCTTCAGATCACACAGACAGGAAGACTTCAGTGATGCCTAACACTCTTTGGCTCTGGGTGGTTAGGGCTTTATCCTCGCAAGGAATTCTCTCTCAAAGGCTTCAAGGTGGGTTGCTCTCAAACGACAAAACCCGTACTCTAACTCTGAGCAGCCAACCGTTTATGGTTGTAGGGGGTGGGCTATTTATAGCCACTAGGCAACCCGACCTGATTTGTCCGAAATAACCCTGGGTCACTAAGGAACTGACACGTGTTCCAACGGTCAGATTTTAAACACACACAGCAACTTTACTTGGGCTACAAGCAAAGCTGACTTATCCAACTCTGGACAAGATTTGCTCTCATAGTCTTCACTCGAAGACATAGGATTTTGGTTAAGCATCACTTTAGTCATTCTGACTGGTTGTCTTGGACCCCACTTAACAGTACGGTGGTTCCTATGACTCAACAAAGAAAAACACAGAACAACGAAACTGCTAAGTCTTCGCGCTCCATAGTCTTCACGCGATGTCTTCTCTCGTCATAGTCTTCAATGTGAATGTCTTCACATACCACCTTTAACTTCAATGTCTTCATACATTTTTAGGGGTCATCTCTGGTAGGAAAACCGAATCAATGAGGGACTTCTACCTGTGTTATCCTGCAATTCTCACAAACACATTAGTCCCTCAACTAGGTTTGTCTTCAATACTCCAAAACCAACTAGGGGTGGCACTAGATGCACTTACAATCTCCCCCTTTTTGGTGATTGATGACAAACTAGTTGAAGTTTTCAACGGGGAATAAAATATGTGAAATTGTAAAGGATAGGTTATTGTCTTCATAAGTGGCAAAGGCTTCCCCTGAAGATGTGCATATAAGTAATTTGCTTTTGGTATGCAAATGTACATGGCAGGTTGTACTTGTGGAGATCCTTTTCAACTTATGATGACAATTCATCATGCAAAAAAAATATGTGAAGATATTGACATGCACAATGAAAAATGGACGTCTGCAAAATGATCTAAGTGCGGAATTTATCATCGCATCGCAGAATAGCAAATAAGTAGCAGACGACCATCGAGTTTTAAGTGTTACAACTCAAAGAACCAAATGTATCAAAACGAGAGTTGTAAACACTAGGCAAAATATAAAGCAACCACCCATATGGACCCGCTTGAAGACTATCAAACTCATATGCTTCTCCCCCTTTTGTCAGTAAGGACCAAAAAGGTTCGAAGACATAGAGCGTCTACTTGTTCCCATGAGGAGTAGGTGAAGCAGCATGGTCGTCGGTGTTGTTAGGCGGTGCAGACGAACGTGGGGTAGTGTCGATGCGTGCAGAAGTAGGGGGCGGTGAAGTAGCATCGTCTTCGTCATCGATCACTCTGGCATTCACAGTTGCCGCGGAGGAAGAGAACTCAGAGTCTTCAAGAGACGGAGTTCGTCGCAGCACAGTCCTTCTTGGAGGTGTGGAGTCAAACTTGAAGCGTTCAGAGAATCCATCCTCTTGAAGATCATCTTCAGAACACATAAGCGTCAGCCCTTTCCATGTACGCCGACAGGTTTCATGGGCAACAAAGGCATTCTTGGTGGCAAGATTGCGAATGCGGTTGACATCCACCAAGAGGCTTTGCATCTGACGCTTAAGCCAGTCATGATGCTTATCATGTTTCTGATGCAGTGCGACGAGAAGCTCTCGGTCATTGAGGACACGAGATCGTCTTTGAGGCCTTTGCGCAATAGTGCTACCAGTGGCGTTAGTTTGAGCACGCGGGGCACGTGTGTTGCCAACAAGGGGATAAACACGAGACACTGCTGGAATTCCTTCAATGGGCTGGGTGAAGCTTTGGTGATCAACATTATGAAGATAAATGGGATCCCTAGCAGGCTCTAGGGAAATGGCTTCAACTGACAGATCAACCTCGGGCAAGAATATAAGATGATTGCGCGCAGACGGCTGATAGTTGAAGGCTGAGTGACGCTTGATCAGACGCATGACCCACGGAGCATAGAATTTCAACCCAAAGATGTCGGAGCCAGACGCAGCCAACTGCCTGATGAAGAAGTCTTGAGCATTGAAGCTGATGCCATTGAAGATATAGAAAACCAAAGTCTTCATTGCTCCTTCAAGCTTTGCTGCAGATGAGTGTCCTTTCACAGGCCATAGAGTCTTCCTGATGATGTGGTAGATGGTGCGAGGCAGGTACCCTAGGTCTTCAACAAAGAATTCCTTAGGATATTCAGCATCTGGAGGCAAAGGCTTCATCATGCTCAGCATTTGACTCATGTTGGGTTCTGGCTTCTGAAAGATGTTTTCCAAGGCATATTGATGTTGTTGACAACCTGGTTCATAGTATTCACCAGGAGTGTGCAGGCCTGTGAGCTCAATGATATCAAGAGCTTTAGCTTCATGATGGATATTGCCTGTCATCCACTCAAGGACCCAAGTCTTCGGATCCCTGTTGTAGCCTCGAATATGAAGAGTGGCATAGAATTGAAGCAACAATTCTTCATTCCAGTGCTCCTTGTCGGCGATGAACTGCAGTAGACCAGCATCTCTGAAACAGTCCAATGCTTCTTCGAGGCAGGGCAGACCAGCCATAGCTTCAGAGTCGAGGCGCATATGTGGAAATATGCGCCCTTGATTGTATAGGACACAAGAATAGTAGCTGCACTGCTGATAGCTCCAGAACTGATCTGAAGAAATGCGTGGTTTGGTATAAGGGTTCTTGGAGCTGTTGAAGAAGGTATTATGTGCCACGAAGCCATTCGCATTGAAGACCCCAGGTGAAGTGGTAGTGCCTGGGAAACGTGGAAGTCTTGGCTTGGGCTTTTGGACTTGAGGCCTGTGCTCGACGTGGTACTCAAATTGTGGACCAGCAACAGGCGGAGGAGTCAGAATGGGCCATCGAACCGTAACTTGCTGACCATGATCAAATGCCAGCTCCATTGTGTGAGGTCTTGGAGGGGGAATAGGGGCATTGGCATTGTCTTCATGGGCTTCAGGGGCCACATTTACTTCAGGTGCAGGATCCACATTTGCTTCAGCCATGACTACGTCATTGGCTTCATTGGTGTTGGTGGTGGCAGCCTCAGGAATCTCAACCTCCACTTCAGAAGCTGGAGGGTCGGTCACGTTCTCCTTGAGAACAACATCTTGGTGAGACGGGGGTGTAGCAACTCTTGGGGCTTCTTCTTCATCGGCTGATGTAGAAGGAACATCTTTAGCCAGTTTGGCTTCAGATTCAGTCACAGTAGGAGTGGCATCTAGAAACACTTGACGTGCAACAGATTGGTGGTGCACTTCTCCTTTTGGAACGCTCAATAGAGGGACTTGAGGCCTTGGTCCTTTGCGAAGCCTGCGCAACGCTGGCGACGCCTTTGGAGATGGAGTTTGCTGGGCCTCAAGGTCATCTTCTTCTTCTCGCTGGGGTGGTGGGACTTGTTGTTGTTGAGTACTCGGAGTGTCTTGTTGTTGTGGGTGATCAGCCCATGATGCATCCTGAGCAATTGGCGTCAGAGGACGACCAATGCTGATGAGTTCGCTGTTCGTGAGAACAGGCGATGATACGAAGTTGTGCTCGATCTGAGGAAGAACTACATCATCTTCAACATTGTCATGGTGACCAATGTCTTCAGCAGCGGTGGGATCAACTGCTGGAATGTCTTCAGCTTCATGAGCCTCTATGGAAGCAGGCTCATGGACAATCAGTTGGCGCTCTTGGTGTGCAGATGCAGGGCAAACCATTGAGATAGGTTCAACAACTAAGGGCTCTGTGGGAGCAGCCCGATCCTTCTTGGTTTTGCGCTTATTCTTGGAGGGAGCAGCATCAGAGGCTTCAGGATGTTTCCTCTTTCTGGCTTAAGCCTCAGCAGTCCTCGTCTTCTTCAGTTCTGAAGTGGTTGACCTGACCTTTGGCTTCGAGCCAGTCATGCTGGCTGGGAAGACAATAGGATGTGCTTCCTGCCTTGGTGCTTCGGGTTCGGCCACAGCTGGCTTCTTCTTCTTCTTTGCAGCCATCCTGGGATCGATGCCAGGGCGACCAAGAGCCTTACGCTTCTCAGCCTCATTGTAGGCTTGCACACACGTGTCTGCCAGGATCTTCATGCGCTCACGAGAGCCTTTAGCTTCTTCACGCTTCTTGAGAAAGGCTTCCTTGAGCTCGTGCAGCATGAACTGGAAGTTTTTGACATCTTGCACGCTGAGCTTGGCCATGTGCTTTTTGAACTGAGCTTTCTCATAGTCGATCTTTTGCTTCAGTTCAACGATGCGCTGAGCTAGAGTTAGCTCAGAAGCAATGGTGCCAGTGAAGGCGACACTGAGGCCAATTGGAAGTTGCAGATCTTCAAAGCTGAGGTTGGGCGTGTCAAACCACTTATCAATGAAGTTATGGATGATTGCAACATCAAAGAGAGGCAAATCATTGAAGATTTCTGCTTCTTCTTTGCTCTTGATCAGTTGCTCAAGAGCGTCATCTGTAAGATCTTCATCGCTGAACAGATCAATGGCGTCGTTGCGCAGAATAGCAGCAGCAGTCAGTTCTTGGCTGGTGTGTTGCAAAGGCATCTTTACTTTCGAGGGCTTGAAGATGTGTGACAAATCTTCAGACTGCACACTGTCTTCAGGAGGTACAGTAGCCAGTGGCTTCGCTCGTGAGATTTTTGGTGCTGAGGCAGGCTTTGAAGCTTTAGGCTTCTTCAGTTTCTTTGGCTTCGGCGATGCAGGCGCTTCATCAGACTCAGCGTCATCTGCAGGCTCATCCTCGGCTGTCCCTTGAACCTTGATATGAGTGATGAGACCTTCCAGGTTGTAGAAGGGCCCAACAAGATTGGGTTCAGCTTCGCGGGTGCCATCGGCACGGGGAGCAGAAGGGCCAGGGTTGAAGTTAAGTCCCCATGACTTCTTGTTTTGCTTGGCCGAATTCTTGGCAAACTGGAAGTTGCGCTTGAACAGATTGTCGTCACGACACCATAGCAATGACGAAGGTTTTCTTGACCGCAGGGGACATGTATTTATAAGGAAGTGTGCGGCATGGCGCAATTACGCAGGTGCCCCTAGCGGTTCACATCTGAGGAACACGTGGCAAACATGCAACATAGTTGGAGTTGTCCCACGTTCCCACGCATGCATGGATTGTCGGGTGGTCGTTCCCACTTCTCCGGGTTTCAGGTAGGAAGATATTGTGAAGCGAATCAGAACAAGCAGTCACTCAGTGAAGACAAAAGATAATGCAATCATACAATGACTTCACAAGGACCAACAGTAAGTAAAGAGAAGGGAAGGATGAAACCAGTGACTCGTTGAAGACAATGATTTGTTGGACCAGTTCCAACTGCTGTGATAGTTGTATGTCTGGTTAGGGAGGCTAGGTATTTAAACCTGAGGACACACAGTCCCGGACACCCAGTCCTGAACACGCAGCTCAGGACACCCAGTCCTCACCGTATTCCCCTTGAGCTAAGGTCACACAGACCTCGCCCAATCACTCTGGTAAGTCTTCAAGGTAGACTTCCAAACCTTCACAGACTTCGTTCACCGGCGATCCACAATGACTCTTGGATGCTCAGAACGCGATGGCTAACCGGCTGGAGGATTCACAGTCCTCAAGTGTAATAATTCTTCAGATCACACAGACAGGAAGACTTCAGTGGTGCCTAACACTCTTTGGCTCTGGGTGGTTAAGGCTTTATCCTCGCAAGGAATTCTCTCTCAAAGGCTTCGAGGTGGGTTGCTCTCAAACGACAAAAGCCGTACTCTAACTCTGAGAAGCCAACCGTTTATGGTTGTAGGGGGTGGGCTATTTATAGCCACTAGGCAACCCGACCTGATTTGTCCAAAATAACCCTGGGTCACTAAGGAACTGACACGTGTTCCAACGGTCAGATTTCAAACACACACGACAACTTTACTTGGGCTACAAGCAAAGCTGACTTATCCAACTCTGGACAAGACTTGCTCTCATAGTCTTCACTCGAAGACATAGGATTTTGGTTAAGCATCACTTTAGTCATTCTGACTGGTTCTCTCAGACCCCACTTAACAGTACGGTGGTTCCTATGACTCAACAAAGAAAAACACAGAACAACGAAACTGCTAAGTCTTCGCGCTCCATAGTCTTCACGCGATGTCTTCTCTCATCATAGTCTTCAATTTGAATGTCTTCACATACCACCTTTGACTTCAATGTCTTCATACATTTTTAGGGGTCATCTCTGGTAGGAAAACCGAATCAATGAGGGACTTCTACCTGTGTTATCCTGCAATTCTCATAGACACATTAGTCCCTCAACTTGGTTTGTCGTCAATACTCCAAAACCAATTAGGGGTGGCACTAGATGCACTTACAGTTTCCCTACAAAACATTTGTGTTAGTGCGACTCAGGTGAGTCCTCTGTCTGTATGAAGCCTTTGGACCATATGAAGCCTGTGGTCTGGGGTTTGTCTTCTTCCCTTGTGACGACATTCACAGGAAGATTCTCCAGACACCTTTTCGGCACCCAGACTTTCTTCATAAGTGGCCCATTCCTGCAGTTAGTACCAATATACCTGGCAAACACTTCACCATTCTGATTCTTAAACAGTTTATAGTTTGCATCAAAGGATTCATCAATGATGATGGAATTAGCACAAGTGAAGCCAGATAGGGTGGATGGATCCACTGAAGGTTCCTTTGCAGCAACCCATGTGGTTTTGGGGTACTACTCAGGTTTCCAGTAAGAGCCATCAACATTCATTTTCCTTTCGAACCCAACACCCTCTTTCCTAGGGTTTCGGTTCAGAATCTACCTTTTGAGGACATCACATAGTGTCTGATGCCCTTTCAGACTTTTGTACATCCCTGTTTCAAGCAATGTCTTCAACCTAGCATTTTCATCGGCAATGGCGGTGGCATACTCAGCAGAGGGGTTAGTTTCCACATCAACAGTTGAAGATATTGCAACAGTAGCAGCAGTAGAACATTCAGCAACAGAAGTAGCGTCATCACGCTCAAGGCATTTAAGACATGGTGGTTCAAATCCTTCCTGAGCGGGACTGATCTGTTCAGCGTGAAGTGACTCGTTTTCCTTTTGAAGATCTTCATGAGCCGCTCTCAATTTCTCAAGTTCTTGCTTCCATTGAAGATAATCATAGGAAAGCTTTTCATGAGTTGTTGAGAGCGTTTCATGACAATTTTCTAGTTCCTCATACTTAACATGAAGATTTTTTGTGTCTTCCATTAAGGATCGAGATCGAGTCATTTCAGCATCCAACAGGTCATCGCTTTTGTCTAACAGTTTTTGAATATGTTCCTTAGCTTTCTGTTGTTCAGTTGCAATTTTAGCAAGTGTATTGTAGCTGGGTTTGGAATCACAATCAGAGTCATCTTCACTGGATGTTTGATAGTGAGTATTGCGTGAGTTTACCTAGGCACCGCGTGCCATGAAGCAATAGGTGGGAGTGGAGTTGTCCTTGTCAGTAGCATCGACGTTGGTGACGAAGTCATTGTCTTCGGTGTTGAAGATGGACTTGGCAACGTAGGCTGTAGCTAGACTTGCAACGCCAGAATCGGACTCCTCCTCAGACTCCACCTCCGCCTCCTCAGAAGCAGACTCCTCCTCTGAATCCATTTCCTTGCCAACAAACACACGAGCCTTGCCAGATGAGCTCTTCTTATGTGATGAAGACTTTGAGGAAGACTTGGAAGAAGATTTTGAGTATGTCTTCTTCTTCTTGTCGTCAGAATCATATTCCTTGCTCTTCTTCTTCTTGTTGTTGTTCTCATTGTCCCACTGCGGACACTCAGAGATGTAGTGACCAGGTTTCTTGCACTTGTGGCATGTTCTCTTCTTGTAGTCATGAGCAGAAACTTCATCATTCCTTGAGCTGGATCGTGAAGACTTTCTGAAGCCTTTCTTCTTGGTGAATTTTTGGAACTTCTTCACAAGCATAGCAAGCTCCTTTCCAATGTCTTTAGGATCATCAGAACTGCAGTCAGATTCTTCTTCAGATGAGGAAACAACTTTTGCCTTCAAGGCACGAGTTCGGACATGGTTGGGACCGTAGATATCTCTTTTCTCAGAAAGCTAAAACTCATGTGTGTTGAGCCTTTCAAGTATGGCAGACAGATCGAGTCTCTTGAAGTCAGGGTGTTCTTGAATCATCAGGGCTAGGGTGTCAAACGAGCTGTCAAGTGATCTCAGGAGTGTCTTGACGATTTCGTGCTTGGTGATCTCAGTAGCGCCGAGAGCTTGAACCTCATTCGTGATGTTAGTGAGGCAATCAAATGTGAGCTGAACATTCTCATTGTCATTTCTCTTGAAGCGGTTGAAGAGGTTGCGAAGGACACTGATCCTTTGACCTCTCTGGGTTGAGATGCCTTTGTTGACCTTGGAGAGCCAGTCCCAGACTAGCTTAGATGTTTCCAGAGCACTCACATGGCCTTACTGCCTTTTGGTCAGATGACCGCAAATGATGTTCTTGGTAGTGGAATCCAGTTGAACGAACTTCTTGACATCAGCAGTGGTGACACCTTCACCAGCCTTGGGAACACCATTCTTGACGACATACCAGAGGTCGACATCAATGGCTTCAAGATGCATGTGCATCTTATTCTTCCAGTAAAGATATTCAGTTCCATCGAAGACGGGCATGCAGCGGAGACTTTGATTATCCCTGCAATCGACATAGCTAAAACTCCAGGTGGTTAAACCGAATCACACAGAACAAGGGAGTACCTCGCTCTGATACCAATTGAAAGTGCTTGTTATCGACTAGAGGGGGGTGAATAGGCGATTTTTATGAAAGTCTTCAAAACATGAAAGTTTCGAAGACAATCGATAGAAATGAACTTATTAACATGCAACGGAAGGTAGACTACACTAGGCAAGCGATAGTTAAGTATTCAATGAAGCGAAAGCACAAAGACTAATAGCAGCTAGGCAGTATGGATCAAGATGGGAGACAGTATGAAGCCAATCAGAACAAGCAGTCACATAGTGAAGACAAATAGATAATGCAAACATGCAATGACTTCACATGGACCAACTGTAAATAAAGAGATGGGAAGGATAGAACCAGTTGCTCGTTGAAGACAATGATTTGTTGGACCAGTTCCAGTTGCTATGACAACTGTACGTCTGGTTAGGGAGGCTGAGATTTAACTCAGAAGACCGTGTCTTCACCTTATTCCCCTTGAGCTAAGGACACCCAGTCCTCGCCCAATCACTCTGGTAAGTCTTCAAGGTAGACTTCCAAACCTTCACAGACTTCGTTCACCGGCGATCCACAATGACTCTTGGATGCTGAGAACGCGACGCCTAACCGGCTGGAGGATTTACAGTCCTCAAGTGTAACAAGTCTTCAGATCACACAGACAAGAAGACTTCAGTGATGCCTAACACTCTTTGGCTCTGGGTGTTTAGGGCTTTGTCCTTGCAAGGATTTCTCTCTCAAAGGCTTTGAGGTGGGTTGCTCTCAAACGACAAAAGTCGTGCACTAACTCTGAGCAGCTAACCAATTTATGGTGTAGGGGTGGGATATTTATAGCCACTAGGCAACCCGACCCGATTTGTCCGAAATGACCCTGGGTCACTAAGGAACTGACACATGTTCCAACGGTCAGATTTCAAACACACGCGACAACTTTACTTGGGCTACAAGTAAAGCTGACTCATCCAGCTCTGGATAAGATTTGCTCTCATTGTCTTCGCTCGAAGACATAGGATTTTGTTTAAGCATCACTTCAGTCACTCTGACTTTGTTCACTGGGACCCCACTTAACAGTACGATGGTTCCTATGTCTCAACAAAGAAGAAATGGAAACAACGAAACATCTAAGTCTTCACACTCCACAGTCTTCACGCGATGTCTTCTCTTGTCATAGTCTTTAATGTGAATATCTTCACATACCACCTTTGTCTTCAATGTCTTCGTACATTTTTAGGGGTCATCTCCAGTAGGAAAACCGAATCAATGAGGGACTACTACCTATGTTATCCTGCAATTCTCACAAACACATTGTGTCGGCGTTCTGGGAACGGGGGTCCCCAGACTTGCCTGCCTGTGGCCTGCGGCGTGGCTCAAAGGAGGCCCAGCGCGGCCCATCTTCATCAGCACAAGACTCAAGACCCTCGCGAGGGGCCAAGCCTCGCGAGGCGGACGGCATGGAGCTTCCTCAGGCACAGCCTCATCAGGCTGGCTCGCGAGGAGGCGGAGAGATCAAGGCGGGGTACCTCGCGAGGTGCCCGTGACGCAAGCCATGACGACTCAGGGCGCCAGGCGGGCGCCAGCGCGCGCAGCGTCCTTCTTTCCTCTTTGGTGCAAAGGGGGCAAGGCGCAGCCACGGAGTATCGAGGCATCAGGCAAAGGTTACCGTTTCAGTGCAACGAGACCAACACCAGGAGGACTACGAGACGAAGGTCACCGTGGAGCCCAAGACGGCGTCATCGCCAGAGCTTTGCGCAGGCGAAGACTGCTTTTGTCAGGATAGTTGATACTTGCTGTCCCCCTTCAAATTAGCCCGCCATTGTTGGCTCCCTTCCCGCTTGATATTTGGGAAGAGGACCAGGGCCTCTATAAATAGGACCAGCCACCCACATAGCAAGGGGGTTCGGTTCGGGGGGAGTTCGTTCGAACGGTCGACAAGTAAAAGCAAACCAGAGAGAGTGAGAGAGGGAGAAGGGTGACTGAACTCCTCCTAGCAGTTCATCACCCCAGCCAAGAACAGACCCTCGCGAGGTTGTTCTTCCTTGTATTGTGCATCATCAGCCCCAGGAGGCAATCCACCAGCCACACACTGGAGTAGGGTATTACACCACAACGGTGGCCCGAACCAGTATAAATCTTGCGTCCCTTGAGCAGTTCTTTTGGTAGTTTAGATCTTTGCGAGACGGGGAGGTAGAAGGCGTAATCTCCGTGCGCACCCCAGTGTTCGAACCTTAAGGATCTGCCGGAACCCGAAATCCGACACATTGGTCCCTCAACCAGGTTTGTTGTCAGTACTCCAAAACCAACTAGGGGTGGCACTAGATGCACTTACAAAAATCCTCCGTACTCTTAAGATGCCCTATGAGAAGATACAGGCCTGTGAGAAAGGATGTGTCTTATTTAGGCTTCAGTATGAGGACTTGAACTATTGTCCCATTTGCAATTCTTCTAGGTATGTTGTGGTAGACAACGGTATGGGTGAGAAGACGCAGACCAAAATACCCGTTAATGTTCTTTGGTATATGCCAATCGTACCAAGAATTCAACGTCTTTTCATGGTCGAAGAGACGGCCAGACAGATGACATGGCACAAAACGGGCAAAAGAACCGAACTAGATGCAGATGGTAATGTGATGATGGTGCACACATCGGATGGTGAAGCGTGGAAGCGCTTCGATGCTTTACATAAGGAAAAAACGACAGATCCAAGGCATCCTCGAGTCGCCGTCAGCACAGATGGGTTCAGTGTGTTTGGTCAGATGGCAACCCCATACAGCTGTTGGCCCATGTTTGTCATTCCACTCAATCTCCCCTCCAGGGCAGATTATGCAAAGAAAGAACATTTTCCTGACGTTGATAATTCCAGGGCCCAACTATCCAGGGAAGAATATGAATGTGTACATGCAGCCGCTTAAGGACGAATTGCAAGAAGCTTGGGATAATGGGTTCAAGACATATGACTCCTTTAGCAAAGAGAACTTCATAATGCGTGCCTGGTACATGTACTCGACGCATGACTTGCCGGCATATGCGCTATTCGTTGGCTGGTGTGTGCATGGAAGGTTCCCGTGCCCCACATGCAAGGGAGCTCTTGAGTTTCGTTGGCTGACGGCAGGGCACAAGTATAGTTGCTTCGACTTGCATAGACCGTTTCTACATCCGGCCATAAGTTCAGGAAAGACAAGAAGAACTTCATCAAAGGTAGAGTTGTCAAACACTCTGCACCACCTGCGTTGATAGGCCAATAGACCCTAGATCAATTAAACGCTCTTGAGCCAGATCCAGAGCGTCCAGGGTATTTCAAGGGGTATAATAAGGAACACGCTTGGACTCACAAGACATACTTCTGGGATCTGCCTTACTTCAAAGACCTCCTTTGCCCACACAACATCGACGTGATGCACACTGAAAAGAATATTGCCGAAGCGGTTTTTGGTACATTGTTCGGCATAGAGGGGAAATCAAAGGATGATACTACGGCTAGAGTAGATCAAGAGGAGCTATGTGATAGACCATTACAAAACATGAAAGAACCGAAAGGAAAGGGGAACTGGACGAAGCGAAAGGCATGGTTCAATCTTGGAAGGCTAGCTATGAAGGAAATTATTTTGTGGGTGAAAATACAGTTGATGTTCCCCTATGGGTATGCAGCAAATCTAAAGAGGGGAGCGAGTCTTCAAAAATTGAAAATATTTGGTCTAAAAAGTCATGATTGGCACATATGGATTGAGCGGATAATGCCGGTGATGTTGCATGGCTTCATCCCTGAGGATGAATGGCTAGTACTGGCAGAGCTGAGCTATTTCTTCCGTGTTATTTGTGCGAAAGAACTATCGCCTGGCCTCCTAGAAGAAATGGAACAGTTGACGCTGGAGTTGATCTACAAGTTAGAGATGATCTTTCCGCCAAGCTTCTTTAATCCAATGCAACACTTGATTTTACATCTCCCGACCGAGGCACGATTGGGGGGCCGGTGCAAAATCGTTGGTGCTACTCAACTGAGAGGATGCAGAAGACGCTTCGAGCAAAATGTAAAAATAAACGTAGAATAGAAGCATCGATGGTGGAGGCATTCATCACTGAGGAGGCGGCAAACTTTGTGACAGCACACTACGAAGCCAAAAATCGTCATTTGCATAATCCGAAGCCTCGGTACAATGCTGACGAGCCTAAAAAGGATGGATCTAACCTCAGCCTATTCAAAGAAATCTCGCACCAGCCAGTGGTTGGAAACCAATATCGTTGGATGTTGAAGAATGGCGGACCATTTTGCTGTATCTCTTCAACAACCTAACAGAAGTGCGGCCGTACATCGAGTAAGATCTCGGTACATTGTTTCGCAACTTCTAATTCCTTTAAATTGCTCTTATTCCTGGATATTTGATGCAGTCGATACGTCGCCATATTCTTGTATGGAGCGATGATCCAAAAGGATTCCGTCGAAGAGTATGAGCTTCTGGCAAAGCAAGGAGCCGAATATCCCGGTTTCATCTCTTGGTTCAAAAAAATGGTAATTTCCATTAGACCCTTTCATTTCTTTGGCTAATTTGCGACTAATGCAACAATCCTTTCGTATTAAACTTGTAGGCTAATTCAGAGATTATGGATGCCGAATTGAGACAAGTAGGTAATGGTTTTGACTATAAGGTTCGTTCATTTGACAAACTAGGTGATTTCCCCGCGCGTTGCTGCGGGCTTTTAAAGATTAATTTTGGATACATTCTATATGAATGAAATGATCTAAATCGAAAGTAATTATATGTGAACAAAGAGTATGCATGTACATTGGACTATTGGAGATTGAACAATTAAATTGGGGTATGCATGTGCTACCAAATAGTTCTAGTGGATGATGATGTGGCACACTTGATGATGTGGAGGGCTGCATGTTGAGAGAATCAGACTTAATGGGGATCAACTATTTATGTATTATATATACGACATCAATGGGTATCGCTTTCGTACCTATGGAAAAGAGCTATCTAGGGCCAACCGAAAGTCTACAAATTGTTGTTTCTTTGCTATCGGCGAAGGAGGTATCGAGTATTATGGAAGAGTTGAAGCAATTTATGAACTTCAATTCTATGGTGAAAACCCACCAAACGCCGTAGTCTTCAGATGTTATTGGTTCCACCCGAGGGAGACTAGAAGGACTCATGAACATATAGGGTTAGTCGAAATCAAACAAAGCACCCATTTGGATGTTCCTGATGTCTATATTGCGGCTCAACAGGCAACCCAAGTTTTCTATCTACCGTGGGCCTGTCAAAGTGATCCAAATCTTAGTGGTTAGGATGTCGTTTATGAAGTGCCGCCACATGTTAGAACACCTCCCCCCAATGAAGATGATTATGAACCTCAAATTAGCCAAGACACATATGACAAAGGAGAATTCTTCCAAGAAACACGTCTTTCCAAAAAACGTTTCAAGAACCGCTCTACTCCACCCCAGAACATTGAAGCAGACAACGATAGTGAATCCGACTTCACCCCTAAGCCGGAACAAGAAGAGCCGGAAGAAGAAGTTACTGCTGTAGATGACCTGTCAATGCTTGAACGATTATGTAAAGGTGGCCTTCCACATGATGATGCATTTATTAATGATGATGATGAGCACGTCATTACGGATAGTGATGATGATGATGGATTTATTAATGATGATGATGAGCACATCATTGCCGATAATGATTATTAGATATTCAAATTTTTATGTTGTACTTGATTTATATAGTTATTTGTATGATTGTATGATTTATATAGTTGGTATGTATAATTTCTTACTTTGTATGATTGTTTCTTATACATAGTGCAATCGTCTTGATGTCCGTCCCCGTCGGCCCTCGCCCGCTTTATGATTCAGATGTGGTAAATTCTCTTTCATAACTATTTGTTGCATTTTGCATTTATGACAATTATGGCCATCAAGTTGACATAGAGATATTTTAATCTAGGAGGTATGTGAACCGGAATTTGAAACCGACCCTCTTGTCGAGAAGTTAAATTTAGTTGAAAAAGAAAATGAGTATTTGAAAGAAAAAATTAAAGGAATTAAAGAAGAGAATATGACATTGAAGAAGAGAAGATGACGTTGGATTTGTATGTTGCCGATGTCATCGATGATCACAAGACGAAGATGAATGCAATGCGCTTGAAGATGGATGCAATGCGCCTGAAGCTTAAGAAGATTAGAAAATATGCCATTGATAATGAGAATTGGTATCTGAAGGAAATATGCCCTAGAGGCAATAATAAATTTATTATTTATTTCTTTATATCATGATAAATGTTTATTATTCATGCTAGAATTGTATTAACCGGAAACATAATACATGTGTGAATACATAGACAAACTTAGTGTCACTAGTATGCCTCTACTTGACTAGCTCGTTAATCAAAGATGGTTATGTTTCCTAACCATGAACAAAGTGTTGTTATTTGATTAACGAGGTCACATCATTAGTTGAATGATCTGATTGACATGACCATTCCATTAGCTTAGCACCCGATCGTTAGTATGTTGCTATTGCTTTCATCATGACTTATACATGTTCCTATGACTATGAGATTATGCAACTCCCGTTTGCCGGAAGAACACTTTGTGAGCTACCAAATGTCACAACGTAACTGGGTGATTATAAAGGAGCTCTACAGGTGTCTCCAATGGTAGATGTTGGGTTGGCATATTTCGAGAATAGGATTTGTCACTCCGACTGTCGGAGAGGTATCTCTGGGCCCTCTCGGTAATGCACATCACATAAGCCTTGCAAGCATTGCAACTAATGAGTTAGTTGCGGGATGATGTATTACGGAACGAGTAAAGAGACTTGCCGGTAACAATATTGAACTAGGTATTGGATACCGACGATCGAATCTCGGGCAAGTAACATACCGATGACAAAGGGAACAACGTATGTTGTTATGCGGTCTGACCGATAAAGATCTTCATAGAATATGTAGGAGCCAATATGGGCATCCAGGTCCCGCTATTGGTTATTGACCGGAAACGTGTCTCGGTCATGTCTACATTGTTCTCGAACCATAGGGTCCGCACGCTTAACGTTACGATGACAATTATTATGAGTTTATGCATTTTGATGTACCGAAGATTGTTCGGAGTCCCGGATGTGATCATGGACATGACGAGGAGTCTCGAAATGGTCGAGACATAAAGATTGATATATTGGAAGCCTATGTTTGGATATCGGAAGTGTTCCGGGTGAAATCGGGATTTTACCGGAGTACCGGGAGGTTACCGGAACCCCCCGGGAGCTATATGGGCCTTAGTGGGCTTTAGTGGAAAGGAGAAAGGGGCAGCCCAAGGTGGGCTGCGCGCTTCCCCCCTCCCCTAGTCCTATTAGGACAAGGAGAGGTGGCCGGCCCCCTCTCTCTCTCTTTCCCCCCTCGAGGAATCCTATTCCAACTAGGATTGGGGGGGGGGATCCTACTCCCAGAGGGAGTAGGACTCCCTTGGCGCGCCCTCCTTGGCCGGCCACCCCCTCCCCCTTGGCTCCTTTATATACGGAGGCAGGGGGGCACCCTAGAACACACAAGTTGATCCTTGAGATCGTTCCTTAGCCGTGTGCGGTGCCCCCTGCCACCATATTCCACCTCGATCATATTGTAGCGGTGCTTAGGCAAAGCCCTGCGATGGTAGAACATCAAGATCGTCACCACGCCGTCGTGCTAACGGAACTCCTCCCCGATGCTTTGCTGGATCGGAGCCCGGGGATCGTCATCGAGCTGTACGTGTGCTAAGAACTCGGAGGTGCCGGAGTAACGGTGCTTGGATCGGTCGGATCGGGAAGACGTACGACTACTTCCTCTATGTTGCGTCAATGCTTCCGCAGTCGGTCTGCGTGGGTACGTAGACAACACTCTCCCCTCTCGTTGATATGCATCACCATGATCTTGCGTGTGCGTAGGAAATTTTTTGAAATTACTGCGTTCCCCATCAGTGGCATCCGAGCCTAGGTTTTATGGTTTGATGTTATATGCACGAGTAGAACACAAGTGAGTTGTGGGCGATATAAGTCATACTGCCTACCAGCATGTCATACTTTGGTTCGGCGGTATTGTTGGACGAGACGACCCGGACCAACATTACGCGTACGCTTATGCGAGACCGGTTCTCCTGACGTGCTTTGCACATAGGTGGCTTGCGGGCGACTGTCTCTCCAACTTTAGTTGAACTGAGTGTGGCTACGCCCGGTCCTTGCGAAGGTTAAAACGGAGTCTATTTGACAAACTATCATTGTGGTTTTGATGCGTAGGTGAGATTGGTTCTTACTTAAGCCCGTAGTAGCCACGTAAAACTTGCAACAACAAAGTAGAGGACGTCTAACTTGTTTTTGCAGGGCATGTTGTGATGTGATATGGCCAAGACATGATGCTAAATTTTATTGTATGAGATGATCATGTTTTGTAACCGAGTTATCGGCAACTGGCAGGAGCCATATGGTTGTCGCTTTATTGTATGCAATGCAATCGCGATGTAATGCTTTACTTTATTACTAAACGCTAGTGATAGTCGTAGAAGCATAAGATTGGCGAGACGACAACGATGCTATGATGGAGATCAAGGTGTCGCGCCGGTGACGATGGTGATCATGACGGTGCTTCGGAGATGGAGATCACAGGCACAAGATGATGATGGCCATATCATATCACTTATATTGATTGCATGTGATGTTTATCTTTTTATGCATCTTATCTTGCTTTGATTAACGGTAGCATTATAAGATGATCTCTCACTAAATTATCAAGAAGTGTTCTCCCTGAGTATGCACCGTTGCCAAAGTTCATCGTGCCCAGACACCACGTGATGATCGGGTGTGATAAGCTCTACGTCCATATACAACGGGTGCAAGCCAGTTTTTGCACACGCAGAATACTTAGGTTAAACTTGACGAGCCTAGCATATGCAGATATGGCCTCGGAACACGGAGACCGAAAGCTCGAGCGTGAATCATATAGCAGATATGATCAACATAACGATGTTCACCATTGAAAACTACTCCATCTCACGTGATGATCGGTTATGGTTTAGTTGATTTGGATCACGTGATCACTTAGAGGATTAGAGGGATGTCTATCTAAGTGGGAGTTCTTAAGTAATTTGATTCATTGAACTTAAACTTATCATGAACTTAGTACCTGATAGTATCTTGCTTGTTTATGTTGATTGTAGATAGATGGCTCGTGCTGTTGTTCCGTTGAATTTTAATGCGTTCCTTGAGAAAGCAAAGTTGAAAGATGATGGTAGCAATTACACGGACTGGGTCCGTAACTTGAGGATTATCCTCATTGCTGCTCAGAAGAATTACGTCCTGGAAGCACCGCTGGGTGCCAGGCCTGCTGCTGGAGCAACACCAGATGTTATGAACGTCTGGCAGAGCAAAGCTGATGACTACTCGATAGTTCAGTGTGCCATGCTTTATGGCTTAGAATCGGGACTTCAACGACGTTTTGAACGTCATGGAGCATATGAGATGTTCCAGGAGTTGAAGTTAATATTTCAAGCAAATGCCCGGATTGAGAGATATGAAGTCTCCAATAAGTTCTATAGCTGCAAGATGGAGGAGAACAGTTCTGTCAGTGAGCATATACTCAAAATGTCTGGGTGTAATAATCACTTGATTTAGATGGGAGTTAATCTTCCAGATGATTGCGTCATTGACAGAATTCTCCAATCACTGCCACCGAGCTACAAGAGCTTCATGATGAACTATAATATTCAAGGGATGAACAAGACTATTCCCGAGCTCTTCGCAATGCTGAAAGCTGCGGAGGTAGAAATCAAGAAGGAGCATCAAGTGTTGATGGTTAACAAGACCACTAGTTTCAAGAAAAAAGGCAAAGGGAAGAAGAAGGGGAACTTCAAGAAGAACGACAAGCAAGTTGCTGCTCAGGAGAAGAAACCCAAGTCTAGACCTAAGCCTGAAACTGAGTGCTTCTACTGCAAGCTGACTGGTCACTGGAAGCGGAACTGCCCCAAATATTTGGCGGATAAGAAGGATGGCAAGGTGAACAAAGGTATATGTGATATACATGTTATTGATGTGTACCTTACTAGAGCTCGTAGTAGCACCTGGGTATTTGATACTGGTTCAGTTGCTAATATTTGCAACTCAAAACAGGGACTACGGATTAAGCGAACACTAGCAAAGGACGAGGTGACGATGCGCGTGGGAAACGGTTCCAAAGTCGATGTGATCGCGGTCGGCACGCTACCTCTACATCTACCTTCGGGATTAATATTAGACCTAAATAATTGTTATTTGGTGCTAGCGTTGAGCATGAACATTATATCTGGATCTTGTTTGATGCGAGACGGTTATTCATTTAAATCAGAGAATAATGGTTGTTCTATTTTTATGAGTAATATCTTTTATGGTCATGCACCTTTGAAGAGTGGTCTATTTTTGATGAATCTCGATAGTAGTGACACACATATTCATAATGTTGAAGCCAAAAGATGCAGAGTTGATAATGATAGTGCAACTTATTTGTGGCACTGCCGTTTAGGTCATATCGGTATAAAGCGCATGAAGAAACTCCATACTGATGGAATTTTGGAACCACTTGATTATGAATCACTTGGTACTTGCGAACCGTGCCTCATGGGCAAGATGACTAAAAGGCCGTTCTCCAGTACTATGGAGAGAGCAACAGATTTATTGGAAATCATACATACCGATGTATGTGGTCCGATGAATATTGAGGCTCGTGGCGGATATCGTTATTTTCTCACCTTCACAGATGACTTAAGCAGATGTGGGTATATCTACTTAATGAAACACAAGTCTGAAACATTTGAAAAGTTCAAAGAATTTCAGAATGAAGTTGAAAATCATCGTAACAAGAAAATAAAGTTTCTACGATCTGATCGTGGAGGAGAATATTTGAGTTACGAGTTTGGTGTGCATTTGAAACAATGCGGAATAGTTTGGCAACTCACGCCACCCGGAACACCACAGCGTAATGGTGTGTCCGAACGTCGTAATCGTACTTTACTAGATATGGTGCAATCTATGATGTCTCTTACTGATTTACCGCTATCGTTTTGGGGTTATGCTTTAGAGACGGCCGCATTCACGTTAAATAGGGCACCATCAAAATCCGTTGAGACGACGCCTTATGAACTATGGTTTGGCAAGAAACCAAAGTTGTCGTTTCTTAAAGTTTGGGGCTGCGATGCTTATGTGAAAAAGCTTCAACCTGATAAGCTCGAGCCCAAATCGGAGAAATGTGTCTTCATAGGATACCCAAAGGAGACTGTTGGGTACACCTTCTATCACAGATCCGAAGGCAAGACATTCGTTGCTAAGAATGGATCCTTTCTAGAGAAGGAGTTTCTCTCGAAAGAAGTGAGTGGGAGGAAAGTAGAACTTGACGAGGTAACTGTACCTGCTCCCTTATTGGAAAGTAGTACATCACAGAAAACTGTTTCTGCGACACCTATACCAATTAGTGAGGAAGCTAATGATGATGATCATGAAACTTCAGGACAAGATACTACTGAACCTCGTAGATCAACCAGAGCAAGATCCGCACCAGAGTGGTACGGTAATCCTGTTCTGGAAATCATGCTGCTAGATCATGATGAACCTACGAACTATGAAGAAGCGATGGTGAGCCCAGATTCCGCAAAATGGCTTGAAGCCATGAAATCTGAGATGGGATCCATGTATGAGAACAAAGTATGGACTTTGGTTGACTTGCCCGATGATCGGCAAGCAATTGAGAATAAATGGATCTTCAAGAAGAAGACTGACGCTGATGGTAATGTTACTGTCTACAAAGCTCGACTTGTCGCAAAAGGTTTTTGACAAGTTCAAGGGGTTGACTACGATGAGACTTTCTCACCTGTAGCAATGCTTAAGTCTGTCCGAATAATGTTAGCGATTGCCGCATTTTATGATTATGAAATTTGGCAGATGGATGTCAAAACTGCATTCTTGAATGGATTTCTGGAAGGAGAGTTGTATATGATGCAACCGGAAGGTTTTGTCGATCCAAAGGGAGCTAACAAAGTATACAAGCTCCAGCGATCCATTTATGGACTGGTGCAAGCCTCTCGGAGTTGGAATAAACGCTTTGATAGTGTAATCAAAGCATTTGGTTTTATACAGACTTTCGGAGAAGCCTGTATTTACAAGAAAGTGAGTGGGAGCTCTGTAGCATTTCTGATATTATATGTGGATGACATATTACTGATTGGAAATGATATAGAATTTCTGGATAGCATAAAGGGATACTTGAATAAGAGTTTTTCAATGAAAGACCTCGGTGAAGCTGCTTACATATTAGGCATAAAATCTATAGAGATAGATCAAGGCGCTTAATTGGACTTTCACAAAGTACATACCTTGACAAGATTTTGAAGAAGTTCAAAATGGATCAAGCAAAGAAAGGGTTCTTGCCTGTGTTACAAGGTGTGAAGTTGAGTCAGACTCAATGCCCGACCACTGCAGAAGATAGAGAGAAAATGAAAGATGTTCCCTATGCTTCAGCAATAGGCTCTATCATGTATGCAATGCTGTGTACCAGACCTGATGTGTGCCTTGCTATAAGCTTAGCAAGGAGGTACCAAAGTAATCCAGGAGTGGATCACTGGACAGCGGTCAAGAACATCCTAAAATACCTGAAGAGGACTAAGGATATGTTTCTCGTATATGGAGGTGACAAAGAGCTCACCGTAAGAGGTTACGTTGATGCAAGCTTTGACACTGATCCGGACGATTCTAAATCGCAAACCGGATACGTGTTTACATTAAACGGTGGAGCTGTCAGTTGGTGCAGTTCTAAACAAAGCGTCGTAGCAGGATCTACATGTGAAGCGGAGTACATAGCTGCTTCGGAAGCAGTGAACGAAGGAGTCTGGATGAAGGAGTTCATATCCGATCTAGGTGTCATACCTAGTGCATCGGGTCCAATGAAATTCTTTTGTGACAATACTGGTGCAATTGCCTTGGCAAAGGAATCCAGATTTCACAAGAGGACTAAGCACATCAAGAGACGCTTCAATTCCATCCGGGATCTAGTCCAGGTGGGAGACATAGAGATTTGCAAGATACATACGGATCTGAATGTTGCAGACCCGTTGACTAAGCCTCTTCCACGAGCAAAACATGATCAGCACCAAGGCTCCATGGGTGTTAGAATCATTACAGTGTAATCTAGATTATTGACTCTAGTGCAAGTGGGAGACTGAAGGAAATATGCCCTAGAGGCAATAATAAAGTTATTATTTATTTCCTTATATCATGATAAATGTTTATTATTCATGCTAGAATTGTATTAACCGGAAACATAATACATGTGTGAATACATAGACAAACTTAGTGTCACTAGTATGCCTCTACTTGACTAGCTCGTTAATCAAAGATGGTTATGTTTCCTAACCATGAACAAAGTGTTGTTATTTGATTAACGAGGTCACATCATTAGTTGAATGATCTGATTGACATGACCCATTCCATTAGCTTAGCACCCGATCGTTTAGTATGTTGCTATTGCTTTCTTCATGACTTATACATGTTCCTATGACTATGAGATTATGCAACTCCCGTTTGCCGGAAGAACACTTTGTGTGCTACCAAACGTCACAACGTAACTGGGTGATTATAAAGGAGCTCTACAGGTGTCTCCAATGGTAGATGTTGGGTTGGCATATTTCGAGAATAGGATTTGTCACTCCGACTGTCGGAGAGGTATCTCTGGGCCCTCTCGGTAATGCGCATCACATAAGCCTTGCAAGCATTACAACTAATGAGTTAGTTGCGGGATGATGTATTACGGAACGAGTAAAGAGACTTGCCGGTAACAAGATTGAACTAGGTATTGGATACCGACGATCGAATCTCGGGCAAGTAACATACCGATGACAAAGGGAACAACGTATGTTTTATGCGGTCTGACCGATAAAGATCTTCGCAGAATATGTAGGAGCCAATATGGGCATCCAGGTCCGGCTATTGGTTATTGACTGGAAACGTGTCTCGGTCATGTCTACATTGTTCTCGAACCGTAGGGTCCGCACGCTTAACGTTACGATGACAGTTATTATGAGTTTATGCATTTTGATGTACCGAAGATTGTTCGGAGTCCCGGATGTGATCATGGACATGACGAGGAGTCTCGAAATGGTCGAGAAATAAAGATTGATATATTGGAAGCCTATGTTTGGATATCAGAAGTGTTCCGGGTGAAATCGGGATTTTACCGGAGTACCGGGAGGTTACCGGAACCCCCCGGGAGCTATATGGGCCTTAGTGGGCTTTAGTGGAAAGGAGAAAGGGGCAGCCCAAGGTGGGCTGCGCGCCTCCCCCCTCCCCTAGTCCTATTAGGACAAGGAGAGGTGGCCGGCCCCCTCTCTCTCTTTCCCCCCTCGAGGAATCCTATTCCAACTAGGATTGGGGGGGGGAATCCTACTCCCAGAGGGAGTAGGACTCCCTTGGCGCGCCCTCCTTGGCCGGCCGCCCCCTCCCCCTTGGCTCCTTTATATACGGAGGCAGGGGGCACCCTAGAACACACAAGTTGATCCTTAAGATCGTTCCTTAGCCGTGTGCAGTGCCCCCTGCCACCATATTCCACCTCGATCATATTGTAGCGGTGCTTAGGCGAAGCCCTGCGATGGTAGAACATCAAGATCGTCACCACGCCGTCGTGCTGACGGAACTCCTCCCCGACGCTTTGCTGGATCGGAGCCCGGGGATCGTCATCGAGTTGTATGTGTGCTAAGAACTCGGAGGTGCCGGAGTAACGGTGCTTGGATCGGTCGGATCGGGAAGACGTACGACTACTTCCTCTATGTTGCGTCAACGCATCCGCAGTCGGTCTGCGTGGGTACGTAGACAACACTCTCCCCTCTCGTTGCTATGCATCACCATGATCTTGCGTGTGCGTAGGAAATTTTTTGAAATTACTGCGTTCCCCATCAGTGGCATCCGAGCCTAGGTTTTATGGTTTGATGTTATATGCACGAGTAGAACACAAGTGAGTTGTGGGCGATATAAGTCATACTGCCTACCAGCATGTCATACTTTGGTTCGGCGGTATTGTTGGACGAGACGACCCGGACCAACATTACGCGTACGCTTACGCGAGACCGGTTCTCCTGACGTGCTTTGCACATAGGTGGCTTGCGGGCGACTGTCTCTCCAACTTTAGTTGAACTGAGTGTGGCTACGCCCGGTCCTTGCGAAGGTTAAAACGGAGTCTATTTGACAAACTATCGTTGTGGTTTTGATGCGTAGGTGAGATTGGTTCTTACTTAAGCCCGTAGCAGCCACGTAAAACTTGCAACAACAAAGTAGAGGACGTCTAACTTGTTTTTGCAGGGCATGTTGTGATGTGATATGGCCAAGACATGATGCTAAATTTTATTGTATGAGATGATCATGTTTTGTAACCGAGTTATCGGCAACTGGCAGGAGCCATATGGTTGTCGCTTTATTGTATGCAATGCAATCGCGATGTAATGCTTTACTTTATTACTAAACGGTAGTGATAGTCGTAGAAGCATAAGATTGGTGAGACGACAATGCTGCTATGATGGAGATCAAGGTGTCGCGCCGGTGACGATGGTGATCATGACGGTGCTTCAGAGATGGAGATCACAGGCACAAGATGATGATGGCCATATCATATCACTTATATTGATTGCATGTGATGTTTATCTTTTTATGCATCTTATCTTGCTTTGATTGACGGTAGCATTATAAGATGATCTCTCACTAAATTATCAAGAAGTGTTCTCCCTGAGTATGCACAGTTGCCAAAGTTCGTCGTGCCCAGACACCACGTGATGATCGGGTGTGATAAGCTCTACGTCCATCTACAACGGGTGCAAGCCAGTTTTTGCACACGCAGAATACTTAGGTTAAACTTGACGAGCCTAGCATATGCAGATATGGCCTCGGAACACGGAGACTGAAAGGTCGAGCGTGAATCATATAGTAGATATGACCAACATAATGATGTTCACCATTGAAAACTACTCCATCTCACGTGATGATCGGTTATGGTTTAGTTGATTTGGATCACGTGATCACTTAGAGGATTAGAGGGATGTCTATCTAAGTGGGAGTTCTTAAGTAATTTGATTCATTGAACTTAAACTTATCATGAACTTAGTACCTGATAGTATCTTGCTTGTTTATGTTGATTGTAGATAGATGGCTCGTGCTGTTGTTCCGTTGAATTTTAATGCGTTCCTTGAGAAAGCAAAGTTGAAAGATGATGGTAGCAATTACAAGGACTGGGTCCGTAACTTGAGGATTATCCTCATTGCTGCTCAGAAGAATTACGTCCTAGAAGCACCGCTGGGTGCCAGGCCTGCTGCTGGAGCAACACCAGATGTTATGAATGTTTGGCAGAGCAAAGCTGATGACTACTCGATAGTTCAGTGTGCCATGCTTTACGGCTTAGAATTGGGACTTCAACGACGTTTTGAACGTCATGGAGCATATGAGATGTTCCAGGAGTTGAAGTTAATATTTCAAGCAAATGCCCGGATTGAGAGATATGAAGTCTCCAATAAGTTCTATAGCTGCAAGATGGAGGAGAACAGTTCTGTCAGTGAGCATATACTCAAAATGTCTGGGTATAATAATCACTTGATTCAGATGGGAGTTAATCTTCCAGATGATTGCGTCATTGATAGAATTCTCCAATCACTGCCACCGAGCTACAAGAGCTTCGTGATGAACTATAATATGCAAGGGATGAACAAGACTATTCCCGAGCTCTGCGCAATGCTGAAAGCTGCGGAGGTAGAAATCAAGAAGGAGCATCAAGTGTTGATGGTTAACAAGACCACTAGTTTCAAGAAAAAGGGCAAAGGGAAGAAGAAGGGGAACTTCAAGAAGAACGGCAAGCAAGTTGCTGCTCAGGAGAAGAAACCCAAGTCTAGACCTAAGCCTGAAACTGAGTGCTTCTACTGCAAGCAGACTGGTCACTGGAAGCGGAACTGCCCCAAATATTTGGCGGATAAGAAGGATGGCAAGGTGAACAAAGGTATATGTGATATACATGTTATTGATGTGTACCTTACTAGAGCTCGTAGTAGCACCTGGGTATTTGATACTGGTTCAGTTGCTAATATTTGCAACTCAAAACAGGGACTACGGATTAAGCGAACACTAGCAAAGGACGAGGTGACGATGCGCGTGGGAAACGGTTCCAAAGTCGATGTGATCGCGGTCGGCACGCTACCTCTACATCTACCTTCGGGATTAATATTAGACCTAAATAATTTTTATTTGGTGCCAGCGTTGAGCATGAACATTATATCTGGATCTTGTTTGATGCGAGACGGTTATTCATTTAAATCAGAGAATAATGGTTGTTCTATTTTTATGAGTAATATCTTTTATGGTCATGCACCTTTGAAGAGTGGTCTATTTTTGATGAATCTCGATAGTAGTGACACACATATTCATAATGTTGAAGCCAAAAGATGCAGAGTTGATAATGATAGTGCAACTTATTTGTGGCACTGCCGTTTAGGTCATATCGGTATAAAGCGCATGAAGAAACTCCATACTGATGGACTTTTGGAACCACTTGATTATGAATCACTTGGTACTTGCGAACCGTGCCTCGTGGGCAAGATGACTAAAACGCCGTTCTCCAGTACTATGGAGAGAGCAACAGATTTATTGGAAATCATACATACCGATGTATGTGGTCCGATGAATATTGAGGCTCGTGACGGATATCGTTATTTTCTCACCTTCACAGATAACTTAAGCACATGTGGGTATATCTACTTAATGAAACACAAGTCTGAAACATTTGAAAAGTTCAAAGAATTTCAGAATGAAGTTGAAAATCATCGTAACAAGAAAATAAAGTTTCTACGATCTGATCGTGGAGGAGAATATTTGAGTTACGAGTTTGGTGTACATTTGAAACAATGCGGAATAGTTTCGCAACTCACGCCACCCGGAACACCACAGCGTAATGGTGTGTCCGAATGTCGTAATTGTACTTTACTAGATATGGTGCGATCTATGATGTCTCTTACTGATTTACCGCTATCATTTTGGGGTTATGCTTTAGAGACGGCCGCATTCACGTTAAATAGGGCACCATCAAAATCCGTTGAGACGACGCCTTATGAACTATGGTTTGGCAAGAAACCAAAGTTGTCATTTCTTAAAGTTTGGGGCTGCGATGCTTATGTGAAAAAGCTTCAACCTGATAAGCTCGAGCCCAAATCGGAGAAATGTGTCTTCATAGGATACCCAAAGGTGACTGTTGGGTACACCTTCTATCACAGATCCGAAGGCAAGACATTCGTTGCTAAGAATGGATCCTTTCTAGAGAAGGAGTTTCTCTCAAAAGAAGTGAGTGGGAGGTGAAGGAAATATGCCCTAGAGGCAATAATAAAGTTATTATTTATTTCCTTATAATCATGATAAATGTTTATCATTCATGCTAGAATTGTATTAACCGGAAACATAATACATGTGTGAATAAATAGACAAACAAAGTGTCACTAGTATGCCTCTACTTGACTAGCTCGTTAATCAAAGATGGTTATGTTTCCTAACCATGAACAATGAGTTGTTATTTGATTAACGAGGTCACATCATTAGTTGAATGATCTGATTGACATGACCCATTCCATTAGCTTAGCACCCGATCGTTTAGTATGTTGCTATTGCTTTCTTCATGACTTATACATGTTCCTATAACTATGAGATTATGCAACTCCCGTTTACCGGAGGAACACTTTGGGTACTACCAAACGTCACAACGTAACTGGGTGATTATAAAGGAGTACTACAGGTGTCTCCAATGGTACATGTTGGGTTGGCGTATTTCGAGATTGGGTTTTGTCACTCCGATTGTCGGAGAGGTATCTCTGGGCCCTCTCGGTAATGCACATCACATAAGCCTTGCAAGCACTACAACTAATATGGTAGTTGTGAGATGATGTATTACGGAACGAGTAAAGAGACTTGCCGGTAACGAGATTGAACTAGGTATTGGATACCGACGATCGAATCTCGGGCAAGTAACATACCAATGACAAAGGGAACAACGTATGTTGTTATGCGGTCTGACCAATAAAGATCTTCGTAGAATATGTAGGAGCCAATATGGGCATCCAGGTCCCGCTATTGGTTATTGACCGGAGACGTGTCTTGGTCATGTCTACATTGTTCTCGAACCGTAGGGTCCGCACGCTTAACGTTACGATGACAGTTATTATGAGTTTATGCATTTTGATGTACCGAAGGTTGTTCGAAGTCCCGGATGTGATCACGGACATGACGAGGAGTCTCGAAATGGTCGAGACATAAAGATTGATATATTGGAAGCCTATGTTTGGACATCGGAAGTGTTCCGGGTGAAATCAGGATTTTACCGGATTACCGGGAGGTTACCGGAACCCACCGGGAGTCATATGGGCCTTATTGGGCCTTAGTGGAAAGGTGAAAGGGCTGCCCATAAGGGCTGCGCGCCTCCCCCCTCCCCTAGTCCTATTAGGACTAGGAGAGGTGGCCGGCCACCCCTCTCCCTCTTTCCCCCTTGGGAATCCTAGTTGGAATAGGATTGGGGGGAGTCCTACTCCCGGTAGGAGTAGGACTCCTCCTGCGCCCTCCTCCTGGCCGGCGCACCTCTCCCCCTTGGCTCCTTTATATACGGAGGCAGGGGCACCTCTAGACACATAAGTTGATCTTCGTGATCGTTCCTTAGCCGTGTGCGGTGCCCCCCTCCACCATATTCCACCTCGGTCATATCGTAGCGGTGCTTAGGCGAAGCCCTGCGACGGTAGAACATCAAGATCGTCACCACGCCGTCGTGCTGACGGAACTCCCCCCCGAAGCTTTGCTGGATCGGAGCCCGGGGATCATCATCGAGCTGTACGTGTGCTAAGAACTCGGAGGTGCCGGAGTAACGGTGCTTGGATCGGTCGGATCGGGAAGAAGACGTACGACTACTTCCTCTATGTTGTGTCAACGCTTCCATTGCGATCTACAAGGGTACGTAGATCATACTCTCCCCTCGTTGCTATGCATCACCATGATCTTGCGTGTGCGTAGGAAAATTTTGTAATTACTACGTTCCCCAACAGTGGTATCAGAGCCTAGGTTTTATGGTTTGATGTTATTTGCACGAGTAGAAACACAAGTGAGTTGTGGACGATACAAGTCATACTGCCTACCAGCATGTGATACTTTGGTTCGGCGGTATTGTTGGACGAGACGACCCGGACCAACCTTATGCGTACGCTTAAGCGAGACCGGTTCCCTCGACGTGCTTTGCACATAGATGGCTTGCGGGCGACTGTCTCTCCAACTTTAGTTGAACCGAGTGTGGCTACGCCCGGTCCTTGCGAAGGTTAAAACGGAGTCTATTTGACAAACTATCGTTGTGGTTTTGATGCGTAGGTGAGATTGGTTCTTGCTTAAGCCCGTAGCAGCCACGTAAAACTTGCAACAACAAAGTAGAGGACGTCTAACTTGTTTTTGCAGGGCATGTTGTGATGTGATATGGTCAAGACATGATGTTGAACTTTATTGTATGAGATGATCATGTTTTGTAACTGAGTTATCGGCAACTGGCAGGAGCCATATGGTTGTCGCTTTATTGTATGCAATGCAATCGCGATGTAATGCTTTACTTTATCACTAAGCGGTAGCGATAGTCGTGGAAGCATAAGATTGGCGAGACGACAATGATGCTACGATGGAGATCAAGGTGTCGCGCCAGTGACGATGGTGATAATGACGGTGCTTCGGAGATGAAGATCACAGGCACAAGATGATGATGGCCATATCATATCACTTATATTGATTGCATGTGATGTTTATCTTTATATGCATCTTATCTTGCTTTGATTGACGGTAGCATTATAAGATGATCTCTCACGAAATTATCAAGAAGTGTTCTCCCTGAGTATGCACCATTGCGAAAGTTCTTCGTGCTGAGACACCACGTGATGATCGGGTGTGATAGGCTCTACGTTCAAATACAACGGGTGCAAAACAGTTGCACACGCGGAATACTCAGGTTATACTTGACGAGCCAAGCATATACAGATATGGCCTCGGAACACGGAGACTGAAAGGTCGAGCGTGAATCATATAGTAGATATGATCAACATAATGATGTTCACCGATGAAACTACTCCATCTCACGTGATGATCGAACATGGTTTAGTTGATTTGGATCACGTGATCACTTAGAGGATTAGAGGGATGTCTATCTAAGTGGGAGTTCTTAAGTAATATGATTAATTGAACTTAAAAATTTATCATGAACTTAGTACCTGATAGTATCTTGCTTGTTTATGTTGATTGTAGATAGATGGCTCGTGCTGTTGTTCCGTTGAATTTTAATGCGTTCCTTGAGAAAGCAAAGTTGAAAGATGATGGTAGCAATTACACGGACTGGGTCCGTAACTTGAGGATTATCCTCATTGCTGCACAGAAGAATTACGTCCTGGAAGCACCGCTGGGTGCCAGGCCTGCTGCTGGAGCAACACCAGATGTTATGAACGTCTGGCAGAGCAAAGCTGATGACTACTCGATAGTTCAGTGTGCCATGCTTTACGGCTTAGAATCGGGACTTCAACGACGTTTTGAACGTCATGGAGCATATGAGATGTTTCAGGAGTTGAAGTTAATATTTCAAGCAAATGCCTGGATTGAGAGATATGAAGTCTCCAATAAGTTCTATAGCTGCAAGATGGAAGAGAACAGTTCTGTCAGTGAGCATATACTCAAAATGTCTGGGTATAATAATCACTTGATTCAATTGGGAGTTAATCTTCCAGATGATTGCGTCATTGACAGAATTCTCCAATCACTGCCACCAAGCTACAAGAGCTTCGTGATGAACTATAATATGCAAGGGATGAACAAGACTATTCCCGAGCTCTTCGCAATGCTGAAAGCTGCGGAGATAGAAATCAAAAAGGAGCATCAAGTGTTGATGGTTAACAAAACCACTAGTTTCAAGAAAAAGGGCAAAGGGAAGAAGAAGGGGAACTTCAAGAAGAACGGCAAGCAAGTTGCTGCTCAAGAGAAGAAACCCAAGTCTGAACCTAAGCCTGAAACTGAGTGCTTCTACTGCAAGCAGACTGGTCACTGGAAGCGGAACTGCCCAAAGTATTTGGCAGATAAGAAGGATGGCAAGGTGAACAAAGGTATATATGATATACATGTTATTGATGTGTACCTTACTAATGCTCGCAGTAGCACCTGGGTATTTGATACTGGTTCTGTTACTAATATTTGCAACTCGAAACAGGGGCTACGGATTAAGCGAAGATTGGCTAAGGACGAGGTGACGATGCGCGTGGGAAACGGTTCCAAAGTCGATGTGATCGCGGTCGGCACGCTACCTCTACATCTACCTTCAGGATTAGTATTAGACCTAAATAATTGTTATTTAGTGCCAGCGTTAAGCATGAACATTATATCTGGATCTTGTTTGATGCGAGACGGTTATTCATTTAAATCAGAGAATAATGGTTGTTCTATTTATATGAGTAATATCTTTTATGGTCACGCACCCTTGAAGAGTGGTCTATTCTTATTGAATCTCGAGAGTAGTGATACACATATTCATAATGTTGAAGCCAAAAGATGCAGAGTTGATAATGATGGTGCAACTTATTTGTGGCACTGCCGTTTAGGTCATATCGGTGTAAAGCGCATGAAGAAACTCCATACTGATGGACTTTTGGAACCACTTGATTATGAATCACTTGGTACTTGCGAACCGTGCCTCATGGGCAAGATGACTAAAACACCATTCTCCGGTACTATGGAGAGAGCAACAGATTTGTTGGAAATCATACATACAGACATATGTGGTCCGATGAATATTGAAGCTCGTGGCGGATATCGTTATTTTCTCACCTTCATAGATGATTTAAGCAGATATGGTTATATCTACTTAATGAAACATAAGTTTGAAACATTTGAAAAGTTCAAAGAATTTCAGAGTGAAGTGGAAAATCATCGTAACAAGAAAATAAAGTTTCTACGATCTGATCGTGGAGGAGAATATTTGAGTTACGAGTTTGGTGTACATTTGAAAAATTGTGGAATAGTTTCGCAACTCACGCCACCCGGAACACCACAGCGTAATGGTGTGTCCGAACGTCGTAATCGTACTTTACTAGATATGGTGCGATCTATGATGTCTCTTACTGATTTACCGCTATCATTTTGGGGATACGCTCTAGAGACGGCCGCATTCACGTTAAACAGGGCACCATCAAAATCCGTTGAGACGATGCCTTATGGTTTGGCAAGAAACCAAAGTTGTCGTTTCTGAAAGTTTGGGGCTGCGATGCTTATGTGAAAAAGCTTCAACCTGATAAAGCTCGAACCCAAATCGGAGAAATGTGTCTTCATAGGATATCCAAAGGAAATTATTGGATACACCTTCTATCACAGATCCGAAGGCAAGACTTTTTTTGCTAAATTCAGAAACTTTCTTGAGAAGGAGTTTCTCTCGAAAGAAGTGAGTGGGAGGAAAGTAGAACTTGACGAGGTAACTGTACCTCCTCCCTTGTTGGAAAATAGTACATCACAGAAAACTGTTTCTGCGACACCTACACCAATAAGTGAGGAAGTTAATGATAATGATCATGAAACTTTAGAACAAGATACTACTGAATCTCGTAGATCAACCAGAGTAAGATCCGCACCAGAGTGGTACGGTAATCCAGTTCTAGAAGTCATGCTACTAGATCATGATGAACCTACGAACTATGAAGAAGCGATGGTGAGCCCAGATTCCGCAAAGTGGCTTGAAGCCATGAAATCTGAGATGGGATCCATGTATGAGAACAAAGTATGGACTTTGGTTGACTTGCCCGATGATCGGCAAGCAATTGAGAATAAATGGATCTTCAAGAAAAAGACTGACGCTGACGGTAATGTTACTGTCTATAAAGCTCGACTTGTCGCAAAAAGGTTTTCGACAAGTTCAAGGGGTTGACTACGATGAGACCTTCTCACCCGTAGCGATGCTTAAGTCTGTCCGAATCATGTTAGCAATTTCCGCATTTTATAATTATGAAATTTGGCAGATGGATGTCAAAACTGCATTCCTGAATGGATTTCTGGAAGAAGAGTTGTATATGATGCAACCAGAAGGTTTTGTTGATCCAAAGGGAGCTAACAAAGTGTGCAAGCTCCAGCGATCCATTTATGGACTGGTGCAAGCCTCTCGGAGTTGTAATAAACGCTTTGATAGTGTGATTAAAGCATTTGGGTTTATACAGACTTTCGGAGAAGCCTGTATTTACAAGAAAGTGAGTGGGAGCTCTGTAGCATTTCTGATATTATATGTGGATGACATATTATTGATTGGAAATGATATAGAATTTCTGGATGGCATAAAGGGATACTTGAATAAGAGTTTTTCAATGAAAGACCTCGGTGAAGCTGCTTACATATTAGGCATAAAGATCTATAGAGATAAATCAAGACGCTTAATTGGACTTTCACAAAGCACATACCTTGACAAGATTTTGAAAAAGTTCAAAATGGATCAAGCAAAGAAAGGGTTCTTGCCTGTGTTACAAGGTGTGAAGTTGAGTCAGACTCAATGCCCGACCACTGCAGAAGATAGAGAAAAAATGAAAGATGTTCCCTATGCTTCAGCCATAGGCTCTATCATGTATGCAATGCTGTGTACCAGACCTGATGTGTGCCTTGCTATAAGTTTAGCAGGGAGGTACCAAAGTAATCCAGGAGTGGATCACTGGACAGCGGTCAAGAACATCCTGAAATACCTGAAAAGGACTAAGGATATGTTTCTCGTATATGGAGGTGACAAAGAGCTCACCGTAAAAGGTTACATTGATGCAAGCTTTGACACTGATCCGAACGATTCTAAATCGCAAACCGGATACGTGTTTACATTGAACGATGGAGCTGTCAGTTGGTGCAGTTCTAAACAAAGCGTCGTAGCGGGATCTACATGTGAAGCGGAGTACATAGCTGCTTCGGAAGTAGCAAACGAAGGAGTCTGGATGAAGGAGTTCATATCCGATCTAGGTGTCATACCTAGTGCATCGGGTCCAATGAAAATCTTTTGTGACAATACTGGTGCAATTGCCTTGGCAAAGGAATCCAGATTTCACAAAAGGACCAAGCACATCAAGAGACGCTTCAACTCCATACGGGATCTAGTCCAGGTGGGAGACATAGAGATTTGCAAGATACATACGGATCTGAATGTTGCAGACCCGTTGACTAAGCCTCTTCCACGAGCAAAACATGATCAGCACCAAGGCTCCATGGGTGTTAGAATCATTATAGTGTAATCTAGATTATTGACTCTAGTGCAAGTGGGAGACTGAAGGAAATATGCCCTAGAGGCAATAATAAAGTTATTATTTATTTCCTTATAATCATGATAAATGTTTATTATTCATGCTAGAATTGTATTAACCGGAAACATAATACATGTGTGAATAAATAGACAAACAAAGTGTCACTAGTATGCCTCTACTTGACTAGCTCGTTAATCAAAGATGGTTATGTTTCCTAACCATGAACAATGAGTTGTTATTTGATTAACGAGGTCACATCATTAGTTGAATGATCTGATTGACATGACCCATTCCATTAGCTTAGCACCCGATCGTTTAGTATGTTGCTATTGCTTTCTTCATGACTTATACATGTTCCTATAACTATGAGATTATGCAACTCCCGTTTACCGGAGGAACACTTTGGGTACTACCAAACGTCACAACGTAACTGGGTGATTATAAAGGAGTACTACAGGTGTCTCCAATGGTACATGTTGGGTTGGCGTATTTCGAGATTAGGTTTTGTCACTCCGATTGTCGGAGAGGTATCTCTGGGCCCTCTCGGTAATGCACATCACATAAGCCTTGCAAGCATTACAACTAATATGGTAGTTGTGAGATGATGTATTACGG
This sequence comes from Triticum aestivum, assembly GCF_018294505.1. Classification (NCBI taxonomy): domain Eukaryota; kingdom Viridiplantae; phylum Streptophyta; class Magnoliopsida; order Poales; family Poaceae; genus Triticum; species Triticum aestivum. The sequence goes on from NC_057806.1 coordinate 573,352,187, forward strand.
AACGAGTAAAGAAACTTGCCGGTAACGAGATTGAACTAGGTATTGGATACCGACGATCGAATCTCGGGCAAGTAACATACCAATGACAAAGGGAACAACGTATGTTGTTATGCGGTCTGACCGATAAAGATCTTCATAGAATATGTAGGAGCCAATATGGGCATCCAAGTCCCGCTATTGGTTATTGACCGAAGACGTGTCTCGGTCATGTCTACATTGTTCTCGAACCGTAGGGTCCGCACACTTAACGTTACGATGACAGTTATTATGAGTTTATGCATTTTGATGTACCGAAGGTTGTTCGAAGTCCCGGATGTGATCACGGACATGACGAGGAGTCTCGAAATGGTCGAGACATAAAGATTGATATATTGGAAGCCTATGTTTGGACATCGGAAGTGTTCCGGGTGAAATCAGGATTTTACCGGATTACCGGGAGGTTACCGGAACCCACCGGGAGTCATATGGGCCTTATTGGGCCTTAGTGGAAAGGTGAAAGGGCTGCCCATAAGGGCTGCGCGCCTCCCCCCTCCCCTAGTCCTATTAGGACTAGGAGAGGTGGCCGGCCACCCCTCTCCCTCTTTCCCCCTTGGGAATCCTAGTTGGAATAGGATTGGGGGGGGGGAGTCCTACTCCCGGTAGGAGTAGGACTCCTCCTGCGCCCTCCTCCTGGCCGGCGCACCTCTCCCCCTTGGCTCCTTTATATACGGAGGCAGGGGGCACCTCTAGACACATAAGTTGATCTTCGTGATCGTTCCTTAGCCATGTGCGGTGCCCCCCTCCACCATATTCCACCTCGGTCATATCGTAGCGGTGCTTAGGCGAAGCCCTGCGACGGTAGAACATCAAGATCGTCACCACGCCGTCGTGCTGACGAAACTCCTCCCCGAAGCTTTGCTGGATCGGAGCCCGGGGATCGTCATCGAGCTGTACGTGTGCTAAGAACTCGGAGGTGCCGGAGTAACGGTGCTTGGATCGGTCGGATCGGGAAGAAGACGTACGACTACTTCCTCTACGTTGTGTCAACGCTTCCGTTGCAATCTACAAGGGTACGTAGATCATACTCTCCCCTCGTTGCTATGCATCACCATGATCTTGCGTGTGCGTAGGAAAATTTTGAAATTACTACGTTCCCCAACAGGAGGAAAGTAGAACTTGACGAGGTAACTGTACCTGCTCCCTTATTGGAAAGTAGTACATCACAGAAAACTGTTTCTGCGACACCTATACCAATTAGTGAGGAAGCTAATGATGATGATCATGAAACTTCAGGACAAGATACTACTGAACCTCGTAGATTAACCAGAGCGAGATCCGCACCAGAGTGGTACGGTAATCCTGTTCTGGAAATCATGCTGCTAGATCATGATGAACCTACGAACTATGAAGAAGCGATGGTGAGCCCAGATTCCGCAAAATGGCTTGAAGCCATGAAATCTGAGATGGGATCCATGTATGAGAACAAAGTATGGACTTTGGTTGACTTGCCCGATGATCGGCAAGCAATTGAGAATAAATGGATCTTCAAGAAGAAGACTCACGCTGATGGTAATGTTACTGTCTACAAAGCTCGACTTGTCGCAAAAGTTTTTCGACAAGTTCAAGGGGTTGACTACGATGAGACTTTCTCACCTGTAGCGATGCTTAAGTCTGTCCGAATCATGTTAGCGATTGCCGCATTTTATGATTATGAAATTTGGCAGATGGATGTCAAAACTGCATTCCTGAATGGATTTCTGGAAGAAGAGTTGTATATGATGCAACCGGAAGGTTTTGTCGATCCAAAGGGAGCTAACAAAGTATGCAAGCTCCAGCGATCCATTTATGGACTGGTGCAAGCCTCTCGGAGTTGGAATAAATGCTTTGATAGTGTGATCAAAGCATTTGGTTTTATACAGACTTTCGGAGAAGCCTGTATTTACAAGAAAGTGAGTGGGAGCTCTGTAGCATTTCTGATATTATATGTGGATGACATATTACTGATTGGAAATGATATAGAATTTCTGGATAGCATAAAGAGATACTTGAATAAGAGTTTTACAATGAAAGACCTCGGTGAAGCTTCTTACACATTAGGCATAAAGATCTATAGAGATAGATCAAGGCGCTTAATTGGACTTTCACAAAGCACATACCTTGACAAGATTTTGAAGAAGTTCAAAATGGATCAAGCAAAGAAAGGGTTCTTGCATGTGTTACAAGGTGTGAAGTTGAGTCAGACTTAATGCCCGACCACTGCAGAAGATAGAGAGAAAATGAAAGATGTTCCCTATGCTTCAGCAATAGGCTCTATCATGTATGCAATGCTGTGTACCAGACCTGATGTGTGCCTTGCTATAAGCTTAGCAGGGAGGTACCAAAGTAATCCAGGAGTGGATCACTGGACAGCGGTCAAGAACATCCTGAAATACCTGAAGAGGACTAAGGATATGTTTCTCGTATATGGAGGTGACAAAGAGCTCACCGTAAGAGGTTACGTTGATGCAAGCTTTGACACTGATCCGGACGATTCTAAATCGCAAACCAGATACGTGTTTACATTAAACGGTGGAGCTGTCAGTTGGTGCAGTTCTAAACAAAGCGTCGTAGCGGGATCTACATGTGAAGCGGAGTACATAGCTGCTTCGGAAGCAGTGAACGAAGGAGTCTGGATGAAGGAGTTCATATCCGATCTAGGTGTCATACCTAGTGCATCGGGTCCAATGAAAATCTTTTGTGACAATACTGGTGCAATTGCCTTGGCAAAGGAATCCAGATTTCACAAGAGGACTAAGCACATCAAGATACGCTTCAATTCCATCCGGGATCTAGTCCAGGTGGGAGACATAGAGATTTGCAAGATACATACGGATCTGAATGTTGCAGACCCGTTGACTAAGCCTCTTCCACGAGCAAAACATGATCAGCACCAAGGCTCCATGGGTGTTAGAATCATTACAGTGTAATCTAGATTATTGACTCTAGTGCAAGTGGGAGACTGAAGGAAATATGCCCTAGAGGCAATAATAAAGTTATTATTTATTTCCTTATATCATGATAAATGTTTATTATTCATGCTAGAATTGTATTAACCGGAAACATAATACATGTGTGAATACATAGACAAACTTAGTGTCACTAGTATGCCTCTACTTGACTAGCTCGTTAATCAAAGATGGTTATGTTTCCTAACCATGAACAAAGTGTTGTTATTTGATTAACGAGGTCACATCATTAGTTGAATGATCTGATTGACATGACCCATTCCATTAGCTTAGCACCCGATCGTTTAGTATGTTGCTATTGCTTTCTTCATGACTTATACATGTTCCTATGACTATGAGATTATGCAACTCCCGTTTGCCGGAAGAACACTTTGTGTGCTACCAAACGTCACAACGTAACTGGGTGATTATAAAGGAGCTCTACAGGTGTCTCCAATGGTAGATGTTGGGTTGGCATATTTCGAGAATAGGATTTGTCACTCCGACTGTCGGAGAGGTATCTCTGGGCCCTCTCGGTAATGCGCATCACATAAGCCTTGCAAGCATTACAACTAATGAGTTAGTTGCGGGATGATGTATTACGGAACGAGTAAAGAGACTTGCCGGTAACAAGATTGAACTAGGTATTGGATATCGACGATCGAATCTCGGGCAAGTAACATACCGATGACAAAGGGAACAACGTATGTTGTTATGCGGTCTGACCGATAAAGATCTTCGTAGAATATGTAGGAGCCAATATGGGCATCCAGGTCCCGCTATTGGTTATTGACTGGAAACGTGTCTCGGTCATGTCTACATTGTTCTCGAACCGTAGGGTCCGCACGCTTAACGTTACGATGACAGTTATTATGAGTTTATGCATTTTGATGTACCGAAGATTGTTCAGAGTCCCGGATGTGATCATGGACATGACGAGGAGTCTCGAAATGGTCGAGACATAAAGATTGATATATTGGAAGCCTATGTTTGGATATCAGAAGTGTTCCGGGTGAAATCGGGATTTTACCGGAGTACCGGGAGGTTACCGGAACCCCCCGGGAGCTATATGGGCCTTAGTGGGCTTTAGTGGAAAGGAGAAAGGGGCAGCCCAAGGTGGGCTGCGCGCCTCCTCCCTCCCCTAGTCCTATTAGGACAAGGAGAGGTGGCCGGCCCCCTCTCTCTCTTTCCCCCCTCGAGGAATCCTATTCCAACTAGGATTGGGGGGGGGGGAATCCTACTCCCAGAGGGAGTAGGACTCCCTTGGCGCGCCCTCCTTGGCCGGCCGCCCCCTCCCCCTTGGCTCCTTTATATACGGAGGCAGGGGGCACCCTAGAACACACAAGTTGATCCTTAAGATCGTTCCTTAGCCGTGTGCGGTGCCCCCTGCCACCATATTCCACCTCGATCATATTGTAGCGGTGCTTAGGCGAAGCCCTGCGACGGTAGAACATCAAGATCGTCACCACGCCGTCATGCTGACGGAACTCCTCCCCGACGCTTTGCTGGATCGGAGCCCGGGGATCGTCATCGAGTTGTACGTGTGCTAAGAACTGGAGGTGCCGGAGTAACGGTGCTTGGATCGGTCAGATTGGGAAGACGTACGACTACTTCCTCTACGTTGCGTCAATGCTTCCGCAGTCGGTCTGCGTGGGTACGTAGACAACACTCTCCCCTCTCGTTGCTATGCATCACCATGATCTTGCGTGTGCGTAGGAATTTTTTTGAAATTACTGCGTTCCCCATCAGTATCATTATGCCGTTGGATCAATTGTTACCTTAGTTGCGATCTTCCTCACATTTGTTGTGATGAGGGTAAGTTTTCTCTAGTGTTTTGCTTTACACATGGATACTTAGCTTATTTTCCTCTTAAATGGCATAATTACCTAAGTTAGATAAGAAAATGAGCTATACTTAGCTTATTCAGTTCATTTATGACATACTTAACATACTTAGGTCAAAAATGTCATGATAATCTTTATTACCTCCAAAATGATATAGACTTAGCTTATTTTTCTCGAAAATGACATAATAACCTTACTAAGCTCCAAAATGACCTATTTACCTAGCTTAGCTCTAAAATGACCTACACTTAGCATTTTTACCTAGCTTAGCAATAAAATGACATTTTTACCTACCTTAGTTGAGGAAGCTTGGATTCATGGAGTGTACTATTCTTCTGATGCTTCCTTGTTGTTTATGAAAACTTGTTTGGATATGTATGTCTATATGGATATGTTGTTGGAAACTTGTTTCTGGTTATGTATATATGGATATGTTGGACTTTGTTGAACTATGTTATTGGATTTGATGAAATATGTTGTTGGACATGCTGTTGGATATGTATGCATGTATATCTGTGTTTGAAACCATGTCTAATTAATTGGATTTAAATAAAAACAGGGGATATATAGCCTCTTTGTCGTCTGCTAGCAGACGGCAAAACAGGGGATATATAGCCTCTTTGCCGTTTGCTAGCAGACGGCAAAGAGTTTTGCCGTCTGCTAGCAGACGACAAAGAGGACACGTGGCAGTCACCTGTGTAAATTGGGAACACTGGCTGCCTATTTGGTCATTTTGCCATCTGCTGGCAGACGACAAAGTGACCAGCTATGTCGTTTGCCAACAGACGGCAAAGATTCAAACCTCTTTGCCGTCGGCTGGCGGACGGCATAGCTGGACACGTGGCAGCTTTCCAGTGTTGCCTAGCTGAGTGCCGTTTGTCAGCAGACTGCAAAGAGTGTCGTTAACCCCCTAACGGCTCTCACGCCACCGCTGTTGGAAATATGCCCTAGAGGCAATAATAAATTGATTATTATTATATTTCCTTGTTCATGATAATCGTTTATTATCCATGCTAGAATTGTATTGATAGGAAACTCAGATACATGTGTGGATACATAGACAACACCATGTCCTTAGTAAGCCTCTAGTTGACTAGCTCGTTAATCAATAGATGGTTACGGTTTCCTGACCATGGACATTGGATGTCGTTGATAACGGGATCACATCATTAGGAGAATGATGTGATGGACAAGACCCAATCCTAAGCCTAGCACAAGATCATGTAGTTCGTATGCTAAAGCTTTTCTAATGTCAAGTATCATTTCCTTAGACCATGAGATTGTGCAACTCCCGGATACCGTAGGAGTGCTTTGGGTGTGCCAAACGTCACAACGTAACTGGGTGGCTATAAAGGTACACTACGGGTATCTCTGAAAGTGTCTGTTGGGTTGGCACGAATCGAGATTGGGATTTTGTCACTCCGTGTAAACGAAGAGGTATCTCTGGGCCCACTCGATAGGACATCATCATAATGTGCACAATGTGACCAAGGGGTTGATCACGGGATGATGTGTTACGGAACGAGTAAAGAGACTTGCCGGTAACGAGATTGAACAAGGTATCGGTATACCGACGATCGAATCTCGGGCAAGTACCATACCGCTAGACAAAGGGAATTGTATACGGGATTGATTGAGTCCTTGACATCGTGGTTCATCCGATGAGATCATCGTGGAACATGTGGGAGCCAACATGGGTATCCAGATCCCGCTGTTGGTTATTGACCGGAGAACATCTCGGTCATGACTACATGTCTCCCGAACCCGTAGGGTCTACACACTTAAGGTTCGATGACGCTAGGGTTATAAAGGAAGTTTGTATGTGGTTACCGAATGTTTTTCGGAGTCCCGGATGAGATCCCGGACGTCACGAGGAGTTCCGGAATGGTCCGGAGGTAAAGATTTATATATAGGAAGTCCTGTTTCGGCCATCGGGACAAGTTTCGGGGTCATCGGTATTGTACCGGGACCACCGGAAGGGTCCCGGGGGCCCACCGGGTGGGGCCACCTGCCCCGGGGGGCCACATGGGCTGTAGGGGGTGCGCCTTGGCCTACATGGGCCAAGGGCACCAGCCCCTAGAGGCCCATGCGCCAAGATATAGGAAAAAGGGGAGAGTCCTAAAGGGGGAAGGCACCTCCGAGGTGCCTTGGGGAGGATGGACTCCTCTCCCCTCTTAGCCGCACCCCTTCCTTGGAGGAAGGGGCAAGGCTGCGCCTCCCCCCTCTCCCCTGCCCCTATATATAGTGGAGGGGAGGGAGGGCATCCATACCTGAGCCCTTGGCGCCTCCCTCCCTCCCGTGACACCTCCTCCTCTCCCGTAGGTGCTTGGCGAAGCCCTGCAGGATTGCCACGCTCCTCCATCACCACCACGCCGTTGTGCTGCTGCTGGATGGAGTCTTCCTCAACCTCTCCCTCTCTCCTTGCTGGATCAAGGTGTGGGAGACATCGTCGAGCTGTACGTGTGTTGAACGCGGAGGTGCCGTCCGTTCGGCACTAGGATCATCGGTGATCTGAATCACGACGAGTACGACTCCATCAACCCCATTCACTTGAACGCTTCCGCTTAGCGATCTACAAGGGTATGTAGATGCACTCTCCTTCCCCTCGTTGCTGGTTTCTCCATAGATAGATCTTGGTGACACGTAGGAAAATTTTGAATTTCTGCTACGTTCCCCAACAACCGCACCGTCGTCCGCTGTCTTTGCCGTCTGCTGGCCTCGGATGACGGACGGCACAATCCTTTGCCGTCCGTTTTCAGGAAGCGGACGACAAAGAAGGCCTTTGCCGGCACGTGTTCAGCCGGACAGTTTGCCGTCCACTGGCAGACGGCAAACATGTTTGCCGTCTGCGGATCTATGCCTTTGCCGTCTGCCATGGCGGACGATAAAGAAGCTGATTCTAGTAGTGGAGAGGCCACAAGTCGAGTGCATCCGTTGCCGCCTGTCGTGGTAACAGGGATGAGCTGATTCAACGATTTTTGTTTGGATCCAGTCGCGGCGATTCGTGGACCTCTCTCTTGCAGTATGAGGTTTCGTCGAGGGTCATCACAGGGTTGTGCTTGGTGGTCGATGACGAAGAAGCATGGCGCTGCAGCAATTGCTCGTATGGTCTACGTATCCCCGGTTGCTCTAGATATGCCGACCTCTATCTCGGTGGGGATCGATGAGTTTCGGCGGAAGCCTTGTCCCGAGTCATATCGGGGCCAATGATGGCAACGCCTCTTGCATTGTTCTTCACTCCTTGGAGGCACTGTGGTGGAATTTCTCTCCTCTTCCTCTAATACGGGCTGGGGCTTCGGGCCGGCTCCTTTCGAGCCGGCTCCATTCACAGCATTGGCGCTTTGGGCATGTCTGTGGGCTCCTGTGTCTCGTTTACTTAGGCTGGTCACAGTGGGGAAGAACTTAGGAGTAACATCACACACTCCAATACAACTTTGCTTATGTGGCACATATTTAATGAAGAGAGAGGTGCTTGTGGTAACTAGCTAAGTTACCGGAACATCACACACTCTAAGAAACAATGAGTCTATAACTTAATAAATGCATCGTTGCATGACGCTACATAGATGTTCCTACCCACTATGGAGGTAGTAACATAGTCTAGAAAAATGTGTAAGTTCCTAGCTTATGTTCTTGCCCATTGTGACCAGCCTTACCAGTTTGAGCTGTGTTGCTGCTCCTAGACATCCATGTATCTTGACGGAGTTTTTATTTTCGCTTTAGCGTGTGTTGTATCAATGTTTGGACTTCATGTCCTTGCCCGTAACGACATCATTAATTTAACGCCGTGCTATAGGCCTCTTATATATAAACGGAAACGAAAACGAAAATACTTGTCATCCCTTTTTGAATTATCCAAGCTCCTGGATGCTACTCTCTCTGTCCGAAAATACTTGTCATCAAAACAGACAAAAAGGGATGTATCGATACATCTCTTTTTGTTCATGTTGATGATAAGTATTTTCAAACGAAGGGAGTACATAATGCCTTGCTTTAAGTAGCAGTAATAGCCACCCCTTCATTCCATAATTTAGTGCGTCCGCGTTTTCCAAGATTCAAGTTTGACCGCAAATTTAACCAACAAGACCGACTGCGGCAGGAGTAAAAATTATATCACTGAGTTCATATCGAAAATACGAATTCAGTTGTATAACTTTTGCTCCCGCGGCAGTCGGTATCGTTGGTTAAATTTACGGTCAAACTTGAATTTCGGGAAGCACGGACACACTACATTGTAGAATGGAGGGAGTATAAATTGTCAGAAATGTAAGTAATTTAGCACTAATGTCTACATTTTTACTGACGAGGATACTCTACATGTTGCTGGACATGATGTCGTGCATTTATAAATACTTTTCTTGCTTCGTGCTGCATTCTTTCCTGTCACAATACTTCTTTCTAGGAAACTTCAGCGATTTGTTTCCTGAGAACATTTCTTGCATATCGGCCGCGTGAAGCTCAAAAAACAAAACACACAACCCACCCCGTAGAGAAACATAAGGCGCGCCTACGCGTGTAGTTGTATAATAATACTACTGGCCGATTCTGCTCGACCAAAAAACAGCCCAAACCATCCGCAGTCCTGGTCTGCCGACGCGGGAAACCAAAGAGTTGACCAAGAAGCCAACCGATAGGAACCCTAAACTTAGTTCATTCATGCAGAAGCAGAAGACCATTTCAATCTCAACCAATGTAACAACACAATGCATGCACCGGCTGGATCTACACCATGGATCGCTTAACCCCTCGACAAAGTCAAAGGGTCCGGGCACCATCTTTAAATAGCTAGCCACGCCCTCCCTCACTCATCACTCCAAAGCAGTTAGTACTTACTCTGTTACTCCAGATCGAAGCTCGTCTCGAGAACCCTTCAGCCGACGACCTCCACTCACTCATCTGCAGGCTCCCCGATCCGGTTCGTCGTAGAAAGGATGAGGTCGGCCATGGATCTTGACCTGGCCAGCTGCAGCGAGGCGCTGTTCAAGTTCGCGGTGTTCGTCCTGGTGCAGGCGCTGGTGTACCTCATCCTGTCCCAGTCCTCCGACGTCTTCTCCGGCGCCAGGAGCCTCAGCAGCTTCCGTCGCCCGGCGAGGTCCGTCAGCCTCCGCCGCATGGTCACGCAGCTGCTCACGGAGATGCCGGCGGGCGGCGAGCTGTCGTCTCCGGCTGCCAGGCTGCGGGACGGGGGATCCGATGGTGCAGGCGTGGACGTTGACCTGGAGATGGAGCTTATGTTAATTGGTTGCTCTTTTTCATCGTGAACTTTTTTACTTGGTGTGTGATTCTTAGGATGTAACGTAATTTCTAGAGGCCTAGATGGTCAGTAAATTAGTAGCGCCACTTCTCATGGCATCCTCCCGCGAGACAAGTTATTATCTGCCGTTAGAAACGCATACCAGTTTTGTTACAGTTTCTTTAGCGCCACTTCTCACGGCCTTCCTTAGTTTTAATTGAATGAAGAAATTTTCTAACATGGAAAGAAGTATAGAAATCACAAATCACCACCAACATCCACCGCGATGAAGCCATACCCCCCTTTAACTTAAATTTAGTACTCTCAAATATATGAAACCATATAAATCATACCCTCGAGTCGTTTAGAAGCTAAAGTGCCAAATTTTATGTGGTTTTGACCACTCTTTTTTGCGCGCGGGGGGAGGCTAGCGCCATCATCGTTCCCACAACCTCATTCCACCAGCCAACGGTGTCCGAGGTAAGACCGTCAAGCAAGATGAAGGCTCGGGCGGTGTAGGCTTAAGGGTAGGCAGCGCAATGGCGGGCGTATACAATACAGTGGCAATGAAAACATGTACCAGCGCGACCATGGTCGCATTGACACACATCACTAGGTCAGCCGCATAGTAGGAGCTCCCCTGCCACATATGTGGGCCAACGGACACGCGAGGAATGCACGCGAGGAGTGCAACGAGTAACTGTACTCTCATAAGCAGATGTCATCCTTTCTTCTCGAGTGCATGCCGGATTTGAGCGCCGTGTCGTATGGGGCGAGGTGGCCGCAAGCCATGACCTCCCTTGCCGTCGTTCACCGGTTCATCTCAGTTGAGAGAGCGTAGGAGAAGCATGGATTGTCGAAGGAGGAGGCTGCGTCGCGACAATGCTTTGAGCTCTGCCAGAGGCGGGGAAGGAGGAGTTGTAGGTGCCGATTCCTCGTGTCCCTTGTCAATTCCTTTGTCATGGATATAGAAGGAGGGGCGACGGAGCACCTAGACATGGATTGGGATCCGAGGAGACGACTGATCACGGGCGGTGGCACGAAACTGGACACCTACTTGGGGAAAAGAGATAGTGAGTCAATGTCCTAAACCTCGGTCAAAACCGTTTAATATTTGACATGTCATCTTCAAAACCACTCAAGGGGATGATTTATACGATTTTATGAATTTGAAATTATATCAAAATTGAGTTCAGGGGATATGACTCCATTGGGATGGATCTTAGGGGTGATTTGTAATTTGTATGCTTCCTTTTTCTGACATGCACCAGGCTTTATATATGCGGCTCATGTCATGTTGCCCATGCCAAAAATTCCAAAGCCCATGCAAAAGTTCAGCCCGACACGGCACACGATTAAAAAGGGCCTTACCCGGCCTTCGACCCACCACGAAACAAGGCCGATCTCGAAAGCGAAGTCTTAATGTCGTCGGGCATGGCACGTCCCTTTTTTATTGCAAGCCGGTATGACACGGTCCGATGCGGCCCGTCCAACACTTTTTTCTCTTATTGTTTTCAATTTTTTTCTTTTTCCTTAAATTTTATGTTTTCCAACTTTTTTCTCTTATTGTTTTCAATTTTTTTCTTAAATCTTAGGTTTGTTCTACATCTTCTCTTATTTAAAAAAAACTTATTTTTTTAGTTTTTTCTAAGTACTTTAAAACAAAAGGAACAAAAGGCTGAAAAGTAACACGGGCCAACCCGGAGCCATGCCGGGCCAGGCCGGCCTTTATAACTGCCATGCTGGGCCGATTCCCATGCCGTGCCCGGCCCTTTTACAGCCAGGCCAGCCCATGTGGCCAGGTTTTCATCCCCACCTAAAAAAAAACTATTCTTCTCCTCATACAGGTGGCCTCATATTGCTCAGTGGTGATACCTAGATGATATCAAGAGGAGAACCGGGGCAGGTTATGGGGCTATCATACATGAAATTCTAGAGCACTTTACTAGTTTTACATCGTGTAATTTTATTCATAAATTTAAGAACTTGAAATGTCGAAGCTCACAATCTAGCAAAGCATTAACTAAAACTAAGGCTTGGTCGCCATGTTTGGTTGGGTCACCCCTGGATCTTCATTTCGTCCGTGTAAATTATGTGACGGATCAATAAAGTGATTGTCTAAAAAAACCCTAAAAAAAATATTCCCAACCCCTAAAAAAACACTATTCCCCGCACCCACTTCCATCGCTGTCACCCACGACACGAGCTTCTCCTCCTTCCTCAACTCCGCTCTCGCCAGCTTTCCCCTTCCAAAAAAACCGAGTTTGAAAGTCGGTAAGCTGTGCCGCCCCTCTCCGCCTCCGAGGCTCCCTTGCCACGAATCTCGCCGCCATGGCCGCCGCTTCCGCGCCGCTGCTGCTGGCTCTGGCGCTCGCCTTCGCCGCCTCCCTGGCCGCCGCGGGGGACACCAACCGCGTCTACGACCCCTGCACCGACACCAAGATCCAGCGCGGGGACGGCTTCACCTTCGGCCTCGCCTTCGCCGCCAGCGGCGCCTTCTACTCCGGCTCCACCCAGCTCTCCCCCTGCGACCGCCGCCTCACCCAGCTCTCCCAGCTCTCCCTCTTCCGCCCCAAGATCGACGAGATCTCCCTCCTCACCGTCAACACCACCACCGGCTTCAGCCCCGTAAGCGCGATCTCCCCTCCTTCTCCGTTCCGTCCTCGATGCTTCGGTTTCTCTACATTTGCTCGGGGTAACTTGGATTCGCTAGATCCTCCCTGCGCTCCAAGTGCTTGTGGAAATGCGGGAGTATGTGAGGGTCGGTTGGGGTTGTTGCCAATGCTGCTGTGATGCGCCAGCACCATCTGTTTTGGCCTTTGCTGGATGGAATTAGCGTTGGTTGGTATGATCCGTGGGCTTTCTGCGCAATTTATTGATCTAGTCACAGCCATAGGGTGACGATGCTGCTCGGCTAGTTTGCCTGTACGCAAGATCGTCTTCCTAACTCTGCATTGTGACAAAGGGAAAGATTGAAGCTAACATGGACCGATGCCTTCACAATATGTCAGCATGTTGGGGGATTGGAAAATAGTTGTCGCGTGAGGGAAGTTTTCATAACCCCACAGTTTTCCTCTATGAACAATGGTAGGGTTAGCACTGTGTGTGTTCTTTTTTGGTGCTGGAATAGTAGCCTTATATGGGAGCATATATGGTGAAAGCCCAGTCGTGGTAAAGAAAATGCAAATGATGTCGGCTCAAGGCGAATTCATGAAAGGTTCTAACATTTGAAGCGGTAATTCTTATTTCATCAAGCATCTCTGAAATTTCAACTTCAAATACAATTTGTGTTGAAAGAAAAGAAATGAGAAACCTCTGTCATCTTACAAGCTAGTATAACATGAAAAAGAATATGAATGGATGAATTCACTTTCACCAGCAAATTATTCTCTCCCAACGCAACCTGAATTTGAACTTGAAACTCCAAGAAGATGTTTGGCAAATGAAGGAATGCCTCCTATAAAAGGGAAATTTTTCATGTTGAATCGTTGCTTAAACAGAAAAACAAACACTCACCGAATACATTGCCATGGTAATTGATACCATTGGTGAACACAAAAACATGTGCGTCTGTGATATGAAACCTAAATCTCATTGTTGTGAACTTCAGCGACACCACACTTCACTAATGAATTCTTTTTTGATATCTGACTGCATTTACATTTTAGAGACAGCATGGTTATTGCCTTAAGGAGACAGCATTATGAGAGTTTTGAAGGATTATTTTGTGATTCATTGTCCAGCCATCCATTTAGAATGCTAGAAACGAACCATCATTTATATTGTGTTGAATATCCCCTCTGAACTTCCTGCCTCCTGAACTCAAACAAAGAAAAAGGTTTGCTATTTTATACAAGTTATACCGACAGATAACTAGGTATATCAAAGAGCAAGGGGCCTGGCTGGCTTGGTGCTAACATGTTGCTATGTGGCCAGTATGGTTGCTGTGATAGTTTGGTATGGTTAAATTTGGTCGTGAACCAGACATGTGCCAGTATTACTTGCTGGTTTCCAGCAGTGTGAAAGTCGACTTGTCGAGGGAAGGGACGGAGGGTGTCAAGTGTCAAATTGCCAAAGGTTTCTGGATGATGCAATTTGGCCAGTTCTTATTAATTTATGATTACTGTGTTTTCTTTGTTTGGGCATTACTGCTGTCTTTTTTAGTGACAAGAACTTGGCCAGGTGATATTTGTACCTCTAACCCTATCAACTGAAAATGGAGCTTTGTGTGTTTCGATAAACCATGGTGGAACCTGTAGTAGCATTTTGTTAATTCACTGTCCATAAAAGTATCGCACTCCATCAGCCACCTCTTCAGCAGCTATGGAATATGGTAGCCCATTATCCTCTCAAATCATAGTATTCTTTTCATGACTGTTTCACCATCTGTGGATACTGAACTTTCAGGACTAGCACATTCGTTGTTTAGTTTCCATCTCAACTATTCCCATCCCCCTAATTCTGAAAACTCCATGGTAGTTGGTATTGGTTGAGACTTGATCGTCTCCGGCTACAATAGATGAAGAAGTATAGTTTGTCCCAACTTACAATAGGGCGGTATAACTCTGAGAAATTCTGCTCTTTTTTACCTGTGTAATAACCTGAATTTATATTGTGTCATGGCTGACTAGTTCTCACTAGATAATGTTCAGTCATTTTTGTCGTGTGTATACAAATTTGTATGACCAAAGGTCTTTGCATTTTGTAGGCCTCAGCTGGTGGGTACATGGTAGCATTTGCTGGTAGGAAGTATGCAGCCAGATCTCAACCAGTCTTTGTCTCCAATTCCTCAGTTACAGTGTCCAGCTTCACCCTGGTATGGGAGTGGGACCACAGAGATGTACCGTTGTTGCCATCATCCGTAAACTTTTAACCAAGCGAATTCTGAATGTTGCTGCTCTATGTTGTTGATTTATATCTAGGTTCTTGAATTCAACAAAGGCAAGCTTCAGAACCTGCACTGGAAAAAGGATGGGTGCGGTGCCTGCACAGGGAAGCCAAACTTCATCTGCCTGGGCAAGCAAACCTGCGCCATCAGAACAAACATATGCAAGAGCAATAACCAGGGATCCATGGACTGCAGCATCGGCATCCAGCTGGCCTTCTCGGGCACGGACAAGCACGAGTCGGTCCTCAACTCGTGGTACGAGGTGTCGAACCTGCAGCAGTACTCGCTCTACGGGCTGTACTCAAACGTGAAGGGGTCCCTGAGCGGCCAGTTCAACAAGTTCTTCTAGGCTCTCCTGGAACGACCGTTTGTCCATAGCACTCTCCTGCCACTGCCTGTCGCTGTACTCAAGGGGAGCTCTAGGTTTGCCTGCCCCTGCAGCTGATTGTACGCAAACTGATCTAGCTCGTGTGGAAAATCAAAGCTCATCGATATGCATGTATGTACAACCTATTGCGAGTCATTTTATGCGAGTATATTCTTTGTATCACTCTTTGCATTGAAATTCAAATCATGGGACGGACAGATCGTTCGCTGTCGATGGCGTCGTGTGCCGTACTGAAGAAACGTCGTCATGCCCGATCAGAATGCGCGTCGATATCAACAGCTCGCGCATCTTTGTATATATTTTGCTCAGCTGGGTACGACTATTTCTCGATGATACAGAAAAATTGGTCTGCTGGGTTGTTTATGTCTATATTTCTGTGTAGTTCACGTCCTGAATACTACTACTAGGTCGCAGGTCCACTCTTTTATTTTATTTTCCCGGAAGGCGAATGAGGTGAGGAATCCAAGGGAGAGAAGGGGAGCTGTATCTCTGTCTCCCTTGTGGCAACAGGCGGACCGGGCAAAACTCTGTCGACAAATTTGGAGCATCCTGAAAGGGGGATCCTGAGCTGTTGACCTGAATATTCTTGTTCCAAACGTCCATTGCCATTACTGTGTGCATGACGCAGGAAGCAGTCGTTACCTCCACCCGTTGGTTTCATGGAAAATGCACACGCAGAATTGGCAAGGCTGTTCGGACGTTAGCTGATGCATCACAGTCATGCGGACAGCATCGGCCTGATAAGAAACAGGCAGGAGATAGCTATGTTTCCTTGGCTTCTTTGCCAAATGGCGATGTGACCACACCGCACCAATAAAGAAACCACCTGCAGCTAAAGAACTCTTTTTTTGGCGCTGCGAAAACAGAAATCTGCAACTAAAGAACTCTTTTTTTTTTTGCGAAAACAGAAAACTGCAAGTAAAGACCTCTTGTGACATGGAAAAAGATGTGCCTAGCAAGCGCACAGCTCACTAAAGCTCTAAGGGGATTCAACTTTGTGTTGTGTCATCCATCCAAAAGCAGCAGAGATGCCTAAGTTTTCGAATGTACTACAAGAGGGCACTGTGAAGGCACAGGTGCAGCACTAGAGGCCCTCATCAAACCTTTTGCAGCAGCTGAGTTGGGACCTGAGAGAGCACCTGAAGATAACTACTGCTGCGGTTATGGAACAAGCGGTAAAAGCTGTCTGAACTCCGAGCCCAACCTCTTGCTCTTGCTAGAATCTGAGTGTGTTCTGCACTGCATTGGCAAATCATCTTTTCTAGTGCCAAAGAATGAAAAAAAATACTGGTTGCAAAGGACAAGATGGCTAGGCTATAGGAGGGGTGCTGAAAGCTAAATAAACAGGGAGAGGATAAGGTGGTGCATGGTGATGTCAGGCAGGGGGAAAAATGAGTGGTGGCCACTCATCATTAGGGCAGGACAGGGCAGCACCACTGTTAAAAAGATTTTTCAGTGCAGCATGGGGAAAGATGGTTTCACTAAGAGCTGAGCAGAGTTGGAGTTCCAATAAGAGTTTGTGCTGTGTTTCTTTTATGGTTGCTGACTGCATGGTTGAACTAACTGGTGCAAGTGGCTGGATTAATCAGTATTTTCTTTTTACAGTATGGTAGAACTTCTCTTGTTTTGCTGATCAAATGGGATTTGACTAGTAGCCCATTTGGTTCTTTTATTAAGTACAAGGCACTTGATGCTTGACACAACGTGTTAGGGATAGGTCCTTGGAATATTTTTAAGGGTGTGGACAACACACTCTTGGTTTTCTCTTGTGTGTGGCTAACTATTAAAATTACTCCAGTGGAAAGTGACTTTCAAAATTAAGACAGAAATTCAACCATACTGGGAAATGGATGGAGTATTTACACTGATATTTGCAGGAAATTTATCAACAAAAGGACGAGCCGTGGTTTTGGGTTGACCAATTTTCTTGTCGTGGAGCCACACTCCAAATCCAGAAAATAATCCTACTACCATGTTGTTTTATCAGGAAATACTTGCATTAGATGTTTCTTCTGAACATTCCCACGAATCAAATTTCCATTTACTGAAGAGAGAGATGTTCCTTCGACTTGCATATATATGCAAAACATGTGTTCAAGTTGATAGAATTGTGAATAATATCACTCAGCTTCCACTATTTTGTATGGGTCTCTAATTAAGTCGAGGATCTCCGAGTGTACCCATTGAATATGAGTTCCATAATATGCGCACAGTTGTTGTTAACTCTGATTCTCAGTGTTAGTGTTCCCCGCTTTAACAATTCTCAAGTTGCTAATTGTTTGTGCGGGGATTCACAAGTAGCTAATTAACTACAATACATCCAATTCAATCCTTGAGGAGAAGACAACTGCTCTATAGTTTTCAAATGCAGCAACTGAGCACCGTTCTTTCATTCTAAATCATATATATTTTGCTAGAATGACAGGAAGAAACAAAATAATTAGCGCCAAAGTACACAAGTCAAAATTTGAGCCTTATTCCATTGTGCATTATTTATGGATGCCCTAAAAGTACATCTGGACCATTGATAATTAGTTGAACTGCACAAATATATATGTAGTTTCCAATGAAGATCGCACTTCATTAGACCTTAACCTAGTGTGACCTAGCAGGAGTTCTATAGAAACCAAAAGCAGATAAGATGCACGCAACTTGCGTTATGCAAAACCACCACCACTAATGGTGGTCATCAAAAGAAAGCTAACACGAACAGGATTCTGTTCCAAAGATTGCTGATACTGAATCTCTTCAGTTAAAAGGATTCTGTCTGCTAGCTTTTCCACTATGCAATGCAAGTGTTGTTTATTTTGTCTGATCAAAAGAAGGCACTAAATATGGGGCTTGGCGTATTTGAAGACATGAAGTGCTTTCTTTTGGTCTTTTATGTACTGATAAAGTGGCAACTGCTCAGCGCAGAAGTGTTTATCTGACGAGTGCTTCAATTGTCATATAGAAAGAAGTTGCATAAAATTCAAAGTACTAATGTGGTGGCTACTAATGGTTTGATGACACTAGGAGTTTGTACTATCTCGTGGAATTTTAAGTTGTTCTTATCCAGACAAATGGGTGCGACTTGATGTCAGTCATCATTTTACAGTGACCCTTTATTGTCACAACGGTCAAGAAAATCCAAAAAAGATATTATCTATTTCCCTTAGTGTCGATGAATAATGGTGGATCAATCTTTTATAACTCGATTGAAGGAGAGGGAGGGTGGTGCCTGAAGGGAACTAGCTAGCGGATGAACATACACAGTGATTTTACCGAGGTTCAGGCCCTAGGATCGGTAAAAATCCTACGTCTTTTTATTGATGATCGTGACGATTACTAGGAGTATATTTTCAAGTTTATTATCTTTGAGCTAGACCCCCTGCTTCTCTCCTCTAGGGCCTCCTCTTATATGAGGCCAAAGGCGGTTCGTTAGGGATACTCTCTGGTTAGATCGGATACAGTTAGACAATCTTACAGTTAAGAGGAACATATCTCCCTTAACCACATAATCCCTGAAATCCCACACCCGGCCACTCATCTCATGAGTGTCTACTCGGGCACTGCATGGTGCAAGACGGGAGCCCTTAGACACACATGGTGATGTGTCAGTCAGGGTTGGTCATATCAGTTCCTTTTGAGTGGGTAACCTTACTCATTGACAAGCCCCTCACCAGTACTCAAATTCTACGTGGCCACGTGTGATGGTGCCACGGCCTAGGGGTGCCTCCTGGTACCGGAAGACGACCCATCAGGCTAACTCATGACCCCCAGGATGGCGTACGCCCCAGAACCCGGCCCGAACTTTGGCCATTCAGAAGAAGGAAACCGACATCCTTTCCATGCAAGACAAGGAGGCCAGATCGATGTTGGACTCCTCCAACCGCCATAATTGACTAAGATCCTGTAAACCCTAGATCCCCGACATCGTTTATAAGTCGGGGTCCAGGCTAGATGATGGACACAATCTTCACCCTTTGCTATGCCTACGATCATAACGATCCCCTCTGTAATTTGTACCCCTTCCAATCAATACATAAGAGCAGGAGTAGGGTTTTACCTTCACCGTGAGCGCCTCAACTTGGGTAAACCAGTCTCTTGTTTCCCCGCCGGGCTTTCCGGCTAGTCGTGATACGCTACCAAAGGGTCTGCTAGGATTTACACCAACAACATGGGACTCATTTTGTCTAAGGGGAGGATGCCTAGTGTCTAGCCCGTCCCTCTCGAGAGCCCTTTCTATTAGCTCCCTAAAGGGTCGTGGTGCCACATCAGTCACCAAAGTTTTCGAGTCCTCCCTGAAATCATGATCTTATTCGATCAGATGGACAACCATACCCGTGACGAAACCTCGACCCAAGACGATCAGGGTTCCTAGTGCCCAGAAAAGATGTGAGCTAGGGTCCATGTCCCTAGATGGGATTACGACTACCTTAAAATTTGAGTGGTAGCGAAATATCGTGTCCCCTAAATGCGGAAGTCGCCTCAATTGTCGTGCCAAGTGAATGCTCTCAAACGTTCTTATGTCCCCTTGCCCCACCCTCGAGGGAGGGGATAGTACAGGTAGCAAGCACTAGTAGGCCAACAAAGTTGTACCACTCTAGTCCCCCTTCTTCTTCAGTCGCCGCTTCTCCTCGTAGTCAGAGATGAGTCCCTGCCGCGCTGACCGAGATGGGTGGTGCAAATATGATTTGAATGAGGCCACCCTGCGGCAATTCAAGGGGCAAGGGCTATCGTCTCCTTCCATGTGGGTGAGGTGCCCCCCAGCAATGGGCACAAGGTTCCTAACCCGGTGTCGGCGTAGGCGGTGCCCTCATAGTTCTTCAAGGTCGGGCTGGGCATCTCATCTTCAAAAAAAATTCCGATGTCTTGGCCGAATGTATAGTGGAGCCGGTAAATTTGAAGCCCAACTCCATGTCGTTTTGTCCACCTTCGTGCATCTTTGCAAGGCAACGGTCAGCATCATTGTCGGTGTCAAAAACGGCGGATCTCGGGTAGGGGGTCCCGAACTGTGCGTCTAAGGCGGATGGTAACAGGAGGCATGGAACATGATGTTTTACCTAGGTTCGGGCCCTCTTGATGGAGGTAAAAGCCTACGTCCTGCTTGATTTATTCTTGATGATATGAGTATTACAAGAGTTGATCTACCACGAGATCGGAGAGGCTAAACCCTAGAAGCTAGCCTATGGTATGATTGTATGTTGTCCTACGGACCAAAACCCTCCGGTTTATATAGACACCGGAGAGGGTTAGGGTTACACAAGGTCGGTTACAAAGGAGGAGATATACATATCCGTATTGCCTAGCTTGCCTTCCACGCCAAGTAGAGTCCCATCCAGACACGAGACAAAGTCTTCAATCTTGTATCTTCATAGTCTAACAGTCCGGCCAAAGGATATAGTCCGGCTGTCCAGAGACCCCCTAATCCAGGACTCCCTCAGTAGCCCCTGAACCAGGCTTCAATGACGATGAGTCCGACGCGCAGTATTGTCTTCGGCATTACAAGGCGGGTTCCTCCTCCGAATACACCATGGAAGAATTTGAATACAAGGATAGTGCCCGACCCTGCAAAATAAGTTCCACATACCACCGTAGAGAGAATAATATTTCCACAAATCTAATCTGCTGACTTGTTTTGGCAACATGACATTAAGCCATGGCCCGGTGATTATTTGAACCATTTTTCTTTAACCAGCCCTGCCCATAACGTGAGGCGGTTTTTTGACACGTCTTGTCAAAGCAGAGATCATGTTCCCCTAGTTACGGGATTATCATCAATACGGTCATGGGTAACCCAATCGTGCCTAGGACTCCTAGATTTTAGGCAAGTCCCAAACGGCCACTAGGAGGACGCTTGATATTCACCCTCTTTGTAAAGGGACAAGGCTTTTACTTTTTTTTCCTCCCGTGCTCAATCGAATCCTTCCCCCGCCTCGAGTTCCAACACCCAAAGCCCAGGTCAGGTGCTTCGGACCTTCAATCATGTCCGGATCTAGCCTTCAAGGCCGGTGGATGCCCTCCTCCATTACGGAAGAGGATATCAAGAAGTTGAGGGAGGCCAGATACCTGACCGCCGAGGTTTCGCATCGGCTGCCTGCCCGAGGGCAGGTCGTCCCTACTCCTGAACCCAATGAGAATGTTGTGTTCGTCTCCCACTTCCTCCGAGGTCTAGGCCTTACTCTGGATCCCTTCGTTAGGGGTTTGATGTTCTATTACGGGCTAGATTTCCACGATCTAGCCCCGGACTCCTTTCTCCACATCTCGGCATTTATTGTCGTATGTGAGGCCTTCCTCCGCATTACCCCTCACTTCGGCCTGTGGCTCAAGACTTTTGACGTGAAGCCGAAAATGGTCGAGGGGCAGCATGTAGCGTGCGGAGGCGCATTAATAAACAAGATCGCTGGAGCTCCATGGCCAAAGGGTTCCTTTCCAGAGGTGCCCGGATTATGGCAACGGGAGTGGTTTTACATCACAGCTCCCAGAAGTGCCAAGTGGGTGGCTGCCCCTGCTTTCCGCTCGGGCCCTCCACCACAACTGATGTCATGGATCAACAGAGGGCTGAGCTGGGGTCCAGCCAAGGACGTGCCTATATTGCAGAGCCGTATTCAAGATCTCTTCGAAGGAGATTTCAGTCTGGTTACGGTGGTGCAAGTCATGCTGGTTCATCGAGTCCAGCCTTGCAAACGCCGGCCCCTCCGCATGTGAGAGTTCAACCCAGAAGGACCGCACACTATTCAAAATTTCCTCAGCCTGACGCACAAGGAGATGTATAAATCATTCTTCGGACCCCAAATAGAGTGTCCGGATACTACCGAGGACGTGAGCAGCAACCGCACCGCCGACCAAGTAAGTAATCCTCTAGCCGAACACACCGTCTTTCATTTATCATGATGTCATTCTGAGAAATTGCTCTTTGACCAGGACTGGCTAAAAAAGGCGAAGATGATTCGGTGTTCGGCCCCCCTTCCTGAGGGTTTGGACAATCCGGTACTGGAAAAGATGCTCGAGCTAGCACCTTGCCCGGAGCCCTCAAAGGAAGATAAAGGGGGGGAATAATGAGGGCGAAAGCGTGCCCCCATCGCTACCAATTCCAACCGAGGGAATGAGCGCCTCCGCGAAGGAGGATAACCAAGGGGAAGAATTTGACCTTCTCTCGCTTCGGGGAAGGAAGAGGACTGCCTCTGAAGATCCAGAAACCAAGGTTTCCAAACGGGAGAAGAAATCTCCACCAGAGGGTCCTGCCTTGGAGGGTGCTCTTACCGCACAAAGTCCGCGCAGGGATCAGCCCTCTAACGAGCTGTAAGTAATCAAAAAGTACTTTAATAGTGGAGATATTATACCTTATTTCCGAGGAAAATAACCGAAGCGTTTATCTTGCAGTTCGGATCATAGCCCTTCTCAACAGAGCTCGTCTTCAGGGGATCTTCTTTCGGAGATGATGGAGAGCGAAACGCCTGCCCCGGACTCTCCCGCTCAAGAAGCGGGTGATCTTGAGGTGTCATCACGAGGGCCTCGCCGGATCAGGTGAGGCCAGAAGATAATCCTATGGTCGCCCGAAGTCCCCAGTATCCGGCTCTTGAAGAGAGCAAACAAAAGAGTCCGGCGCCGTCTGGTATGCAGTCGGACGCACTGAGGGATCTGCTGAAGCGAGCGACCATTTCGGAAGAACACCGTTTGTTGATGGGCACGGTGATGGAAAGGATTTCGTCCACCGAAAGCGGGTTGCATGACGCCTTTATGTGTCTACTAACGGGCTTTGAGGTACGTAAAATGATATACCTTTGTAATAGTACCGCACATTTTTAGGTGTGCCCTGTGTAGATAGTAGCCACTGAGACTCTGGTTGTCGCCGAGAACGGCGGCAAACAGAGGATCGTAGTCCCAGGTAATAACCATACCGCTTTTATGTGCAGGTGATGGAAGCTCCGGTGGCTGGTCGGACTAATGAGTTGCCGAACTAAAGCGGCAACTGGATGCGGCAGATGCCGACATCGAGCTTGTTAACAAGCGGCTTGACGAGGCACAGGGTAAGTAATGTTTTTCCGGTCAATGTCACATAGTAAGAGCAGCGTGATTCCAGTATCTTTAATATGTTGTGACTGCAGATGGAGCTGCCGCCGTGGAGACCCTTCGGGCGGAACTTGCTCGAGCCAAAGAACAAACAAGGATTAGTAATGCGGCTGCTTTAAAGGCAGCCGAAGAGTTAAGAGATGAGAAGGCCGCACATTGCGAGAGCAAAGAAAAGATGGCCAAGATGGCTGTAAAGTTAAAAGACACTGCCGACTGTTGCCGGTTCCTTGAAGGCGACGGACCTCGAAAAGGCCACGATGGCGGCCAAAGACACCCGCTCTGCCATGAGGGCAAAGAAGGAAGAGCCGCGTGAAGCTGGTGATATTGTGGCTGGGAAGCCCTTTTTGCTATGGAGGAAGTTCGGAGATCCGCGGTATGCCCCTCTGGATCAGCTGTGGAGTTCGGCAAACGCATATCTGGATTTGACGGCGAGTGCTGTCGATGCGGCCGAATACTTCCGAGATCAAACAGATCGTGAAGTGGACAAGCTATTCTGGTCGTAGTTTAACGTTCCAGAGCATCCGCTTCCACTAACTCATCAGCTTGCCGAATGGGCCGAACTCAATAGATTGCCCGGACTCGCCATGAGGTCCGTCGTAGATCATCTGTGGCCGAAAAAGCCGAAGCCGAACAGCTATTTCAGCTTAGTGCAGCAGTTCCTTGGTGCGGTGCCACGCATCAATGCGATGAAGAGGTCGGCGTGCATAGAAGGCTCGTGGATGGCCCTTGCCCGTGTCAAAGCATACTGGGCGGAGATGGATGCCACTACTGTTGCGGTACAAGGTTCGGCCATAGGCCGAGTGGCTGCCGAGCACTATTTCAAAGAAGTTCTTGAGGGTGCTCGTTTGATAGAGGCCCAGTGCTCGAAGAATATAATGTTTGAGTGACATGTATTCCCATTGTAAAAACAATGTTGATGAAATTTATTAAGGCTGTATTTATACTTCTGCCTGAAAGTAATATGATGCCTCTTGTGCGGTTGTTTATGTATATATGTATATAACCTGAAAGATTGCAGTCGTCGGCTTCAACCCCCATGCATATAATGCGGAGGTGTTCGCAGAAGACGCGTATTCACACTTAATCCAACATCTTGGTCCTATTAAGGAGGTGATAGCGCAGCGAACGAGGCAACCGGACTATAATGCTTTAACACTTTCACTTAGCCATAGGAGTTTGACGGTGGGGCTACTATATAGCCCCTGGTGGCTTCGCACTCTCCCGAATTCGAGGTGCGTACATGCCTGGCCGGGAAACGGCCCTTCGTTAAGGCGGAGGAATTCTAACATTCCGATAGGTCATTGAGTGATTGACCAGTCTCAGGCTATATCATGACAGTCAATTTTCGGCTTTCTCTACTGAGGTGCCCGTCCGGATGAACCGGGGCACAATCGCAGTAGTTCTCCTGGCGCTGCCTTAGCCGATAGAGTGGAACGTAAGGCAGCAAAACACATGAGCCGGGCAAACCCATCATTTGACCAAAGACATGATTCGAAGCTGATGCATATAAGGCCAAACTCGCGACGCCGAACACTCCCTAAGGTATTCGGTCTTTATGGTATAAACCGGGCCTAAATAGTGCCCTTTGTAAGAAGCCCCTGGTGTCCAAGTATGTGCATTATTCTGACGTGGCTACATGCCAAGACGTCAGCATCCTTCTCAATAGTACTGAGAATCCGAGGGATGTGTATCAACAAGAGACAGTAAGAAAGGTTTACGCATGGTCTTAATCTAAAAAGAATCCTTGGAACGGGTCCCTGCTGCACGTCTGCGCCTGTGTCTCCGTTGTGCCATATCCTGGACGGGTGTAGCACGATGGTCATCTATAAAAGAGAGGAACTTAGGTGAAAAGTTGTCATGCAAAAAGGTAGGTTATATTAAAGAAACCATGTATAGACCAAGATGAGTAAAAATTGCCACTTGTCTGCGCGCGTTGAGCCCCTTGTATTTGTAGTAGGGGTGTGGTCATCAAACCCTATATGAATTACATATAGCTGCGCCGGACTCGTCTAACCGTGTCTGTGGTCTTGACGACCTGTCGAATGCTTTAGTTGGTGAGGCCGTTTTAGTATGCGGCTGCCAAGGCAGCCGCACTCTCTTCGGCGCGCAGAGATTACTCAATATTTCCATTTACTGTAATGATGCCATGTGGACCGGGCATATTAAGCGTGAGGGAAGCGTAATGCGGTATTGCATTAAAGTGAACGAAAGCTTCGCGTCCAAGTAGTGCTTGATAGCCACTTTGGAACGGAGCAATGTGGAAGGTTAAATTTTTACTACAGAAGTTATCGGGGAAGCCGAATATAACCTCTAGTAGCAGGGAGCCCGTGCAATGAGCCCCTGGGCCTGGCGTTACTCCTTTAAAGGTAGTATTGCCGTGGCAAATTTTCGTTGGGTCTATCCCCATTTTGCGGATTGTGTCCTGATATATCAGGTTTAGACTGCTGCCACCATCCATTAGGACTCATGTGAAGTGGTATCCGTCAATTATTGGATCTAATACCAAGGCAGCCCATCCTGCGCGCCGGATACTTGCCGAGTAATCCTGATGGTTGAAGGTGATCGGTTGAGACGACCAGTGGTAGGACTCCGCGGTGATAGGCCCTTGGGCATATTTATCTGGGACTGCCGCTTTGTTTCTCCCCTTTATCACGTGTAACACGTTTACTGTTTTGACTTCTGGTGGAAATTTCTTCTGTTCCCCAGAGTTTTGCGTGCAAGGCTCATCCTCGTCTTCGCTTGGTGTATCCAGCCCCTTGTGTTCGGTGTTGAGCTTGCCGGACTGCTTGAAGACCCAACATTCTCTGTGGGTATGATTTGCAGGCTTATCGGGGGTGCTATGGATCTGACATATTTGGTCTAGAATTTTGTTTAGGCTGGACAGTTCATCTCTGGCGCCTTTAGAGGGCGGCTTTTGCTGACCTGGCCGAGAGCTTCTGAATCCGGCGTTTACCGCCGTGCTCTTCGGGTTGTCTTCTTTATTCCGGCACTTATTTTTTTGCTGTGTCGTGATTTCTCGTTTCCATCTCTAACTTCGGATGTACTTGGGTCGCTGGTGCTGCATCGGGCTAGCCAGCTATCCTCGCCCGCGCAAAAGCGGGTCATGAGGCTTGTTAATGCTGCCATTATTCTCAGCTTTTCTTGGCCGAGGTGTGTGGCAAGCCATTCGTCTCGGACGCTGTGTTTAAAAGCTGCCAAGGCTTCGGCGTCCAGACAGTCAACTATTTGGTTCTTTTTAGTAAGAAACCTGTTCCAAAGCTTTCGGGCTGACTCTCCGGGCTGTTGAGTTATATGACTTAAATCGTCCGCATCCGGAGGTCGGACATAAGTCCCTTGAAAATTTGCCCGAAAAGCGTCTTCGAGCTCCTCCCAGCTTCTAATGGAGCTTTCGAGGAGGCTTTTAAGCCAGTGCTGAGTTGGCCCTTTGAGTTTGAGGGGTAAATACTTAATGGCGTGGAGATCATCTCCTCGAGCCATATGGATATGGAGGATATAGTCCTCAATCCAGACCCCAGGGGCTGTTGTTCCGTCGTATGCCCCTATGTTTACGGGTTTGAATCCCTTTGGAAATTCATGGTCCAGCACCTCATCGGTGAAACATAGGGGGTGTGCGGCACCCCTGTATCTAGGTGTACCACGTTGTTCGGATGTTTGTTGTGTTGCATCATATGCTGGAGCGCGCTTGCATGGTCCATAGATGGATCTGGTTGCGCCGTCCTTTTGATGCGAGCCCACGCGTGGATCGCGTATTGGCTTATGTGCGGCGTTGTTTGCCGCTCTATGTTGGCCGTGAGGTCGTCTATCCGGCCAGATGGCCGTTTTAATTTTTGGTTGCGGGGGATCTAAGGCCTCCTCATCGAATTCAGTAGCAACTTCCGCTTCGGGTAGCTCTTGGTGGGGCGATTACCGCCGTACTTCGATGCTGTGTTGAGTACTTTACTCCATCTGATTCTGAGTGTGTCTTGCGCAGCCTTGAGCCTTTGCTTCTGCTTTTTAGACTCCTCGCGGTGGCAACAAGCCTTTGACGGGCATTCTGTTGCTCCGGGTGTCGGTGTCAAAACCGGCGGATCTCGGGTAGGGGGTCCCGAACTATGCGTCTAGGCCGGATGGTAACAGGAGGCAGGGAACACGATGTTTTACCCAGGTTCGGGCCCTCTTGATGGAGGTAAAACCCTACGTCCTGCTTGATTAATATTGATGATATGGGTAGTACAAGAGTAGATCTACCACGAGATCAAGGAGGCTAAACCCTAGAAGCTAGCCTATGGTATGATTGTTGTGTAAGGAGTTGATTGCCTACGGACTACAACCCTCCGGTTTATATAGACACCGGATAGGGTTAGGGTTACATAGAGTCGGTTACAATGGTAGGAGATCTTGAATATCCGCATCGCCAAGCTTGCCTTCCACGCCAAGGAAAGTCCCATCCGGACACGGGACGAAGTCTTCAATCTTGTATCTTCATAGTCCAGGAGTCCGGCTGAAGGTATAGTCCGGCTACCCGAACACCCCCTAATCCAGGACTCCCTCAGTAGCCCCTGAACCAGGCTTCAATGACGACGAGTCCGGCGCGCAAATTGTCTTCGGCATTGCAAGGCGGGTTCCTCCTCCAAGTCCTTCATAGAAGATTGTAAACACCAAGAGTAGTGTCCTGCTCTGCAAAATAAGCTTCCACATATTGCCGTAGAGAGAATAATATTAACACAAATCAAATCTGCTGACGTATTCCGCAGTGCGTCATCACACTATGGCCAAGTCCTTTACTCGAATCAATTTCACCTTTCCACCTCAGCGTGTTTTGCGAGGCAGTTTCCTTGGCACGTCTTGTCAAAGCAGAGATCGTGTGCCCCCCTTTTACGGGATTCTCATCAATACGGACATGGGTAACCCAATCGTGCCCGTTAGCATGTTTTCTCGATTAAAGGCGAGTCCCAAACGGTTACGGGGAGGGCTCCTGGTATTCAACCTCTTATAAAGAGACCAGGGCCTTACTCCTTTTTTCAATCTCAAGCGATTTCACCCATCGCCTCGAGTTCCAGCACCCTAGGCTCCAGATTCCAGGCGCTTAGGACCTTCGACAATGTCCAGTTCTGACCTTCAAGGCCGATGGATGCCCTCCTCCGTCACGGTGGGGGACGTGCTAAAGTTGAGAGAGGCTAAGTTCTTGACCGCCGAAATTTCGCACAGGTTGCCTGCTCAAAGGCAGGCTATCCCCAGTCCCCAGCCCGGTGAGAGCGTAGTGTTCGTGTCTCACTTCCTTCGGGGATTAGGCTTCCCGATGGATCCCTTTGTGAGGGGACTGCTGTTTTATTACGGGCTGGAATTTCACGACTTAGCTCCGGAGTCCATCCTCCATATCTCCTCGTTTATCGTTGTATGCGAAGCGTTCCTCCGTGTTACCCCTCACTTCGGATTATGCCTCAAGACTTTCAAAGTGGAGCCGAAGATGATCAAGGGACGGCACGCAGAGTGCGGAGGCGCTGTTATAAGCAAAAATGCTAATGCTCCATGGCCCGAGGGCTCTTTTCAAGAGGAGCTAGGCTTGTGGCAACGAGAGTGGTTTTATATAACCATTCCCCGGAGCACCAAGTGGGTGGCGCTTCCTGCCTTTCGCTCGGGTCCCCCACCACGGCTAGCGTCATGGGTTAACAGAGGGTTAGATTGGGGTTTGCCCAAAGATGTGCCCTTGTTACAGGGCCGCATTAAGGATCTCTTGGAAGGAGACCTCAGCCTGGTCAAGGTGACGCAGGTCATGCTGATTTGCCGAATATTGCCCGGTAAACGTCGCTCCCTTCGCCTGTGGGAGTTTAACCCAGAGGGACCGCGAGCTCTCCAGAATTTCATGGGTGCAACGCCCGCGGAGATGTATAAACTGTTCTTTGGATCACAAGGGATGTGTCCGGATTTAATCGAGGACGCAGGCCTAAGCTGCAATCGCCCGGATACTCAAGTAAGCAACCTTGTGCCCGGACCTTCTATCCGTATAATTGTCATAAACTTGCCCTTAAAAGAGCCGTCCTTTTAAACAGGAGTGGATAGCGAAGGCAAAGCTGATCAGGTGTCCGGCTCCCCTTCCTGAAACCAGGCCGGATCCCGTGCTAGTTAGGATGCTGGAGATAATGCCTTTGGAGGGGGAGGACAAGGAAGCTATGGCCTCCTCGAAGGAGGCTGCTCCGAAGGGAGGAACCGACAATTCCTCTCCTAAGGGGAAGAAGAGAGCCGCCTCTGACGACCCGGAAACCATGGCCTCGAAGCGGGGGAGAAAATCCTCGTCAGAGGGTCCGGCGCCGGGGAGTTCCTCGGCCGGACTACGCCCTCAAGGGGATCAGCCCTCCAGCGAGCCGTAAGTAGAGAAAGATTTTCCTTTTAAGGGATGAGGGAAATCCTTGATTTATATCTGAGAAGATTAACCGAATTTTTACCTTGTAGCTCGGACCTCAGCCCTTCTCAGCAGAGCTTGTCTTCGGGGGATCTCCTTCCGGAGATGATGGAGAGCGGGACGCCTCCCCCTGCCGTGCTGCCTAGTGAGGCGGCGACCCTGAGGTGTCGTCGCGGAGGGTTTCTCCGAATCCGGCAGGGACGGAAGATAGCTATGTGGTCCCCCGAGGTTCTCCGCGTCCTGCCTTCGAAAGAGGTCGTGGGACAAGTCCGGCACCGTCTGGTGCTCGGCCGGAGGAGCTAAAGATTCTGCTGGGGCGAGCTTCTATCTCGGAGGAGCACCGTGCATTGATGGGCATGGTGATTGAAAGGATCTCATCCGCAGAGAGCGGATTGCATGAGGCCGTCAAAAGTTTACTGGCGGGTTTTGAGGCACATTAGATAATGTACACTTTTGTCAGTTGTGCATGAATAAGATGCGCCCTGTGTAGATAGTAGCCCCTGAGACTCTGCGCGTCGTCAAGAAATGACGGCACGCGGAGGATCATAATCCCAGGTCTAAGATGTCGCCTTTGAATGTAGGCGGCAGGGTGTCCGGAATCGAGCCGAACTGATGATTTTGCCGAACTAAAGCGGCAACTGGACGTGGCAGATGCCGACATCGCGCTTGTTAGCAAGCGGCTTGATGAGGCTCAAGGTATGTAATTCCTCGGGCGGCATCAGGTAAGAAGAGTTTTATGCCAGTGTCTTACGATGTGTGTGCTTGACGCAGATGGTGCGACCGCCGTGGAGAGTCTTAGGGCAGGACTTGCCCGAGCTAAAGAACAAGCCAGAGAAAGTGATGCGGCTGCCAAGAAAGCCCTTGAAGAGCTGAGAGCCGAACAGGCTGCTCATTGCCGAAGCAAGGAAGAGATGGCCGAAAAGTTAAAGAGTGCTGCAGACCGTTGCAGACTTCTTGAGAAAGAAGACCAGGCGAAACAGACGGTCTTAGAGAAGGCCGTTGCCAATGCCAAGGACGCGTGCTCTGCGATGAGAGCTGCGAAGGAGGAGCTGCGTCAGGCCGAACAGATTGCGGCTGGAAAGCCCTTTATGCTACGAAGGAAATTTTGCGATCCGAAGTTTGCTCCATTGGACCGGATGTGGAGTGTGGAGGATACCTATCTGGATTTGGCAGCGAGTGCTGCTGATGCGACCGAACACTTTCGAGATCAGAAAGATCGCGAAGTGGAAAAACTTTTCTGGTCGCAGTTTCACAATCCAGAGCGTCCACTGGCAGTGGACGATCGTTTGGCTCAATGGGCCGAACTGAATAGGTTGTCCGAACTCGCCATGAAGTACGTCATGGGTCATCTGTGGCCGGGGAGATCGGAGCTGAAGAGTTATTTCAGCTTGGTGCAGCAATTCCTTGACGCGGTGCCGCGTATTAATGCAATGAAGAGGTCAGCATGCATAGAGGGCGCAAGGATGGCTCTTGCCCGTGTCAAGACATACTGGGAAGAGATGGAGACCATCGTTGTTGCGTCCCAAGATTCGGACAAAAGCCGAGTACCCTCCGAGCACTATTTTCAGGAAGTCCTTGAAGGCGCTCGTGTAATAGAGACGCAGTGCTCGAAAGATGCTATGTTATGATAGCATATGTAATTATAAAGTAATATTTTGATAAATTGTAGTGGCCTTTTTATACTTGTGCCTTCAAGTATTGGGAACACCTCCTGTGCGGCCGTTTTAAGATATATATATATATATACAAAATCTGAAAGATGGCAGTCGTTGGCTTCAGCCCCCACGCACATAGTGCGGGGGTGCTCGCAGAAGACGCATTTTCACACTTAACCCAACGTCTTGGTCCTACAAAGGAGGTGATAGCGCAGCGGGCCAGGCAACCAGACTATAATGCTTTAACACTTTCACTTAGCCATAGGAGCTTGACAGTGGGACTATTTAGGTAGCCTCTTGGTGGCGACTGCGCTCGCCCGAGTTCGGGGCGCGTATGTGCCTGACCGGGAAGCGGCCCTTCGTTAAAGCGGAGGAATCTGATAGATTCCGATAGGTCATCGAGTGGCTGACCAGTCTCACGCTACATCATGACAGTCAGTTTTCGGCTTTCTCTACTGAGGTGCTCGCCCGGCCGAACCGGGGCACAATCGCAGTAGTTCTCCTAGTGCTACCTTAGCCGATAGAGCGGAACGTAAGGTAGCCGAACTCAGGAGCCGGGCAACCCAACATTTGACCAAAGACATGATTCGGAGCTGATGCATATAATGCCAAAACTCGCGACGCCGAACACTCCCTAAGGTGTTCGGTCTTTATGAGTGCGGGCGAAACAACACTCTTTATTAAAAAAGCCCCTAGTGTCCGGGTACGTGCAAAAATTCTGACATGGCCACATGCCAAGACGCCAGCCTCCTCCTTTAGTTATATCAGAAAAAACCAGGGGATGTGTATCAACAAGAGACAGTAAAAAAGGTTTACGCAGGGTCTTAATCTAAAAAGAATCCTTTAGGACGGGTCCCTACTGCACGTCTGTGCCTGTGTCTCCGTTGTGCCGTATCCTGGACGGGCACCGCACGACGTTCATCTGTAAAAGAGAGGAACTGAGTTGAAAATGGGTCGTGCCGAAAAAGTTAAAAATAAACAAAGTATAAAGTAAAATATATAAGATTGAGCTTTATTGTCTCTTATTGTATATGCGTGGAGCCCCTAGTGCGGGGTTATATGGCCACTAGGCCTGCATCAATGATGAATTTGCACCGAACTCGTCTATCCGCGTTCATGGTCTTGAATGACCTATTTCGAAGTTTTTTGGCCGGTGAGGCCGTTTTGCTGTGGGGCTGTCAAGGCGGCCGCATAGTCCTCCCCTTGGGGAGGCGCACTTTAGTGCTTCCCTTTCAAAGAGATGATGCCTCGTGGACCGGGCATCTTAAGCGTAAGGGATGCATAATGCAGTATTGCGTTAAAGCGAGCGAAAGCTTCGCGTCCCAGTAGTGCTTGATAGCAACTTGAGAACGGGACGATATGGAAGGTCAGCTTTTCGCGGCGGAAGTTATCGGCCGAGCCGAATATGACTTCGAGCTGGAGGAAACCCATACTATGGGTGTCCGGACCAGGTATTACCCCTTGAAAGGAGGTTTTGCTGCGGCGGATTCTTGCTGGGTTTATCCCCATGTGCTGGATTGTATCCTGATATATCAGGTTTAGTCCACTGCCGCCGTCCATAAGGACATTTGAAAACTGGAGTCCGCCAATTATTGGATCGAGTATCAAGGCAGTCCAGCCTACATTCTTGATATTTCTAGAATAATCTAGCTGATCGAAGATGATCGGTTTTGACAACCAGTGGCAGGACCCTTTGGGGATGGGCCGTGTGGTGCGTACCTTTACGGGCGCCGCACGTTTTGTTATGTGAAGTGAGTTCACTGTTTTTACTTCTTGTGGGAAGTTCTTTTGTTTCCTGGTGCTCTGCTTTTGGGGTTCGTCCTCGTCTTCGCTTGGTGTGTCGAGCCCCTTGTGTTCGGCATTGAGTCTGCCGGATTGTTTGAAAACCCAACAGTCTCTGTGGGTATGGTTAGCAGGCTTCCCGGGAGTACTGTGTATCTGACATATCCTGTCCAGGATTTTATTTAGGTTGGATGGATCGTCCCTGTTATCCTGGGGGGCGATTTTGCCTGATTTTGTCGTGAGCCTTTGAATCCGGCATTGACTGCCGTGCTCTTCGGACTTTTGTCCTTAGTCCAGCGACGGTCCTTGTTGCGTCGCGGTTTTCCGTTTCCATCCCTAGTTTCGGATGTACTTGGGTCGCTGGGGCTGCACCTTGCCAACCAGCTGTCCTCCCCTGCACAAAAGCGGGTCATGAGGCTTGTTAGTGCGGCCATTGTTCTTGGCTTTTCTTGGCCGAGGTGTCTGGCGAGCCATTCGTCTCGGACGTTATGCCTGAAAGCTGCTAAGGCTTCGGCGTCCGGACAGTCGACTATCTGATTCTTTTTAGTGAGGAATCTATTCCAGAACTGCCGAGCTGATTCTCCGGGTTGTTGAGTTATGTGACTAAGATCGTCTGCATCCGGAGGGCGGACATAGGTCCCTTGAAAGTTTGCTCGGAAAGCATCCTCGAGCTCTTCCCAGCTTCCAATTGTGTTTTCAGGAAGGCTTTTAAGCCAATGCCGGGCTGGCCCTTTAAGCTTAAGGGGTAAATATTTTATGGCGTGGAGATCATCTCCTCTAGACATGTGTATGTGGAGGATATAATCCTCGATCCAGACTCCAGGGTCTGTTGTTCCATCATATGCCTCTATGTTTACGGGTTTGAATCCCTCTGGAAATTCATAGTCCAGGACCTCATCGGTGAAACATAGGGGGTGTGCGGCGCCCCTGTATTTGGGTGTGCCGGATTCTGATGATGGCTTCATAGCATTGCTTATGAGAGCTTGCTTTCTTGGCCCATAAATGGACCTAACTGGGCCATGATGCGAATCCTTAAGTGGGTCGCATGCCGATCTAGGTGCGGCGCCGCTTGTCGCTTTATGGGGTCGTCTATCCGACCGTGTGGCTTTCTCATTTTTTGAATGCGAGGGCTCTAGGGCCTCTTCGTCGAATTCAGGCAGTAGCTTTCTTTTCGGATAGCTTTTAGTGCGGCGACTGTCGCCGTATTTATCTGCGGTATTGATTACTTTGCTCCATCTAATCCGGAGTGCATCTTCCGCTGTTTTTAGCTTCCGCTTCTGCTTTTTTAGGCTGCGTGCAGTTGCAACGAGCCTCTCGTGGAGATTCTTCTGCTCCATAGGTTTATCCGGCGTGAGGTCGTCCGGAATGCCGTTTTCGCCGGAGGAGGGATGTTCGGTTTCTCTATCCGTGTTGCCCTGTTCGGACGGTTGCTCTAAGGCCTGCTCGTCGTCCACCGGCTCGTCCTGTTCTATGGCTGGGTTTTTATTGAGGCGGGGCTTGGGTCGGTGTTTACGCCGACGCTTTGATTGCTTTTCGAGGGGTCGATCTCCCGTCTGATCCCCTTTTTCCTCGTTGTTGCTTCCTTTAGGGGTATCCACCATGTACATATCGTGAGATGAGGTGGCTGTCCAATGCCCTATGGGCGTTGGTTCATCGGTATCTCCTGCATCGTCATCCATGTTGTCGATGTCTCCGGAGTCGAAGTTGAGAACGTCGTTCAAATTGTCGACAGTGGCTACCAAGTGGGTGGTGGGTGGGCTTTGAATTTCTTCATCGTCTGTATCCCATCCTCGTTGACCACAGTTCGGCCAGGGCTCTCCTGATAAAGAGAGAGACTTAAGAGAATTCAGGATATCGCCAAAAGGCGAGTGCTGAAAGATGTCCGCGGCGGTGAACTCCATTATTGGCACCCAATCGGATTCGATCGGCAGGGGCGTGGGGGGTTCGGAGTTCCGAAAGGAGTCCGGATCCTCGGAGTCATGGATCATGTAGAGCGCGGGGCTAGCGTTCGGCTCGATCGCCTTTGAGATCGAAGCCCCCGAGGTGACGTCCAACCGCTCATCCTCGATTGGCGCGATAGGCTCCGAGTTAGGGGTCGGAACCGATGCGCGTGCGGCCTCCAGGACACTGTCCGGAGGCAGAGCTAGATCATGCCCCTCGAGATAGTGCGACGCGCTTGGCCGTGGCTCGAACCCGTCGAAGATCAAATCTCCGCGGATGTCAGATGTGTAGTTTAAGCTTCCAAACCTGACTTGATGGCCAGGGCGTAGCTTTCGATCTACTCCAGGTGGCCGAGCGAATTGGCCCGCAGAGTGAAGCCGCCGAAGACGAAGATCTGTCCGGGGAGAAAAGTCTCACCCTGGACCGTATCGTTGTTGATGATCAAAGGAGCCATCGGGCCTAAAGGCGACGACACAGAGGAACTCTCAATGAAAGCACCAATGTCGGTGTTAAAACCGGCGGATCTCGGGTAGGGGGTCCCGAACTGTGCGTCTAGGCCGGATGGTAACAGGAGGCAGGGAACACGATGTTTTACCCAGGTTCGGGCCCTCTTGATGGAGGTAAAACCCTACGTCCTACTTGATTAATATTGATGATATGGGTAGTACAAGAGTAGATCTACCACGAGATCAAGGAGGCTAAACCCTAGAAGCTAGCCTATGGTATGATTGTTGTGTATGGAGTTGATTGCCTACGGACTACAACCCTCCGGTTTATATAGACACCGGATAGGGTTAGGGTTACATAGAGTCGGTTACAATGGTAGGAGATCTTGAATATCCGCATCTCCAAGCTTGCCTTCCATGCCAAGGAAAGTCCCATCCGGACACGGGACGAAGTCTTCAATCTTGTATCTTCATAGTCCAGGAGTTCGGCTGAAGGTATAGTCCGGCTACCCGAACACCCCCTAATCCAGGACTCCCTCACCGGGTGTCTGTCCGGTGTGATGTCGTCCGGACTATTATCTTTGACAGAGTCGGGTTGTTCGGTTTGATTCTCCGTGTTGCCGTGGTTCGGCGATGGTGCACCCTGCTCTAACGCTGGGTCTATATGATCGTTGTTTCTGCCGAGGCGGGATTTGGAGCGGCGCTTACGCCGCCGCTTTGACTGCTTCTCGAGGGGACAACCCTTTGTTGCGTCCTTCCGTTCCTCGTTGTCGTTTTCTTTTGGTGTGTCCACCATGTATACGTCATGTGATGAAGTGGGCGTCCAGTGCCCTGTGGGCAGTGGTTCCTGTTCGTCTCCTACATCGTTGTCCATACTGTCGATGTCTTCGGAGTAGAAGTCGAGCATGTCGGTTAAGTCATCGAAAGTGGCTACTAAGTGGGTGGTGGGTGGGCGGCGAATTTTTTCGTCATCCGCATCCCAATCCTGCTGGACATAGTTCAGTCAGGACTCTCCTGACAAGGAGAGAGACTTTAATGAATTCAGTATGTCGCCGAAGGGCGAGTGCTGAAAGATATCCGCGGAGGTGAACTCCATGATTGGCGCCCAGTCGGATTTGATAGGCACGGGAGCAGGCGGTTCGGAGTCCGTGGCTGGGGAAGGATCTGGCAGTTTGGCAACATGGCTCTCGTGAAGGGTAAGGTCGATATTCAGCTCGATCGCCGCTGAGGATACGACCTCCGTGACGGGGTCTATCCACCCATCCATAGATGGCGCAACTGGCTCCGAATTGAGGCTCGGAACGGCTGCCGGTGCGATCTCCTGAATACGGTCCGATGGTAGAGCTAAATCGTACTCATCGTGACCGCGCGGCGCACAATGCAGGGGCTCGAATCCGTCGAAGATCAAGTCTCCGCGGATATCACCCGTGTAATTTAAGCTTCCAAACCTGACCTGATGGCCAGGGGCGTAGCTTTCGATCTGCTCCAGATGGCCAAGCGAGTTGGCCCGTAGTGCGAAGCCGCCGAACACAAAGATCTGTCCGGGGAGAAAAGTCTCACCTTGGACTGCATCGCTATCGATGATAGAAGGAGCTATCAAGCCTAACGGCGACGACACAGAGGAACTCTCAATGAAAGCACCAATGTCGGTGTCAAAACCGGCGAATCTCGGGTAGGGGGTCCCGAACTGTGCGTCTAAGGCGGATGGTAACAGGAGGCAGGGAACACGATGTTTTACCCAGGTTCGAGCCCTCTTGATGGAGGTAAAACCCTACGTCCTGCTTGATTTATTTTTAATGATATGAGTATTACAAGAGTTGATCTACCACGCGATCGGAGAGGCTAAACCCTAGAAGTTAGCCTATGGTATGATTGTATGTTGTCCTACGGACTAAAACCCTCCGGTTTATATAGACACCGGAGAGGGCTAGGGTTACACAAGGTCGGTTACAATGAAGGAGATATACATATTCGTATTGCCTAACTTGTCTTCCACGCCAAGTAGAGTCCCATCCAGACTCGAGACGAAGTCTTTAATCTTGTATCTTCATAGTCTAACAATCCGGCTGTCCGGAGACCCCCTAATTCAGGACTCCCTCAATCATCCCCTCCATAAGGCTTTTTCACCAGTATTATACCATGCAGCGACATGGGAGGGGTTTTGATCCCTTGCCCATGGAGGGTTGCACGTCCATCTGCGGCCAGAAAAATGAAGGCATCATTACATCGACATGCCATTCACTAATTTCTGGAGTGCCAGGCCCCTGGCTCTCGCTCATGAGAAAACTTCATATGTATTTTATTTGATTTTTGGTCTTCGGAAAAATAATTTCTTCTATGGTCTTATTTTCTCCTTTTCTATAGTTTTTCGGCAATTTTCATCACCTGGTAAAACATGCAAATTAAGAGGAAAAAGACATTAGAATGGTAGTAATTTATGATAAAATACTGATGCAAAATGAACGTATCCGTTTGCCCGTTTTCACGCAAACCAGAAGCAAACCTAGGGGCTTTTGCGGGAGTCTGGACCTCCACTACGTAGGACTCTGACATCCCCGGCCAACCCAAAACCCCACTCGGAGTGCGCACATTTGGCCACATCTACACTGTTTCGCACCAAAGCCTGCACATTCCCCACCCTTTTCGCTCCGATCGCCGCAGCCCTCCACCCCAATTCCCACGCTTTTCGCCTTTTGTCGCTGCATGGACCTGTACAAAGAGCTACCGGAGCCGGCAAAGGTGGAGGATCCAGAGAAGGTGGCCGCCAACAATATCAACTCGATAACACGACAAGCCTGGCTGCTAAAAAAGAAGGCACGGGATGGGGTGGTTGACAAAAAGAAGGGCGGCGGGCGAGGCCGGGGATGGGGTGCAGGGGCCGGGCAGGGGCAGGACGTGGGACGAACATTTAGGAGACATGATTAGATGGCCGACTATCGTATTCGTGTCCGCGGACGGATACTACGTTCGTTTTATGGATCCGTGTTTGAGATGCCCTAATGCACCAACTTCCAATATATACTTATCATGGAATGAAATTCTTCAAAACTAGAAAACTCCCCATGAAGAATCAAATATTTCACTAATTTATCGATTACTATATTTTCCTCCAAAAATATTAAACACTTAACATATTTTGGCTAGATTATTTTGAGGATTAATGACCAATGGACTGTCGCGCACGTTCATCTACTCGTTTTGCACTGACTTGACGCGCGATCCGACTCCTTGAGCAGTATGCAAGTATAGTGTTATTTACTAATGGGGCCGGCCGCTTAATTAGCTGTCTGTTAAGCATGAACAGGCAGCGTATAGATTGCCGTACTAGATGTTCCTAGGCCCCCAGGAATGATGGTCGGGAATACAACGTTTATTAATTGCCCATCTACATGAAAAATTGTGTGGAATGTTGTTCGTTCTGTTAATAAAAATCGTGTGGAGTAATCTGTTTTTTGCATCCCCGGTAAACCATGGGAAATAGAGGTAAAACCAGCGGCAGAGACCTCCGTGGGTTCAATGATTATGTACCAGTACTCGAACGTGAGATCATTACATAAATGTTCAGATCTGTAGTACTTGATGGTAGAAATAAAGGTGGAGCAAAATCTTATGTTTACAGTCCAGCTTGTGTATGCATGATCTTGGAGCAACTCTAGCACAGTTGTTCTGTCGGCAACCTTCATAACGGTTACGAAGCGTGCTTCATAATGTTTTGAATGTTGCACAGGCTATACATGAACACATTTTTTCTCTTCTGTTTTCTGCTTTATGCCCTATTTACAATAATTTAGACCAACCAATTCAATAATTCAACAAATATTATTACAATACAACAAATAATATAAATGCAACAATTAATCCGAACAAATAATTTGTTCAAGTAAAAATATATAAATTTTAGAATAATAAGCGCATTGCCTCCCAGCTAGCTGCCAATAATGCTCAACGAGATCCAACTTAAGCTGGTGATGGGAGATCCGGCGTTCAATGTTTCGGAACGCCTCAAGAAATGTTTGAATGTAGCCTATGTAACTGTGAGGCCTTGCAATTGTGTCAATATCTTCATAGCCTTTTTTTTGCGGATAATATCTTCATAATCAATGGCATGGCATATCCCTATCATTCTCTATGATCATGTTGTGTTGGACTAAGCTCAAGAATGGATTATGTTCCCAATTTAAATCGTTTGCAGATTTTAAGCTTTTTTAGTAATCGAAAGAACACCCTACACATGCATATCTAGAGTAATAGGCAACAAAAACTAAACATGCGAGTGCAAGTACGTAAAGGAGTAGAGTTAAGAGGTTCGCAAAAATAATAGGCTTGATGAAGATTTTCCCCATGGTATCTTGGAGGCTTCAATCCATGAAGGATCTAGAATCACAAAGGATTCCTGCTGCGAGATTCCATGAAGGAACGATCGACGGAGGACACTCACCCACAAAATGTCCACTTATTAGGAGCAACCAACCTATTCCATCATGGTTTACGCCCATAAAGTACTAGCCTCATTAGGATAGATCTTCACAAAGTAGGCGATCTCCAAGCCCTCACAAACTTATTGCTTTCTTCACAAACCTGAAGACTTCCAAATACACCTAGCCGATCTAGGAGGCGCACACCCTCCAAAAGTAACAAGATGAGGTTGCTTGAACAATGAATCTCTTACTCTTGTGCTTCAAAAGATAATTTTCTCAACACTCAAACTCTCAAGATTTAGTTATGTATTTGAAGAAGGTTCGGAGTGGAAAGTAAATAGGGGATTAGGTGTCAAAAGGTTGATGGATGCTTGGAGTGGATTGCCTTTTGCAATCACCATAAGCAGGTGGAGTTCTCTTCCAGAGCATATGATAGGAGTGGAGTTTGATTCAAAATGAACTAGTGGGATATGTGGTGTGTATATAGACAAGACCAGAAATCTCACCATTACACACCTTTTCGCACAACTCAGAGGCTCCGATAGGAATGGCTTGTTGGCTCCGAGTTGAACAAAAGTGTTAACTTTGATTTCAGTCACGGATTCAAATGTGAGTACCTTAGCTAGTAGAACACTCTTTGTGTTCACTTCGAAAGCTCCGAATGGAATCACTCGGAATTTCTGATGTGAGAACAGAAGGTTTGCCATCTCGCTTCAGTGACTCATAGTGGAATGTTGGAGGCTCCGAATGAACTAGGGTTTTGGAACAAATGGCTACATGGGTGTTTCGGTGCCTCTGGATGAAAGTGATTCGGTGGCACCGAGTAGAATTTGGATAACTGGATACAATGAAATTCTTGAGGTGGTTTGAGGAGTTTTTGGAGTTTGATCTTCAAGCACTTAGAGAAACGAGCTCATTGTCACATTCTCATCCCCTTTGATAGTATTGACATGCCTAAGGACTCAATGTGAACTTGGATCACTAAACAGAAAATGAATAATCCCATGGCTTGACCAACACTTGTCTTGAAGCTTTTTAGGGGTCACCTTCCATTCCATTGTTGTTCCAAAGAAGAACTTTATCTGACATAAACTTGAAGCATAGTTAGTTCTTCGAGATATGTTGGCATGAATTATCAAAATCGACCTTAGGGATTAGATGCACTTTTAGAGATCCAGGCAACCCAAAGTAGCAATGCCAGATCCACAAATCTACAGAATTAAGACTATTGTTGGACCCTTGCAATGCCCGGTAGATTGGCCATGCCAAGCTGCTAAGAAATTCTTCCACCTCCACTGCATACAATCAACAGTCCTTATAGGGTCGTTTCTTTTGGGCGGCTTAAAAAATAAGCTGCATCTCCCTAGCTTAAAAAAATAAACCGCTTCTAAAATTTGTCGAGGCTTCTAAATTAGTAACCCCACAACTAGTTCAGAAGCCCCAATGAATGAGGGAGGTGGCTTATGGAAAAGTTGGGGAGGAGGCAGCTTATTTCTTAAGCTACCAAAAGAACTGGTCCCTACCATCCTAGGCCAGCCTTTTACTTCATGCATCGCTAGAATGATACTTCTCACCAATAACCGCCAACATAGTTTTAGCGAACAATTTCATGCACTCTATGATTGTAAAGATTGTCATCCCATGAATCTACAGGATAGCCATATGCAATCATCCAAAGTGTCGGAGTCACCTTCTGAAAAGGAAAAAAAATAACAATAGACATTTATCAATTGCTGGAAGAAAGGTTCATTAGCTTCCATGTTGTCGCAATTCTATGAAACATCCATTCGATCATGTAGAAGCATCTTCGGAATAAGTACGTAGGGGAAGGTACAACCGAAAGAAAGTAGTCACGCATGAGCTTCTTGTGGCCTTCGATTATGTTCTATTGAAATTGCCGATGACCAACCTATGATTACGCACGCTTCCTTTTTGTTGAGAAGTTGCCGCTATTCATCTAACAACAATCAATACTACCCCGTCTTCTCTGTCGTCTATGAGTTCACTCTTGGTCTCGAATCTTGAATCCGACGATGAATCATCAAAAAATATTAGCTCCGTCATCTGATCCATCTACACATAATGTCAATCATGTGTCATCTACATCAATGTATGAGTCGCTAAACTAAATCTACAAGAAAAGGTTGGGAAATTTTCCTCCGGGCAAGCCATCAAACACCTTGAGGTCGCGCGCTGAAAGGGGTGGCGCGACTGGACGGTGGAAAGAAGGTGCAGGGTTTCGACGAAGCATGGGAGGTCTGGGAATGGCTTAGCAAAGGCGACCAAAGATAAATTCGATGGTCCGGGTAGCAAAGGTTGCATCGTGCAACAAAGGTGCAGGGATGTGGCCGGTAGCAGAAGGGGGCATGCGTCCTTAAATCTCAGTGGCACCAATATTTGGGTGGATGGAAGGTGTGCTATATCGGCTCGCCCAACCAAAAATAATAGAGGTTTCCATGCTCAATTTGGAGCGCCCTCCAAAAATTATGTTGACCGGGGGCCATATGGCAACTCTGCTAGGGCGGCCTTTTCGGTCAAAACCGTCATACCGAGTTATTGTGGCGATCAAACTGATATGGCAGTCGTACTGGAGTTGCTCTTATTAAGTTTTGCCACCATAGACATAGAGGAATATATACAAAGACGGGAAGAACAAAGCCAGACACAATGACTTACTTTGATTTATTTGTTGGGATGTTTTATGGGTCTTACCTTCTCTGTTCGTGTTCAGTTTCTCATTCGAAAAAAGTATATGTGGACAAATTGGCCTCTCAACATTCTTTACGGGCAGTTAACCTCTCAACTTATATGTACTACATTGCAAATGAGAACCTACATGTTTTGCAACAAAAAAAGAGAACCTAAACAATTTTGATCAGATATTCAATGAGAACATGCGCGTTTTATAGGGCTCTTTAGAGTGCACTTTAAAACCAAGCGGCATGGTAGGAGAGAAGTTTCAGCTTCTCGTAGCCCCCACTTAATGGTGTTGAGCGCCACAACAATGGTGGTGTCACCCTAGTTTCTCGTCATCGCTCTTCCTTTCCCTCCCATGCCGCTCGAGTTTCTCGTCGTTGCCCTTCTTTTCCCATTGCGCGCCATCGTTGCCTTGTAAGCTCCTCTCAATCTTGCCTTCCTCAATCAGCTCATATCAATCTCACATCCTTCCTCAACCAACTTGTCTCAATCTTGCCAACTTCAGCGGTCCAAAAAGTTGAGAAGTGTTGAGCACTTCCTCAAGCCGCTGAAAGTGCTGAACCGACGTTATATCAAGCGAATCGACAAAGCGAGCAAAGAAGCGGAATTGGATCAATACCATGCCTCCAAATGTGTGGATAATGTCTCGGTTTTTTTCTCCATGCATTTGGAGCCTATGTTTATTGCTTTTGCTTGAGCTTCATATTATGTTTAAACTGAAAGCTAAACTTCATGCGAAAGGTTAAATATATGCGAGAATGATGATCAAGAGTGTATATCCATACATATAGAAGACCTTCGCCCGACCTCTGCAGCGGCCTGCCGCACTTCGTCCGGCCGTCTCCCATCAACACGGCCGCCCACGCCGCCGTCATGCCGCCGAAGAAGCCGTCCAAGGGCAAGGCGGGCTTCAAGGGGGTGCAGCCGCGCCCTTCCGGCAACTTCGGTGTCGAGTTCCAGTGTGACGACCGTCGGTAATGGGTTGGCACCTTCGAGTCCGCCGATGAGGTTGCGCGTGCGTACAAGGTTGTCGCATGGCGTTTCGGCCGCCCGATGAATTTCCCAGAGATCGAAAACCGGCATCATAAGGAGTTTGTCGGGCCGAAGTATCTGACCATACGACCGATCGAATAGAAGAAGAAGAAGATGGGGATTCACATTGCTCTTGGCGAGAGTGATGAAGTGATGATGGCTTGGTTCGCGCGATAGAATCCCCAATACGTTCAGAATGAGTTGGAGTTCTATTGGAAGCATCGAGAAGAAGAATGAGCAGGTGAAGAAGGAGGACGAGGTCGGGCCCTCAACGGTGACCCCCAATGAGTTCAACATGGAGGAGGACGAGCTCCACGACTCCGACGACCCCACCACCGACGGGTTCTAGGAGCAGTTCATAAGTGACCCCAAGTCCGACGAGTAGTATTTTGTTTAGGGTGACGAAGTTCAAGTAGAATCGGTATTAAGTAGTTCGGTATGATCTAGTTTTTGCAATGTTTGTAGTATGAACTATGTTTGCGTCAAATGAACTTGGTATGTTTAAATTGATCTAGTCGTTGCATTTTTACATCATCTATTGGAGCACTAGTGCCCTATTTTTCATCATCTCTTGGAGTTGGATGTTTTTAGTGACATGAAAAAACACTTTTTGATGATGTAAATTTACTCGAATGCCAAGATAATGATGTACTATTCTACATCATCAATTGGAGATGCTCTAACAACTTTTGCAGGGAATATGTGTTGCAACATAAAACTTACCGAGAAGGATGGACATATATATCACCGATGATCCTCCAAAGCTTGCTTAGCTGTGGCCGTGGGGATCATAAAATGATTGCCCAGGACCAAGCAGGACCGGGACCTTGCCTCGGAAAAGTCTCGTCAACCTGATGCACGCAGCCGTTCCAAAAAAAAAAAAAAAGATGCACGCAGCTTGTTTGGAGTAGCAGCGGGCACTGGATCGGAGGATGGCTCGGGTGGCCAATAATTGAGATCTCCCGGGAGTTGGCGGGACCAACTTGTCAATTATAAAAGCCCCAGCGCATATAATGGCCTTGTCTTTTCCTCCACCCCGCTTTCTTCTTTGTTTGCTTAATAAATCGCTTTGCGTGGGGTGAAGGCATGCATCACATCACATCGCACGGGATTTTTCATTTTCACAACAAGAAAGAAAAGGCGCACAATAAGAATTCGGGCCCCATGCAAGTGTAAGCAAATGGGACGGAAAAGAAAAGAAAAAAAAGTGTATATTAGAATTAAAAAAAAGGCAAAGCATACCTAGCCAGCCAACTTACGTCCCCACAAT
Source organism: Triticum aestivum (assembly GCF_018294505.1). Lineage (NCBI taxonomy): Eukaryota > Viridiplantae > Streptophyta > Magnoliopsida > Poales > Poaceae > Triticum > Triticum aestivum. The sequence goes on from NC_057806.1 coordinate 573,397,178, forward strand.
ATGAACTTTAATTTCACTCGCATGTGGGATTTTTTTTTCACACAATACAACCGTAGATGCTCACATACACTAGCGTCGCGTATACACTAGTTACTGAGCCGGCACAACACCTTAAGATTGACGAACACACCACTAGTGTCTCGTAGGCGACGGGAACGTCTCCTCTGACTGGTGTTGTGCCGACAACCTCCATCTCTAGTCCGCCGTATACGAGAATGTACATAATGCATGATGTGAAGATGTTTTCAAGCCTTGAGCCATTCCCGCCAATACCCGTTAAACTACACATCTCTGCTTCCCCGAAAAAAGAAATTTAGGCCATTGCATAGAGTATCAAATTTTGACGGCATTGCTATCGAGAGCCAGGAACCATGGGGGGGGGGGGGGGGGATGGGGAATAAATTACCAAACCTTAGGGGGTGGGAGGACACAAATTTAAATGGTACCCATGCGTTCTTTTAGGAAATTTGATGGGTATCTTTGCAAAATTTTCAAGGAAGGGGGGGGGGGAGCAGGCGGGGACACACATTTAAATGGTACCTATGCAATTTTTTCAGGAAATTTGAAGGGTATGTTGCAAAATTTTGAACCTTGGCATGGGGGGGGGGGGGGGGGTAAATGGTACGTATGAAGTTTTTTCCAGAAAGTTTCAACCTTGTGGGGGGGGGGGGGGCATGGCTCCCCCTCGCTCCCCCAGGCTCCGTCATTGGCGGTTTGGAGGGATGGCCGGGAGCGGCACGATGAAGATTATAATTTGGGCAGAGCGGGGCCATGAGTTTCCTGCGGCTGCAACGACAGATGGTTAGAGCTAGGCCGCGGGGAATAAGACGATGATTTTTTTTTTGAAAAGGAGGATGACCCCCGACCTCTACATCTCGGTGATGCATGCATTCATTTTATTAATTATTCTCAAAGACCTTACAAAGTAATACATCAATAAGTCTGAAGCCACCATCATGGCAACATCTATTACAACTCCTAACCACTTGATGAAGGGGTGCTGAAAGTCCGAGCCGAATACCAAGCAGACCTCGCACCAAAACCTAACATCTAAAGTCGGAGGCCCCAGCCAAGCCTCTTGGCGGGTCTGGGGCACACACCGATCTAGCGCACTCTGAGAGGTCATCGTTGTTGTCTTCCACTGATCCATCTTCAGAGCAGGTATTGACGCATCAACCTTGGCAGGTTTGTCGTCGAAGCCACCATGGCGCTAGACAACGCCACCTCCCTACGCGTGTCCATCATCATACATCCGTTGCCGAGACTCTGCTGCGTCATACTGCCGAGATTCCATGATGCGTGACATGGGACGCCGCTCCACAGCTAAAACCGTCCATTGGTCCCTCGAGGCAATGCACACCTCCAAGAATTTAAATGGTACCTATGTGGTTTTTTGAGGAAAATTGAAGGTTATCTTGCAAAATTTTCAACCTTGGAGCATGCAGGGGGATATAAAATGGTACTTATGAAGTTTTTTCAACCCCTCGCTCCCTCGACCTTCGCCACTGGCGATTTGGAGGGATGGTCGGGAGCGGCACGATGAAGATTATGACTCGAGCAGAGTGGAGACACAAGTTGCGTGGGGCAGCGACGACAGATGGTTAAAGCTAGGTTCCAGGGAATAAGAAGATGTTCTTTTTGGAAAAGGAGGATGACCCCCGTCCTCTGCATCTGGGCGATGCATGCAACCATTTTATTAATTATTCACAAAGACCTTACAAGTAATACATCGGTAAGTCTGAAGCCACCATCAGGGCAACATCTATCGCAACTCCTAACCACTTGATGAAGGGGTGTCAAAAAATTCAAGCCAAATACCAAACAGACTTCGCATCAAAACCTAACATCTAAAGCCGGAGGCCCCAGCCAAGCCTCTTGGCGGGTCTGGGACACACACCGGTCCAACGCACTCTGAGGGGCCGTCGCCGCCGTCTTTCGCCGATCCATCTTCAGAGCAGGTACCGACGGATCGACCTTGGCAGGTCTGCCGTCGACGCCACCATGGCGCTAGACAACGACACCGCCCTACGCATGTCCATCATCATACATCCGTTGCCGAGATCCTGCTACGCCATGCTACCAAGACTCCACATCATCGATGCGTGGCATGGGACGTCACTCCACCACTAAAACCGTCCACTGGTTCCTCGAGCCAATGCACACCTCCAAGAATGATGCCCCCAAGAAGGGAACAACACAAGAGCGCCGCCATCATCCGGTCGACTGATCAAGGGCTTCCCGCGGAGGTAGGGAGAGGAGTTGGGAGCTTCACCTCGATGATGCCTTCATGAAGGAAGGCGATGCCAGGGGCGTCACCATCACTGGCTCCGGCCACCAACCATAGACCGGGTTTTCACCCGGATCCATCCCAAGAACATCCAACCGACAACCCGTGCATCTGCAAGATTACCTTCAAAGCCCCGGGGCTAGCCGCCCAGATCCGGCGATCGTCCACAGCCGCACTGCGACCGCGGTGTATCCTGACGCTCCGGCCTCTACCGAAGGGCACCACCACTGGAGCATGGAGAAAACTGCCACCCCACCGTGCCATGCCGGAAGAGCCGTTTGGGTGAACCCCAAGCACGCTCTTCGCCGTCTCAGTACCGAATCGCCCAAGATGAGGGCGACGCGGGACGCAATGAACAAGAAGATGGATGAACAATATGTTCACCTTGAAAGTTCTTCGCGGATAGGTGCTCCCATTTCTGCGAGTCCGCTGAAGCACAATCAATAAAATAGTGGGACGGAGATGAAAATGAGGAGCAGCTAGGCATGTCAATCACCTAGGCCCGTTTGTTGTTCCTCAACAAAAAAAGAAAAACCTAGGTCCGTTTGGTTGGTCCGAGGACAAATGTAGGGGTACCGGCACGCACGGCGGCCACATTTGGTGCGTACTCTACTTCCTCGGTGCCTTTCTCAGAGAGGAGGGAGGCACACAGGGAAAAGGAAGGACGAAGGGAGAACATCCCACAGTTGGCAAGCTACAGTAGCACCAACCAGCTAGGCGCGCCACCAATTTGGCATACGATACGGCTCGGGCTCGGGCTCACCACCGGCGCGTGTGTCCCGGGAAGAATCCCATTCTTACGTGCTCATCATCGATCCAGTAGTAAGTACTCCTGCTGCTCCGGCGCCCGTACTGCTATTACAGGAATCTAAAGTACCGCCAAGTTGCGCCAGACCGGGGTGCGCAAAGGCGATTGAAGGAAGCCCACTGCACCGAAGGAGCTAGTGGCCATCTTTTCAGCTCGAGCCGGGAGGGAGGCCGAGGAGAGAGAGAGAGAGAGAGACCTTTCTTGGTTTCTGCCCTCTGTCCGTCCCCACTGTCATTCATTCATTCATTCATTCATATACTAGTCCTGCATCCACATCTCCTCTCCTCTCTCTCTCTCTCTCTCTCTCTCTCTCTGGTGCCGCTTCTTGCTTGCCATTATTAGATGGTCTTCCCCAGCTGAGCCTGAGATGCGAGCGGGCTTTGCTTGATAGATTCCCCTCTCCGCGGCGCAGACGACCACCCGCCGGCCGCCCCTGCCGTCGCTCTGGTTCGTCCTAAATCCCCCTCTCCGGTTTTCCATACGTGTACGAGTGCTCTGCTCTGCTCAAAGTTGTCTCTGCTGTTGGGTGGAAAATCCCTGGCCTTCTGAAAGTCAGGGGGGGCTCTGCTCTCTTCTTTCCAAGCTGATCTCCTCTCCTTGTGGGCACAGCCATGGAAATTGCTCCTCTTCTCTCTGGCCAACACAAAACGTGTTCGCCTCTCCTGGCTCTCTCTCTCTGCCCCGGTTTCTGCCGCCTCTTCGGATTTCACCTCGGCCGTCGTCTCCCCTGCCGGCGTCTTGGTTTCTTGCGCGTTTCCTGTGGCATATCCACTAGCTCATGGCATGCATCTCGATGCTACGGTTCTTGCCCCATCTGTCCTGCCTGCTTCTCGGGAGCAGCTCCCCTCCCTCCCCACTTGCTTCGTTTCTTTAATTTCATAATTTTTATTCCCCGCGATTGCTCGTTTTTGTTTTCACCTCCTCGGCTCCTACACTCATCTCTCTGAATTCCTCTTTAATTATTGGTTTGGCATGGGTGGTTGGACGCTTAGCTAGGCTAAAGATCCTGCAACACCATTCTTGTCCTGGCCCGAAGAGAATCCAGCCTCTGACACTCTTGTTTAATTCCTTCCTTGCCAAAGCTAGGCAGCGATGATGAGCTTCAAGGGCCACGACGGATTCGGGCAGGCCTCCAATGGTGGTGGTGGTGGAGCCTCCGTGCCATGGTGGACGGTGTCCCAGATGCTGTACGGGGAGCCGGGGGCCGCCTTGTCGTCGTCGCCGGAGGCGGAGCCTCGCCGGGACGCCCAGTTCCAGGTCGTGCCCAGAGCTCAGGGCATCCTGGATCCACTGCCGGCGCCCAAGAGCGGGGCTCCTGAGGTCCTCAAGTTCTCGGTGTTCCAAGGTGAGCCTGCTCTGCCTCCTTGCTAGCAGCTTGTGGAATTAATGGTTACTATTGCAAGAATTTGGCATCGCTTCTTTGGATCTGTGCATGCTACCATGCCGGTGAACACAAGGTTGAATTACATGTCCCATGGCCTAGTTTGAAATAGGATTCCATAATCATGTAGTAAATCTTAAATCTTGGCAGACCCTTCTGCCAAGATATGCATGTGAGTTTAGAATATGATATGGCACTTCACTCTTTTCTCCTCCTCATATGACGAAAAAAATTTTCCCGGAAGAAAATATATATGATGCAACAACTTGGTATGAACTACTAGATGAATTTGCGTATGATGGGTGCTGATGAACAAGACTTGTGAACAAGTTTAAAGAGTGACGAGGGCTGCAGGCTTGCTTTTATAGTATTATCCAAAATATTGGAAGGGCACGGATTACCTAAGCCCAAGATTAGGAAAGAAAATACCAATCAGAATATTATATTTTGAAGACGTAGCAGTTGGGTCTCCAAGTCTGTTATTTTTGTACTGACTAAGATAAGCTTTTCTCTGATGAAGATGGTATTAGTTCACAGCCGAGCTGGATATTCTGCTCCCGTGTTTGTTCGCACAATCATTAGCCCTATTTATTTTTATGTACACGAAAGCATGCCCTATCTCTATGTGCTCAGTTATGCAAAAGGCCGGGTGTGAACTCATCGTGCTTATATTACCGCGATGCGTCATTATGAGTCAATAAAAGTGCCCTTTATCAAAAATAGAATGTGGTAAGGCACATGTGCTTCTTTTACAGTGATGTGATAAGGCACATGTTTGATGGTTACTGTTTGACATTTTGAACATGAAATTGGTTTTGGCCTCGTCTAACCATATACTAATCAGCTACACGGTAGCTCTTGATGGAATCTGATACAGCTATTCACTTCAAAGATTCCATGAGTAACATACACGTCTGTCCAACCACATGGAGCTCACCTGTATAGTAATATAAAGCTTACATCTCCATTTCGATAATACTAATGCAGATAAGGAAGCATCAGCATCTAGCAGTTTAAAAAATTGATCTAGGTTACATACTACACTTTTGTGGTTGGGGTTTTGAGAAACTGTGATGCTCAGGGAATTTGGAGTCGGGAGGCAACAAAGGAGAGAAGCCCATGGAGCACTCCGCCACCATCGCACTGCAGTCGCCGCTCCCGGAATACAACAGTCGCTTCGAATTTGGCCCGGGTCCTTCCATGGTATGCTTTTCGATTACTGCTATTTTATGTTCAAAATATGGTTGGAATTTGTCCAACTTTACAGCTGAAAATTGTTTCGGGATGTCTCCAGTTTTCAGTTGCTAACTTGCCACATGTGTTTCAGATGTCTTCTGGTTATCCTTCAGCCGAGCAGTGCTATGGCCTGCTTACCACTTACGCGATGAAATCTACGGTAAGCTTTGGTGTGTTTTGTGTGCTCTATTTTGGGAGCCTTCTTTTTTCTGTGATATTATTCTCTAACGCCGCCTTCTTTTTTTGTGTTGCTCGTAGCCTGGTGGCCGATTGCTCTTGCCACTGAATGCAACAGCTGACGCGCCGATTTACGTGAATGCGAAGCAGTATGAAGGCATCCTTCGCCGCCGCCGTGCTCGTGCCAAGGTGGAGCGAGAGAATCAGCTGGTGAAAGGAAGAAAGGTAAGCCTGCACTTCCACCACCAAGTCCATGTCATTTACAGAGATCGGGGAAAACAAACCTCTTCATTTGCCAACAAAAAAAACGTCACTCAACATTTCATTCAAATATTCTCATCGCCGCTTATGACCATGTTTTGAAACGAAGGCAAAATATTTACCTCATCGATTATGGTCATGGCGCAGCCGTATCTTCACGAATCACGCCACCGCCACGCGATGCGCCGGGCGAGGGGCACGGGAGGGCGCTTCCTGAACACCAAGAAGGAGGGGAATGGCAAGGACGCTGGAGGAGGAGGCAAGAGGGCAGAGTGCGCCCCGCCCACGCGCTTCGCCACGTCTCCGAGCTCCGTCATCCCGAGCAACCCGCACTCCCGGAGCAGCATCTCGAGCCTCTCCGGCTCGGAGGTGTCGAGCATGTACGACCACGACGACGTGGACCACTACAACAGCATCGAGCACCTCCGGACGCCCTTCTTCACCCCGCTGCCGATCATCATGGACGGCGAGCACGGGGCATCCGCCCCCTTCAAGTGGGCCACGGCCGCCGACGGCTGCTGTGAGCTCCTCAAGGCGTGACTTGAGGGGGGTACACGCAGGCACCCAGATCAAGAGCCGGCCATGGCCGGCTCTGGCTCCGTCTGGTTGTCTGCAGGCAAATCATTCTTGGCTCTACTGCATTGGGGTGTCCTTCCACGTCGCATTACCTCTTCCCTGAGAACTCCGGTGCTGGTTCTCAGGGATCTTGTGATGATGGGGCTCCCCATATGCCTGTAAAATAGTATCGGAAGCACTAGCAGTGTACTACGGGTATGAACTCTGTGGTACTATCAGGTATCTGTGTCAGAACTCAGAATAAGTATCAAACTTCAGGGTCTTGTGGTGTATTATTAGGGTCTGAAACTTTGTGCCCTTGGCAATGTACTGGGGTAAGTTGGAGTTTTTGTTTGTTTTGTTTTTGATAAGCTTTAAGACATTAAATCTATTGTGCTCGCAATATATGATTTGTAAGCTTGTCTGCATAATAATTAGAAATGTTACCGGTTTGTTTGATATTACTGCAATTTTTTACAGCTTGATTTGACATTGGGATTGTTCCTCGGTTCACTGACAAATAAAAACACAACACCATTTTCTTTAACAATTATAAAACCCTTCCAGGGGAAAAACAACGTGCACGGCTGCGATCTTCATATATCATTCACACACCTCTGAATTCAAACTCCAACCTAGACTTTTCAGTGATTCAGTATGCAGATGATACAATTTTAACCCTTCCTACCGTTCAAAGCCAACTTGAGCAAGTGGATAATCTGCTGAAGCATTTTGCCGCACAAACAGGGTTGAAAACAAATTTCCACAAATCCATCATGATACCCATCAATGTGAAGGAGTTCTTTGCACAACTTAATACCCTGGGATGCAAAAGAGGTAGCTTTCCATTTACATATCTAGGGCTCCCCCTAAGTGCCAGTAGGCTCAGGATTGAAGATTTCACCCCAATCTGTAAACAAACTGAAAGAAGGATGGCAGGATGCTCAACCATGCTTTCATAGGATGGAAGATTTCTTCACACTAAATCTGTTTTTTGCCAATCTCTTTCATGAGCACCCTTGCACTTCCCGCGTCAGTTACCAGCCAGATCAACAAGTATTTGAGAAACTTCCTATGGAGAAAGTATGGTCATCGGATTGTTGGACATGCCCTTAGTGCCTAGGATAAAGTATGCAACCCAAAAGCTCAAGGAGGTCTAGGAATATTAGATGTGGCACTACATAACAAGGCTTTGATGATGAAGAATATTCAAAAATCTATCAACAAACAACCTTTGCCTTGGGTGGAACTAATATGGGAAACATATTACTCTGATTCTCTCCCTGGGTTTAAGATGGAGGGCTCCAGTTGGTGGAAAAGTCATTTGAAGCTGCTACAAGAATACATAAAGGAAAACTCTGTTTGCACACTAGGAAATGGACAATCAGTCCTCTGGCATGACTGTTGGTTGGATCAGCCTCTCAAGCATAAGTTCCCAGAATTGCATTCATATGCACAGGATGATACCCAATCTGTTGAATTGAGGATACAACATATGGACATAGCCCAACCCTTCAACACACCTCTGTCCACACATGCATATAACCAATTTACTCAGCTACAGAACCTTCTGCAAAATCAAGGCGTTCTAGTGAAAGACAAATGGGCATGCAAGGGTCAAAAAACAGAAGTTTTCCTCAATCATTATAAATCAGCATCTATGCCCACAACAAGAAGAATAATTCATCTTCAAATGGCTATGGAAATGTGCATGCAGACTCGGACACAAAATCTTTTTCTGGCTATTGCTTCATGATAGAGTAAACAGTAGAAACCTGCTGAAAGGGAAAACCTTCTTCCTGGAATGTTATGACTACGTATTTTGTCATGAAAATGCAAAAGAAACCTCTAGACAACTTTCTTGGGATTGTGACTTTGTCCAAGACTGCTGGAATAGTATTCTTCCTTCAAAAGATTGGGGATCTCATGCTTAGATGATATTGTTATTGCCCATCAGCTATATTACCAAAAAGTATTGCAATAGAAATACTCATACAAGGCTGTTGGGCCACCTGGAGACAAAGAAATGGGAAAATCTTCAGAAGTGCCTAGTATCAATTGCTGGAAGTTCATATTAAGAGAGGGCCTAAGTTTGCTAGAACATGGAATCAAGGAAAGCACCTAGGCACTTTGCAAAGGTGGATTAGTGACCATCTAGCATGATCACATGCTGAACTGAATTTATATCGGTTTCTTCATGTTTCATAGAACTGGTATTGGTTAAATAGTTGTTTGCTTCAGGTTCTTTCTATTTGTAAATATTGTAACTTTATTCATATTAATAGAAAATTACCATAGAACTTCTATAGTTTGCGACAAAAAAATCTTCACTATATCAGGAGAGAAAAAAGAGAGTATTTGAAGGAAATATGCCGAAAGTTGTTATTTATATTTCCTTATATCATGATAAATGTTTATTATTCATGCTAGAATTGTATTAACCGAAAACTTGATACATGTATGAATACATAGACAAAACAAAGTGTCCCTAGTATGCCTTGTTATTTATATTTCCTTATATCATCATAAATGTTTATTATTCATGCTAGAATTGTATTAACCGAAAACTCGATACATGTATGAATACATAGACAAAACAAAGTGTCCCTAGTATGCCTCTACTTGACTAGCTCGTTAATAAAAGATGGTTAAGTTTCCGGACCATAAACATGTGTTGTCATTTGATGAACGGGATCACATCATTAGGAGAATGATGTGATGGACAAGACCCATCCGTTAGCTTAGCATAATGATCGTTAAGTTTTATTGCTATTGCTTTCTTCATGACTTATACATATTCCTTTGACTATGAGATTATGCAACTCCCGAATATCGGAGGAACACCTCATGTGCTATCAAACGTCACAACGTAACCAGGTGATTATAAAGATGGTCTACAGGTGTCTCTGAAGGTGTTTGTTGGGTTGGCATAGATCGAGATTAGGATTTGTCACTTCGAGTATCGGAGAGGTATCTCTAGGCCCTCTCGGTAATGCACATCACGATAAGCCTTGCAAACAATGTGACTAATGAGTTAGTTGTGGGATGATGCATTATGGAACAAGTAAAGAGACTTGCCGGTAACGAGATTGAACTAGGTATGAGGATACTGACAATCAAATCTCGGGCAAGTAACATACCGATGACAAAGGGAATGACGTGTGTTGTCATTGCAGTTTGACCGATAAAGATCTTTGTGGAATATGTAGGAACCAATATGAGCATCCAGGTTCCGTTGTTGGTTGTTGCTCGGAGATGTGTCTCGGTCATGTCTACATAGTTCTCGAACCCGTAGGGTCCACACGCTTAACGTTCGATGAAGATTTGCATTATGAGTTATGTGTTTTGGTGACCGAAGATTGTTCAGAGTCCCGGATGAGATCACGGACATGACGAGGAGTCTCGAAATGGTCGAGAGGTAAAGATTGATATATTGAACGATAGTATTCGGACACCAGAATGGTTTCGGAGCGTTTCAGATATTTTTCGGAGTACCCAGGGGTTACCGGACCCCCCCGGGAAAGTAACGGGCCAACATGGGCCATAGGGGAGAGAGAGGGGAGCCCACAAGGGGTGGCGCGTCCCCCCCATGGATAGTCCGAATTGGACAAGGGGAGGGGGCGCGGCCCCCCTTTCCTTTCCCCTCTCCCTCTCCTTCCTCCTTCCCCCCTTCGAAAGAAAGAAGGGGGGGGGGCAACTTGGACTAGGAGTCCTAGTCGGTTTCCTCCCCATGGTGCGCCCCCTTAGGCCGGCCTCCTCCCGTCCTCCTTTTATATACGGGGGTAGGGGCACCCCAAAGCACACCAATTGTTCTCTTAGCCGTGTGCGGTGCCCCCCTCCACACTTTACTCCTCCGGTCATATTGTCGTAGTGCTTTGCCGAAGCCCTGCGTGGATCACATAACCATCACCGTCACCATGCCGTCGTGCTGATGAAACTCTCCCTCGACACTTTGCTGGATCAAGAGTTCGAGGGACGTCATCGAGCTGAACGTGTGCTGAACTTGGAGGTGCCATACGTTCGGTACTTGATCGGTTGGATCGCGAAGACGTTCGACTACATCAACCGCGTTAAGTTAACGCTTACGCTTTCGGTCTACGAGGGTACGTGGACACACTCTCCCCCTCTCGTTGCTATGCATCTCCTAGATAGATCTTGCGTGATCATAGAATTTTTTTTGAAATTGCATGCTACTTTCCCCAACAGTATTTATCAACATAGGAGATTAAGATTTACAAGTCAACTCATGTGATGCGGCTTCTAAGATGTGTATATAGGTGGCGTCTACGTAGGGGTGCAAGAGGCGGCCCATTTATCGTAAAAACTAGCCAATTAGTTCACTAAGATTAACATAAAAGGGCATGCTTTGTTGATCACATAACACCCATTCGGGTTGTGGAGGATCAAATTTGACCCGTGCGTGATCAACTCAAAGTAGCCCAGAGTCTGACACTGGAGGAACAGTCAAATCGACCGTTCCCAATGAGTCAAGCCCCAAGCGAGCGCAAGGAGGGAATGCGACTACATGCGCAGGGACGAGCATCGATGGTGATTTGGACGGCGAGCAATGATGGTAGAAAACCTAGACGACGACCATCCGTGAGCGCTTCACCACCACTTCATCAATGGCGGTAAGCCCTTTCCTGCCTAATTTAGGGTTCGATTTAGGCTTGGTTTAGGGTTTGATAGGGCTTGATTTGGTGTCCCTTTAGAGTTTGGTTTAGGGTTAGATTTGGGGGAAGAACACCTACATATGGGGGTAGATTAGTGTGATTTGGGGGAACATGGGCTCGGTTTTTAGTGGTAAATTAGTGTGATTTGTACAAAGGTTGGTTCTACATATTCTAGTTGTGATCCTTATACCAAATCTTCCCTTCTACATGACAACTTGTAGTGAAGATAATCACCATTGTAGTCCAGGTCCATGTGTAACATGCTTATGTTATTCACCACAGTGCTTTGCCTGCAAGTTGGTTCTTAGCAATGCTGCTCAGGGCATTTGCTCCAAGTGCAAGGATGTAGTAGAAGGCAGTGCCTCCAAGAGGCATCAGGGGAGGCCGACGAATGTTGCCCACTTCCATGAGGAAGTAGCACTACTGGAGGATGCTGGTAACGCGACACTACGATCAGAGACCCTTTGATGAAACTGTGCGTGCGATGCAATAATCACAAACGATGGTGTAAAAACCCGTCAAAAAAGGTGTAAAACGTTTGCGATGGAGGATGCATCAAACACGGTTCGGATTTTAGTTGCGTGTGCGATGCAGGGCATACGGTTCAGTTCAATTAACTGTTTGCGATGAGGGGGAACAAAAGAAACGGGCAGCCAGATGAAGGTATGTGCGATATACAGCTTACGGTTCACTCGGATGAACTGTTTGTGATTAGGCAACACAAAAGAAAAGGTCAGCTAGATCAAGGTGTGTGCGATATACGGCATGCGGTTCACTCGGATGAACTGTTTGCGTTGAGACAAGAGAACAGAAACGGTTCAATATATCAAAATGTGTGTGATATGCAGCAAACAAGTCTGTAATCCGAAATGTGTGCGAAGACTGATAATTGTTGGGGAACGTAGTAATTTCAAAAAAATTCGTACGCACACGCAAGATCATGGTGATGCATAGCAACGAGAGGGGAGAGTGTTGTCTACGTACCCTCGTAGACCGGCAACGGAAGTGTTGACACAACATAGAGGAAGTAGTCGTACGTCTTCCCGATCCGACCGATCCAAGTACCGAACATACGGCACCTCCGAGTTCTGCACACGTTCAACTCGGTGACGTCCCTCGAGTTTTGATCCAGCAAAACGCTGAGGGAGAGTTTCGTCAGCACGACGTCGTGATGACGGTGATGATGTTCTACCGACGCAGGGCTTCGCCTAAGCACCGCTACGATATGACCGAGGTGGAATATGGTGGAAGGGGGCACCGCACACGGCTAAGGAACGATCACGAGGATCAACTTGTGTGTCATGGGGTGCCCCCTTGCCTCAGTATATAAAGGAGGGAGAGGGGGAGGTGCGGCCGGCCCTATGGGTGCGCCTGGAGAAGTCCTACTCCAACCGGGAGTAGGACTCCCCCCTCTTGCCTTGTTGGAAAAGGAAGGAGGAAGGGAGAAAGAGGAAAGGGGGGCGCCGCCCCCCTTCCTTGTCCTATTCGGACTAGGGGGGAGGGGGCGCGCGGCCTGCCCTGGCCGGCCCTCCTCTTCTCCCTTATGGCCCATGTAGGCCCAATAACCCCCCCCCCCGGGGGGGGGGGGGGTTCCCGTAACCCCCTGGTACTCCGGTAAAATCCTGATTTCACCCGGAATGTTTCCGGTATCCAAATATAGGCTTCCAATATATCAATCTTTATGTCTCGACCATTTCGAGACTCCTCGTCATGTCCGTGATCACATCCGGGACTCCGAACAACCTTCGGTACATCAAAACACAAAAACCCTAATTACGATCGTCACCGAACTTTAAGCGTGCGGACCCTACGGGTTCGAGAACTATGTAGACATGACCGAGACACGTCTCCGGTCAATAACCAATAGCGGAACCTGGATGCTCATATTGGCTCCTACATATTCTACGAAGATCTTTATCGGTCAGACCGCATAACAACATACGTTGTTCCCTTTGTCATCGGTATGTTACTTGCCCGAGATTCGATCGTCGGTATCTCAATACCTAGTTCAATCTCGTTACCGGCAAGTCTCTTTACTCGTTCCGTAATACATCATCCTGCAACTAACTTATTAGTTGCAATGCTTGCAAGGCTTGAGTGATGTGCATTACCGAGAGGGCCCAGAGATACCTCTCCGACAATCGGAGTGACAAATCCTAATCTCGAAATACGCCAACCCAACAAGTACCTTCGGAGACACCTGTAGAGCACCTTTATAATCACCCAGTTACGTTGTGACGTTTGGTAGCACACAAAGTGTTCCTCCGGTAAACGGGAGTTGCATAATCTCATAGTCATAGGAACATGTATAAGTCATGAAGAAAGCAATAGCAACAAACTAAACGATCAAGTGCTATGCTAACGGAATGGGTCAAGTCAATCACATCATTCTCCTAATGATGTGATCCCGTTAATCAAATGACAACTCATGTCTATGGTTAGGAAACATAACCATCTTTGATCAACGAGCTAGTCAAGTAGAGGCATACTAGTGACACTCTGTTTGTCTATGTATTCACACATGTATTATGTTTCCGGTTAATACAATTCTAGCATGAATAATAAACATTTATCATGATATAAGGAAATAAATAATAACTTTATTATTGCCTCTAGGGCATATTTCCTTCAGTCTCCCACTTGCACTAGAGTCAATAATCTAGTTCACATCGCCATGTGATTTAACATCAATAGTTCACATCACCATGTGATTAACACCCATAGTTCACATCGACATGTGACCAACACCCAAAGGGTTTACTAGAGTCAATAATCTAGTTCACATCGCTATGTGATTAACACCCAAAGAGTACTGAGGTGTGATCATGTTTTGCTTGTGAGAGAAGTTTAGTCAACGGGTCTGCCACATTCAGATCCGTAAGTATTTTGCAAATTTCTATGTCAACAATGCTCTGCATGGAGCTACTCTAGCTAATTGCTCCCACTTTCAATATGTATCCAGATTGAGACTTAGAGTCATCTGGATCAGTGTCAAAACTTGCATCGACGTAACCCTTTACGACGAACCTTTTGTCACCTCCATAATCGAGAAACATATCCTTATTCCACTAAGGATAATTTTGACCAATGTCCAGTGATCTACTCCTAGATCACTATTGTACTCCCTTGCCAAACTCAGGGCAGGGTATACAATAGGTCTGGTACACAGCATGGCATACTTTATAGAACCTATGGCTGAGGCATAGGGAATGACTTTCATTCTCTCTCTATCTTCTGTCGTGGTCGGGTTTTGAGTCTTACTCAACTTCACACCTTTGTAACACAGGCAAGAACTCCTTCTTTGACTGTTCCATTTTGAACTACTTCAAAATCTTGTCAAGGTATGTACTCATTGAAAAACTTATCAAGCGTCTTGATCTATCTCTATAGATCTTGATGCTCAATATGTAAGCAGCTTCACCGAGGTCTTTCTTTGAAAAACTCCTTTCAAACATTTCTTTATGCTTTGCAGAATAATTCTACATTATCTCCGATCAACAATATATCTTTCACATATACTTATCAGAAATGCTGTAGTGCTCCCACTCACTTTCTTGTAAATACAGGCTTCACCGCAAGTCTGTATAAAACTATATGCTTTGATCAACTTATCAAAGCGTATATTCCAACTCCGAGATGCTTGCACCAGTCCATAGATGGATCGCTGGAGCTTGCATATTTTGTTAGTACCTTTAGGATTGACAAAACCTTCTGGTTGCATCATATACAACTCTTCTTTAATAAATCCATTAAGGAATGCAGTTTTGTTTATCCATTTGCCAGATTTCATAAAATGCGGCAATTGCTAACATGATTCGGACAGACTTAAGCATAGATACGAGTGAGAAACTCTCATCGTAGTCAACACCTTGAACTTGTCGAAAACCTTTTTGCGACAATTCTAGCTTTGTAGATAGTAACACTACTATCAGCGTCCGTCTTCCTCTTGAAGATCCATTTAATCTCAATGGCTCGCCGATCATTGGGCAAGTCAATCAAAGTCCATACTTTGTTCTCATACATGGATCTCATCTCAGATTTCATGGCCTCAAGCCATTTCGCGGAATCTGGGCTCATCATCGCTTCCTCATAGTTCGTAGGCTCGTCATGGTCAAGTAACATGACCTCCAGAACAGGATTACCGTACCACTCTGGTGCGGATCTCACTCTGGTTTACCTACGAGGTTCGGTAGTAACTTGATCTGAAGTTACATGATCATCATCATTAGCTTCCTCACTAATCGGTGTAGTAGTCACAGGAACAGATTTCTGTGATGAACTACTTTCCAATAAGGGAGCAGGTACAGTTACCTCATCAAGTTCTACTTTCCTCCCACTCACTTCTTTCGAGAGAAACTCCTTTTCTAGAAAGGATCCATTCAAAGCAACGAATATATTGCCTTCGGATCTGTGATAGAAGGTGTACCCAACATTTTCTTTTGGGTATCCTATGAAGATGCACTTCTCCGATTTGGGTTAGAGCTTATCAGGTTGAAACTTTTTCACATAAGCATTGCAACCTCAAACTTTAAGAAACGACAGCTTAGGTTTCTTGCCAAACCATAGTTCATACGGTGTCGTCTCAACGGATTTAGATGGTGCCCTATTTAACGTGAATGCAGCTGTCTCTAATGCATAACCCCAAAACGATAGTGGTAGATCGGTAAGAGACATCATAGATCGCACCATATCTAATAACGTACGGTTATGACGTTCGGACACACCATTATGCTGTGGTGTTCCAGGTGGCATGAGTAGTGAAACTATTTCACATTGTTTTTAACTGAAGGCCAAACTCGTAACTCAAATATTTTACTTCTGCGATCATATCGTAGAAACTTTCATTTTTGTTATGATGATTCTCCACTTCACTCTGAAATTCTTTGAACTTTTCAAATGTTTCAGACTTGTGTTTCATCAAGTAGATATACTCATATCTGCTCAAATCATCTGTGAAGATCAGAAAATAATGATACCTGCCACGAGCCTCAATATTCATCGGACCACATACATCAGTATGTATGATTTCCAACAAATCTGTTGCTCGCTCCATTGTTTCGGAGAACGGAGTCTTAGTCATCTTGCCCATGAGGCATGGTTCGCAAGCATCAACTGATTCATAATCAAGTGATTCCAAAAGCCCATCAGCATGGATTTTCTTCATGCGCTTTACACCAATATGACCTAAACGGCAGTGCCACAAATAAATTGCACCATCATTATTAACTTTGCATCTTTTGGTTTCAATATTATGAATATGTGTATCACTACGATCGAGATCCAACGAACCATTTTCATTGGGTGTGCAACCATATAAGGTTTTATTCATGTAAACAGAACAACAATTTATTCTCTTACTTAAATGAATAACCGTATTGCAATAAACATGATCAAATCATATTCATGCTCAACGCAAACACCAAATAACACTTATTTAGGTTCAACACTAATCCCAAAAGTATAGGGAGTGTGCGATGATGATCATATCAATCTTGGAACCACTTCCAACACACATCGTCACTTCACCCTTAACTAGTCTATGTTCATTCTGCAACTCCCGTTTCGAGTTACTACTCTTAGCAACTGAACCAGTATCAAATACCGAGGGGTTGCTACGAACACTAGTAAAATACACATCAATAATCTGTATATCAAATATACCTTTGTTCACTTTGCCATCCTTCTTATCCGCCAAATACTTGGGGCAGTTCCGCTTCCAGTGACCAGTCCCTTTGCAGTAGAAGCACTTAGTCTCAGGCTTAGGACCAGACTTGGGCTTCTTCACTTGAGCAGCAACTTGCTTGCCGTTCTTCTTGAAGTTCCCCTTCTTCCCTTTGCCCTTTTCTTGAAACTAGTGGTCTTGTCTACCATCAACACTTGATATTTTTCTTGATTTCTACCTTCGTCGATTTCAGCATTACGAAGAGCTTGGGAATCGTTTCCGTTATCCCTTGCATATCATAGTTCATCACGAAGTTCTACTAACTTGGTGATGGTGACTAGAGAATTCTGTCAATCACTATTTTATCTGGAAGATTAACTCCCACTTGATTCAAGTGATTGTAGTACCCAGACAATCTGAGCACATGCTCACTGCTTGAGCTATTCTCCTCCATCTTTTAGCTATAGAACTTGTTGGAGACTTCATATCTCTCAACTCGGGTATTTGCTTGAAATATTAACTTCAACTCCTGGAACATCTCATATGGTCCATGACGTTCAAAACGTCTTTGAAGTCCCGATTCTAAGCCGTTTAAGCATGGTGCACTAAACTATCAAGTAGTCATCATATTGAGCTAGCCAAACGTTCATAACGTCTGCATCTGCTCCTGCAATAGGTTTGTCACCTAGCGGTGCATCAAGGACATAATTCTTCTGTGCAGCAATGAGGATAAACCTCAGATCACGGATCCAATCCGCATCATTGCTACTAACATCTTTCAACTTAGTTTTCTCTAGGAACATATCAAAATAAAACAGGGGAGCAACAACGCGAGCTATTGATCTACAACATAGATATGCTAATACTACCAGGACTAAGTTCATGATAAATTAAAGTTCAATTAATCATATTACTTAAGAACTCCCACTTAGATAGACATCCCTCTAATCCTCTAAGTGATCACGTGATCCAAATCAACTAAACCATGTCCGATCATCACGTGAGATGGAGTAGTTTCAATGGTGAACATCACTACATTGATCATATCTACTATATGATTCACGCTCGACCTTTCGGTCTCCGTGATCCGAGGCCATATCTGTTATATGCTAGGCTCGTCAAGTTAAACCCGAGTATTCCGCGTGTGCAACTGTTTTGCACCCGTTGTATTTGAACGTAGAGCCTATCACAGCCAATCATCACGTGGTGTCTCAGCACGAAGAACTTTCGCAATGGTGCATACTCAGGGAGAACACTTATACTTTGATAATTTAGTGGGGGATCATCTTATAATGCTACCATCAATCAAAGCAAGATAAGATGCATAAAAGATAAACATCACATGCAGTCAATATAAGTGATATGATATGCATAAAAGATAAACATCATCCGAAGCACCTTCATGATCACCATCGTCATCGGCACGACACCTTGATCACCATCGTAGCATCATTGTCGTCTCGCCAATCTTATGCTTCCACGACTATCGCTACCGCTTAGTGATAAAGTAAAGCATTATAGCGCAATTGCATTGCATGCAATAAAGCGACAACCATATGGCTCCTGCCAGTTGCTGATAACTCGGTTACAAAACATGATCATCTCATACAATAAAATTTAGCATCATGTCTTGACCATATCACATCACAACATGCCCTACAAAAACAAGTTAGATGTCCTCTACTTTGTTGTTGCAAGTTTTACGTGGCTGTTACGGGCTTAGCAAGAACCGTTCTTACCTACGCATCAAAACCACAATGATAGTTTGTCAAGTTGGTGCTGTTTTAACCTTCGCAAGGACCGGGCGTAGCCACACTTGGTTCAACTAAAGTTGGAGAAACTGACACTTGCCAGCCACCTGTGTGCAAAGCACGTCGGTAGAACCAGTCTCGCGTAAGTGTACGCGTAATGTCGGTCCGGGCCGCTTCATCCAACAATACCTCCGAACCAAAGTATGGCATGTTGTTAAGCAGTATGACTTATATCGCCCACAACTCACTTGTGTTCTACTCGTGCACAACATCAACGCATAAAACCTAGGCTCGGATACCACTGTTGGGGAACGTAGTAATTTTAAAAAAATTCCTACGCACACGCAAGATCATGGTGATGCATAGCAACGAGAGGGGAGAGTGTTGTCTACGTACCCTCGTAGACTGGCAGCGGAAGTGTTGACACAACGTAGAGGAAGTAGTCGTACGTCTTCCCGATCCGACCGATCCAAGTACCGAACGTACGGCACCTCCGAGTTCTGCACACGTTCAACTCGGTGACGTCCCTCGAGTTCTGATCCAGCAAAACATTGAGGGAGAGTTCCGTCAGCACGACGGCGTGATGACGGTGATGATGTTCTACCTACGCAGGGCTTCGCCTAAGCACCGCTACGATATGACCAAGGTGGAATATGGTGGAAGGGGGCACCGCACACGGCTAAGGAACGATCACGAGGATCAACTTGTGTGTCATGGGGTGCCCCCTTACCTCAGTATATAAAGGAGGGAGAGGGGGAGGTGCGGCCGGCCCTATGGTGCGCCTGGAGGAGTCCTACTCCAACCAGGAGTAGGACTCCCCCCTCTTGCCTTGTTGGAAAAGGAAGAAGGAAGGGAGAAAGAGGAAAGGGGGGCGCCGCCCCCCTTCCTTGTCCTATTCGGACTAGGGGGGAGGGGGCACGCGGCCTGCCCTGGCCGGCCCTCCTCTTCTCCCTTATGGCCCATGTAGGCCCAATAACCCCCGGGGGGTTCCGGTAACCCCCGGTACTCCGGTAAAATCCCGATTTCACCCGGAACGTTTCCGATATCCAAATATAGGCTTCCAATATATCAATCTTTATGTCTCGACCATTTCGAGACTCCTCGTCATGTCCGTGATCACATCCGGGACTCCGAACAACCTTCGTACATCAAAACACAAAAACCCTAATTACGATCGTCACCGAACTTTAAGCGTGCGGACCCTACGGGTTCGAGAACTATGTAGACATGACCGAGACACGTCTCCGGTCAATAACCAATAGCGGAACCTGGATGCTCATATTGGCTCCTACATATTCTACGAAGATCTTTATCGGTCAGACCGCATAACAACATACGTTGTTCCCTTTGTCATCGGTATGTTACTTGCCCGAGATTCGATCGTCGGTATCTCAATACCTAGTTCAATCTCGTTACCGGCAAGTCTCTTTACTCGTTCCGTAATACGTCATCCTGCAACTAACTTATTAGTTGCAATGCTTGCAAGGCTTGAGTGATGTGCATTACCGAGAGGGCCCAGAGATACCTCTCCAACAATCGGAGTGACAAATCCTAATCTCGAAATACGCCAACCCAACAAGTACCTTCGGAGACACCTGTAGAGCACCTTTATAATCACCCAGTTACGTTGTGATGTTTGGTAGCACACAAAGTGTTCCTCCGGTAAACGGGAGTTGCATAATCTCATAGTCATAGGAACATGTATAAGTCATGAAGAAAGCAATAGCAACAAACTAAACGATCAAGTGCTATGCTAACGAAATGGGTCAAGTCAATCACATCATTCTCCTAATGATGTGATCTCGTTAATCAAATGACAACTCATGTCTATGGTTAGGAAACATAACCATCTTTGATCAATGAGCTAGTCAAGTAGAGGCATACTAGTGACACTCTGTTTGTCTATGTATTCACACATGTATTATGTTTCCGGTTAATACAATTCTAGCATGAATAATAAACATTTATCATGATATAAGGAAATAAATAATAACTTTATTATTGCCTCTAGGGCATATTTCCTTCAATAATAACAAAGACGATTGGTTCTAATAAGACGTATGTGATATTCTCTGTCTACACAATATCTATTGGCCATTGGGAGATGGGCGGTCATTCGGATATGCCATAAGGATGCGAAGAGGCATCCTATATCAGCAAGGACTAGTTGTTCCACCAGTAGCTCATGTAAGAGAACTCTCAAGTTAAGTGTGCTCAGCCTGAAGCAGCCATCGGATGGGTGACTAGATGGGAAGTTGTGTTGATGTTAAATTAACTGATAGGATGGGTCGTATTTGTCAAATTAAATGATTGATACGACCCATCCCATGAGTTAATTTAACCTCGAGGTCCTTGTTTTTTATTTTTTTAACACATGTTAAAGAAGGTGTACCGCATTACTTTTTGACAATGTGCGATACGTGGCATACAGTTGATCCATCCAACTTGTTTGTGATGGAATAAGCCGTGTGTGTTGTGGCAAACACTTCCTAGTATTCAACCGCTTGCGACTGATGAATTCATCACCGACGGGTTCCCTAGTGTGGTCCGTGTTCATCTGCTCATCATCTACTTCTTGTGCTAGCCCAATGTTCCTTCTATGCTAAGTTTCCATTAATTGATGGTGTTTTATGAACACGCCACCGTTTCCCGCCATCCAGCGATATTGCGCAGAAACCTAGACGGCGTGCGACGCACGGAGGCGACAAGCGTAGCCTGTAGCACATCCACCTTTTCCAAGCATGCCAACCCATCAAAGCGTCGCCTCTGCCATCAACCTCGTCGACGAGGAAAATGAGCAGGCGCCACGGCCCGTCGAGGCCGAGGCGCTCCCTAGCAACGCGATGGACGACACCGTGATGTGCGTCATCGCCAGGGTTGAGCAGACCTTTGGCGCATGGCGCTTGAGCATCGCGTATCAAGATAGAAAAGTCAGCGCCGACAGGCTACAGCTCGCCGCACAACATTATCAATGGCGCGCCGCAGAGCAAGCTAGGCACGTCCGTGCCGATAGGCTGCGGCTCGCCGCACGACGAGACTATTGGAGCGCCGCAGAGCAAGAGGCGCGGCGCGCCGCACAGCAAGAACGGATACATCGGCACTTGCCTGCTGTCGACACGATGTCACAGCTGGGTACACATCCCGTTAGTACCCCCATTCCTCGCCAGGAGTGGGCAGAGGCCCTTAGTGTCATACTTGCACCAGAGGCCGGCCACGCCGTACTTCCACCGGACACCTGCCGCGCTGTTCTCATGGGTCGCGTCATTCACCTTGTCCGCAGCTGAAAGGATCGATATGGTTGACTAGAGGGGGGTGAATAGGCAACTAACAATTTTTAGCTTTTCTTTACCAAATTAAACTTTGCATCAAAGTAGGTTGTCTAGATGTGCAACTAGGTGAGCAACCTATATGATGCAACAACAACAAGCACACAAGCAAGCAAGAGAAGTAACACTAATAAGCTTGCACAAGTAATGGTACGAGATAACCAAGAGTGGAGACGGTGAAGACAAGGATGTGTTATCGAAGTTCCTTCCTTTTGAGGGGAAGTACGTCTCCGTTGGAGCGGTGTGGAGGCACAATGCTCC
Organism: Triticum aestivum; assembly: GCF_018294505.1. NCBI lineage: Eukaryota > Viridiplantae > Streptophyta > Magnoliopsida > Poales > Poaceae > Triticum > Triticum aestivum. The sequence goes on from NC_057806.1 coordinate 573,419,556, forward strand.
CCAAGAAGCCACTAGGGCCACCGTATTCTCCTCACGCCCTCACACAATGCGAGATGCCGTGATTCCACTATTGGTGCCCTTGGAGGCGGCAACCGGACCTTTACAAACAAGGTTGGGGCAATCTCCACAACTTAATCGGAGGCTCCCAACAACACCACGAAGCTTCACCACAATGGACTTTGGCTCCATGGTGACCTCAACCCTCTAGGGTGCTCAAACACCCAAGAGTACCAAGATCCGCTAGGGATTGGTGGGGGAATCAAATTTCTCTTAGTGGAAGTGTAGATCGGGGCCTTCTCAACCAATCCCGAGCAAATCAACAAGTTTGATTGGCTAGGGAGAGAGATTGGGCGAAAATGGAGCTTGGAGCATTAATGGAGCTTTTTGGGGGAAGAGGTAAATCAACGAAGAAGAAGAGGACCCCCTTTTATAGAAGTGGATCCCATCCAACCGTTACCCCCAAAACAGCCCCGCAGAGGGCGGTACTACCGCAGGTGGCAGCGGTACTACCGCTCCCCCTTGCGGTACTACCGCCCAGCCTGGGAGGGCTTGAAGAGAGAGAAGGAATCGTGCCCAGCACGGTACTGCCGCGGTGGTAGGGCGGTACTACCGCCCTCGAGCGGTACTGCCGCTTTTACCACCGCTGCAAAGTGTTGCTCAACCCGACACGAGATGCGACCCCCTCGAGTCGACGCGGTAGTAGCCCGGTACCGCAGCGGTACTGCGGCTGAGAACCACAAGCGGTACTACCGCTGGGTACCGCGGTACTATCGCTCGAACACAAAACAGCACAACTGCAAGGGGAAAGAGCTCTCTAGTTGAAGCGGAAAGGCTTAGAGGGTGAGAGAAGGTTGTGTACGTGTTGATTCCACCCAAGCCTTACCAAAGCGGGCCCCCTCTTGATAGAACGGTGACTCCTACGAAACTAGTCCACCAAACAAGAAACGAAAGAGCTACACCGTCTTGAAAAACACTCCGAGGGGAAATAAATCGTCTCGTGCCAAAGGATGAATCTCTGAAAGGCTCAAAGCACATGGTTAGTCCGCAAACATGTTGTCATCAATCACCAAAACTACATCGAGAGAGATATGCCTTAACAATCTCCCCCTTTTTGGTGGATTGATGACAACCAGGGATTTGCACAGGGATAAGGCATGAAAGTAAAGATACTTAGAACTACAAAATATAGACGGGCTCCCCCTGAATGTGTGCACCTAGTTAGTAGTGCCTTTGGAATGCAAGACACACACATTAGGATCAACACTCCCCCTATATTTTATAGTCCAACAATATAAGCACAAGATACAAGAGAGCAGGGTATATAACAGGATAAGCATGCAACTCATAAGATACCAAAGTACTAGATAGACATAGATAATGATAAGATAAAGATAAGGTAGCATATGTCTCACACCATATGTTTGGAACTTAGGTCTCATTGACACAAAACCAAACAAAGCAAATGGCGAGAAAGCACAACGACACCGCAAACCACAAAGACACACTCACAACATGGCAACAGCAACAACACAAATCCCTAAACTCTCTCCCCCTTTGGCACCGAGACACCAAAAGGGCAAAGAGCGTTGCTATGGCTCTAGGTGATAGCAAGTTGAGGATCTTGAACATCACATCCCAGCGGGATCGTCTGCACCGCCATCATTTGTCAGAAACTGCTCTGTGTCTGAATCGGTCCACTGACAATGCTGCTGAACCCACTCCTCCTCATCAGTGATCCTCTCCTTAGATCCGCTGTTAACAGTGGCACCCAACTGGCGCATGAGCTCCTTGTGACGTCTGCAAGCCTTCTTCTCAGAGACATGAGACATGTACTGGCCATGAGACTCCATGCAGAAAAGTTTCTTCATCTTGCGCGTAATCCTCTTAGCCCATGAGGGCTCCACACTGTAGGGCTCATAGTCCTCATCCTTGTCGGTCTCAGCCTCGTCCTCAGTCTCCATGTCAGCCTCAGAGGGTGGATCACCAGATCGAGGGGCCTGGGTGCCCCAGTTGTCCTTCTTCCTCAGACGCTTGATATCATGAGAAATCAACTCTCCAGTTTCCAGCGCAGTCCTAGGATAGTGATGTGGCCAGGCCTTCTCAATGAGCAGCATGATGAAAGGACCATAGATCGGGCACTTGCACTCAGAAATGGCAGAAAGAAGTTCAGACCACATAACATGAGAAATGTCCAGGGACTCTCCAGTGTTTGCTTCCTTCTCATGCTGGCAGAAGAGAAGCATGTCCACGAGATAGGAGTGGACCATATCCGGATTCCCAATGCGAGGGAAAAGAGTCTCTCGGAAGAAACGGTGAAGGATGTCCAGATAGGTAGACAGCTCTTAGGTTACCTTCTTTGTCTTGGGGTTGACCTTCTTAGAACAGTAGGGCCAGAGGGCTTGCTTGTGAGTGGAGGTGACATTGTGGTGAGGACGGAAGGCGACTGGATTCTCAAGCCCGAGATCTTCCACCCCAAGTTACTCCATGAAGGCCTTCCACTTGACAGTGAGAAACTTGCCATTCGTCATCCAAGTCAGAGTCCTTTTTGCATCAGTTCCAAGATGGACAGTGGCATAGAATTGACATATCAAATCGGCATCAAAGTCCTTGTTGAACTGCATGATTCTGAGAATGTTCAACTGAGTGCACATCTGAAGGGCTTCGCCAAAGTACTCAGGGTCCTTTTCCATAGGATCGGTGTCGATGGAACAAACATCAACATAATGATTCTTCTTAGCCTTGATCACATCGAAGAAGATGGCGAACTGAAAGCGACTCCAGAACGGGCGGTTGACCAAAGTGGTATCTTGGTCTTCCTCATAGGGGTTGCCGCGACGCTTTGCCCAAAATTCCTTGGCAGTCATCTCAGACACAGTCTTTCCCTTTGGCTTGCTTGCCGATCGCTTCATGAGCTAAGGTGGCGGTGTAGCACTTGAGGTAGCACCCGCTGACTCAGATGTGTGGTAGCGCTTTGACGTTGCACGACCAGGGTTGACACGGCGGATCTGCGGCTCAGGATGATCATCACCTGGAACCAAACAGACGAGCAGAAGAAACAACATGAAAGAAAGAGCACAAGCCACCAAACAAAGCAACATGGATCAAAATGTGGCAGGAAATGATGGAACTGGGCATCCAGTGGTAGTACCGTGACCCAACCGCGGAAGTACCGCTTGCGCGGTAGTACCGCTCAAGGAGGGCGGTAGTACCGCTCAAGATGGGGAACGGCGGTTCCCTACTGCTGTGGACAGATCCGGCACTACCGGAGATGCCAAATTCAAAAAAAGCCTATCAAACTTCAATCCAAAGGGCCTAGAAGCCATCTCCATCCTACTCAAGCCTCGACTTAGCCAAAAGACGAGTAAAACGATGCCTATTGCCCCTAAAAACTAGATGCAATATCTAGGCAAAGAGAGAACGAGATCGGGGGCAATACCGGCATCCATGGCTAGAGGTCGTGGTGGGGATAAACTCCACCGGAGGAAATGGAGAGGGACAGCACGAAAACGGTGGATGGCCGAGGCCCTCCTGCGGCGAGGCATCGCTGGACCAATGAAGAAGACGAGCGAGTGGGGGTGAATGGGTATGGGGGAGAAAACTTCTCCCCCTGCCCCGACATAACCCCCACTGCGCGCCCCGCAGCGGTAGTACCGATGGGGTGGGCGGTAGTACCACTTGACGCTTGTCAGCGGTAGTACCGTGCATGCCGCGGTAGTACCACTCTGCCGCAAAGAGGACTGGCCAAAAGGCTTAGCTCAAGAAAAAGAAACCGAAACAAAAGCGAGAACAAACACACACACACACACACACACACAAAACCGACAAAAACAAACCTCTCCAAGAGAGGGCGGTGGCCGAGGCCACCTATGTTTGAGTTCAGAGGTATGGTGCCGCGAAGATTTTAACCTTGGGCCCATGACCAACACTCATCTTTGAAGCACAAGTACCATAAAAAATGGCTAATGTGAAAGAGTTTGATTAGTTTATGCATTATGGGGGGAGGGAAAGTTCATTGAGAGAACAACACTCCCCCTATGTCCATGCCTACACCTAAACTAGACAACAAGTTGAGTGTGGTGGGGTGTGCAAGGGTTCAAGTCACATTGCTCAAATCAATGATATATAGCTCATTCCTTAACTCGCAAAATCTTGCTTCATCCAAAGGCTTTGTGAAAATATCTGCAAGGTTATTATGAGTGTTGACATAGTTGAGCTCGATCTCCCCTCGCCTAATATGATCCCGTATGAAGTGATACCGAATCTCAATATGTTTCGTCTTGAAGTGTTGCACCGGGTTGAGAGAGATCTTGATGGCACTTTCATTGTCACAGGAAAGGAGCACTTTGTAACAAATGACACCGTAATCCTTTAAAGTTTGCCTCATCCATAGAAGTTGTGAACAACAACTACCGGCAGCCACATACTCTGCTTCCGTGGACGAGAGAGACACGCAACTTTGCTTCTTGGAAGACCAACTCACCAAAGAGCAACCAAGAAATTGGCACCCTCCGGAAGTGGACTTCCTATCCACTTTGTCTCCCGCCCAATCCGAGTCCGAATAACCTACAAGCTTGAAATTTGCTCCCCTTGGGTACCATAAGCCAAAGTTTGGGGTATGAGCCAAATATCGAAAGATTCACTTGACCGCCACAAAGTGACTTTCCTTAGGTGCGGCTTGAAACCGTGCACAAATTCCCACACTCAACATGATATCCAGTCTACATGCACAAAGGTAAAGCAAGGAGCCAATCATGGAGCGATATACCTTTTGATCTACCGCTTCACCATTGGGATCAATGTCAAGTTGGCACTTGGTGGGCATGGGAGTGGAAGCCGGCTTGACATCACTTAGCTTGATTCTCTTGAGCATGTCTTGAGTGTATTTGGCTTGGTTGATGAAGGTTCCTTCTCTCCTTTGCTTCACTTCGAACCCGAGAAAGAACTTCAACTCTCCCATGGAAGACATCTCGAACTTTGAGGTCGTGAGAGCGGCAAATTCCTCATTGAAAGCTTTGTTAGGAGAACCAAATATAATATCATCAACATATAATTGGCACACAAACAACTCCCATTTGACCTTCTTAGTAAAAAGAGTGGGGTCGATTAGTCCAACTTCAAAACCACTGTCTTGTAACAACTCGGTAAGGTGGTCATACCACACACGTGGGGCTTGTTTAAGGCCATAGAGTGCCTTATCGAGTTGATACACATGATCGGGAAAGTAGGGATCCTCGAACCCGGGGGGTTGCTTGACATATGCCAATTCATTAATCGGACCATTAAGAAAATCACTCTTCACATCCATTTGTTGTAACTTAAAGTTATGATGAGAAGCATATGCAATCAACATGCAAATGGATTCAAGACGAGCAACGGGAGCAAAGGTTTCACCGTAGTCGATACCCTCGACTTGGGAGTAACCTTGTGCTACCAAACGAGCCTTGTTGCGAATGATAATCCCATGAGCATCTTGCTTGTTCTTGAATATCCACTTGGTTCCAATGACATTGTGGTTCCCCATTGGCCTTGGCACCAATCTCCACACTTTGTTGCGCTCGAAGTTGTTGAGTTCTTCATGCATGGCATTGAGCCAATCCGGATCTTCGAGCGCCTCATAGACCTTTTGGGGTTCAACACATGAGACAAACGCGTGATGTTCACAATCATTTGCTAATTGTCTACGAGTGCTTACCCCCTTTCTTAAGCTTCCAAGCACATTTGTCATGAGATGATCCTTGGTGGAGAGCTTGGAAGCAATCTTGGCGACACGACGCTCCAATCCTCCTCGGGGGTGAGACGAGGAGTGGTCACTTGATCATCTTGAGCGCCGTCTTGAGCTTGTTCTTGATCTCGAGGAAGCTCTTGATCTTGAACTTGCTCGGAGCAGAGAACTTGACCTTGGGCATCACTTGATGTTACAACACCATCTTGAGATTGACCTTGCCCTTGGTCTTGTTCTTGAGGTTGAGGGCCTTCACTTTGTTCTTCGGAAGCGTGTGGGTCTTGGGTTGGTGAAGGTTCCACTTGAGTGGAACATTGTCCTTCTCCTTCGTCCACAAGGGGTTCCTCAATGGGTAGGATATGACCAACACCCATTCTTCTTATGGCTTGGGGAGGAATTTCATCACCTACATCACAAGTACCACTTTGCTCCACTTGGGAGCCATTATTCTCATCAAACTCCACATTACACGTTTCCTCAATAAGTCTCGTGGACTTATTGAGAACACGGTAAGCATGAGAGTTTGTAGCATAACCAACAAATATGCCCTCATAAGCTCTAGCCTCAAATTTTGACAAATAGACACCTTTCTTGAGAATGAAACACTTACACCCAAACACCCGGAAGTACTTGAGGTTGGGCTTGTTACTGGTGAGTATCTCATATGGAGTCGTGTTCAAGCCTTTGCGGAGGTAGAGCCGATTAGATGCATGACACGCGGTGTTGATGGCTTCGGCCCAAAAGTTGCAGGGAGACTTGAACTCTGCCATCATGGTCCTTGGCGCATCCATCAATGTCCAGTTCTTCCTCTCCGCTACACCATTTTGTTGAGGGGTATAAGGTGCGGAATATTGATGCTTGATTCCCTCATCACTCAAAAACTCATCCAAGGTGTAGTTCTTGAACTCGGAACCGTTGTCACTTCTTATAGTCAAGATCTTTGTATTGTGTTGTCGTTGAGCTTCATTTGCAAAGTCGATGACGGTTTGTTGGGTCTCGCTCTTCCTCTTGAAGAAATATACCCAAGTGTATCTTGAATAGTCATCCACAATCACCAAGCAATACTTTCTACCGCCAAGACTATCAAAGGATGGAGGCCTGAAGAGATCCAAATGAAGGAGCTCCAAAGGCCTCTTCGAGTAGATGATAGTCGTGGGAGGGTGAGCCTTCTCATGTAGCTTTCCTTCGATGCAAGCACTGCAAGCACGATCTTTGGCAAAACTAACATTTGTTAGTCCACGGACATGGTCCCCCTTGAGAAGACTTTGCAAAGATCTCATATTGACGTGGGCTAAACGACGATGCCAAAGCCATCCCACGTTAACTTTAGCCATTAGGCATGTCGCGGTCTTAGTGGGTCGCTCCGAAAAGTTAATCACATAGAGACCGTTCTCGACATGCCCAACAAAGGCTACTTTAAGAGTCTTGCTCCACAAGAGGGACAGGGTATCAATATCAAATAAAGTGGCAAAGCCCATGAGTGCTAGTTGGTGGATTATATCCTACTCATGCTTGCATCCAATGTTTATTAATTTTAATGCATGTACATGGCTGTTGTCGCTCTCTAGTTGGTCGCTTCCCAGTATTTTGCTAGCCTTCACCTCTACTAAGCGGGAATACTGCTTGTGCATCCAAACTCCTTAAACCCCAAAGTTATTCTAGATGAGTCCACTATACCTTCCTATATGTGGTATCTACCTGCCGTTCCAAGTAAATTTATATGTGCCAAACTCTAAACCTTCAAATAATCATCCTGTTTTGTATGCTCGAATAGCTCATGTATCAACTAGGGCTGTCGGTATCTTCCATGCAAGGCGGGTTATTCTCAAGAGGAGTGGACTCCGCTCCTCACTCACGAGAAAATGGCTGGTCACCGGGATGCCCAGTCCCATGCTTTATGCAAACTAAATCAAAAATAATTGCAAAACAAAACTCCCCCTGGGACCTGATGTATGTTGGAGGCACTCGTTGTTTCGAGCAAGCCATGGATTGATGTTTGTTGGTGGAGGGGGAGTATAAACTTTACCATTCTGTTTGGGAACCGCCTATAATGTGTGTAGCATGGCAGATATCGCCATCTCTTGGTTGTTATGTTGACAATGAAAGTATACCGCTCAAAATATTATTCACCTCTATTTCAAAACCGAGCTCTAGCACCTCTACAAATCCCTGCTTCCCTCTGCGAAGGGCCTATCTATTTACTTTTATGTTGAGTCATCACCCTCTTATTAAAAGCACTAGCTGGAGAGCGCATCTGTCATTTGCATTCATCACTGTTAATTTATATTGGGTATGACTATGATTGGATCTCTTTTACCATGAATTACAATGTCTAGTCAGTCCTTGATCTTTAAAGGTGCTTTGCATTTATGTTTTGCGGTCTCGGGAAGGGCTAGCGAGATACCATCTTGTTATATCATATTATGATTGTTTTGAGAAAGTGTTGTCATCCGAGATTTATTATTATGGCTTGCTAGTTGATTATGCTATTGATATGGGTAATCATGAGACCTGAGAATTATTGCAAATGTGGTTAGTTATAATCTTTGCTGAAAACTTGAATGCTAGCTTGACATATTTACAACAAAAAGAGCAAACAGAGTTTGTAAAAGTTTTTCTTTATTTCTTTCAGTTTGTCAACTGAATTGCTTGAGGACAAGCAAGGGTTTAAGCTTGGGGGAGTTGATATGTCTCTGTCATATCTACTTTTCCAAACACTTTTGCCCTTGTTTTGGACTCTAACTTGTATGATTTGAATGGAACTAACCCGGACTGATGCCAAAGATGAAGACCAAAGATGAAGACCAGGGGGCCCACACCCTTGCCACGAGGGTGGGGGGCGCGCCCCCTACCTCGTGGGCCCCCTAGAGACCTCCCGACTCCAACTCCAACTCTATATAACTGCTTTCGGGGAGAAAAAATAGGGGAGAAGAAATCATCGCGTTTTACGATACGGAGCTGCCGCCAAGCCCTAAAACCTCTCGGGAGGGCTGATCTGGAGTCTGTTCGGGGCTCCGGAGAGGGGGATTCATCGCCGTCGTCATCATCAACCATCCTCCATCACCAATTTCATGATGCTCACCGCCGTGCGTGAGTAATTCCATCATAGGTTGCTGGACGGTGATGGGTTGGATGAGATTTATCATGTAATCGAGTTAGTTTTGTTAGGGTTTGATCCCTAGTATCCACTATGTTCTGAGATTAATGTTGCTATGACTTTCTATGCTTAATGCTTGTCACTAGGGCCCGAGTGACATGATTTCAGATCTGAACCTATTATGTTTTCATCAATATATGAGAGTTCTTGATCCTATCTTACAAGTCTATAGTCACCTATTATGTGTTATGATCCGTTGAAATAACATGCGGTGCCCCCATGTTTGGTTTTGGTAATTGATGACAATCTCTATGGACTAATGGTTGCCTTGAGTTATATTTGAAGGTTTTGTCCATAGGTTTTTCTTGGAGTACATGTGTTGGTTTCAAGGAGAGTTTGTGTCGACCAAGGTGCTATTCAAGGAATTACCTAAAGATTGGTCTTGTGAGAGGTTGATCAAGACTAAGTCAAAGAGTGAATCAAGTTGATCAACCCACAAAGCGTGGAAGATGTACCGAGAGGGATCAAGTGATCCCATGGTATGGTAAGCATTGTCAATTACGCTTTGTGTACTAACCCATGGTCTTCGTGAGGGTTCTTTGTGGGGTTAGGTTGCGGTGTGCAACTTCAAGTGGAGCATCACGAAGAGATCAAATGCTTGAAGCTTTCCGTCATTTGTGGTGACAATGGACTTGTGAAGATGTGTGGAAGAGTGGCTCACCCATAGTGGAGTATGGGGAGCAATCAACTAGTCTTCATCGAGTCAACACAATCAAGAAAGGTTGCGGTGTGCAAGTTCAAGTGGAGCATCACGAAGAGATCAAATGCTTGAAGCTTGCCGTCCTTTGTGGTGACAATGGACTTGTGAAGATGTGCGGAAGAGTAGCTCACCCATAGTGGAGTATGGGGGAGCAATCAACTAGTCTTCATCGAGTCAACACAATCAAGAAAGGTGGTCCAACTTGAGGGAGTCAAGATCGTCATCATCTAGCTCAAGTGGACCATTTGCAAGGCAAAGGTTTGCCCTTGGTAGGTTTTCTATTTTACTGGTCTCATGATGGTAGTTGGGAGACCGGGTTATAGGATCGATTGCCGTACTATCAAGGGGGGGGGGCTCTCGATGAGTAGCTTGATTGTATCGTTCGTTGAGAGCTCAAACCATTGCATCCTTGCATCATCTTTCTTAGTTCTTGTTTGGTTCTCTTTGTGAGTCTTAGAGCTTATGGTCATCTTGATGACAAGCTCGAGTTCATCGAAAACGGAGTTCACATGCATCTTCTATGATGTTTTAGATGTTGGAGGTTATGCTCGTTCTTCTCTGTTGGATGTCTCACTCCTCCATTTGTTAGGCATAGCCCCCTGCCTCTTCTTACTATAACCGCCGTTTTGATGCTACTCGTCGTCTTGTTTCCAACAAGCTTGAGTTTGCTCAATTCGGAGCTCATATGCAGAAGTTATGGCAGTTCTGGTTTTCTGTGGAGTTTACTTGCTTTCGTGGAAGTGGCATAAGGATGGCGCCAGCGGTAGTACCGCTGGGCCGGAGCGGCAGTACCGCTTATCGCCACAAACGGTAGTACCGCTGTCCCACAGCGGTAGTACCGCCCATGGCCATAAGCGGTAGTACGGCTCCGGTTCCGCGTTAGTACCGCCTCGACTCGAGACGTGGTTTTCTCGTGTCGGGTTCAGCAGCAGTAGGAGCGGCTGTAGGAGCGGTAGTACCGCGGCTACCACCGCCCCTAGTACCGCTCAATGGCCCTCCTCACTATTCCTTCTCCCTGTGCTCGTGGTAAGGCGTTGTGCGCGGTCCCAGCGGTAGTACCGCTGGGCCAAGCGGTAGTACCGCTGCGACCAATGGTAGTACCACTGGCTCCAGCGGTAGTGCCGCTCATACGGCTCCGCCTTGCACTCTGTTTCGCTCCGCTCTCCGTGTTCTACCTCCCGGGTGGTAGTACCGCTCGTGCGTGGACTGAGCACATAACGGTTGGATTCGGGAGCTCCTATAAAAGGGGGTCTTCTTCCCCATTCAACGTTATCCTTTGAGCTCGTGTTCTTCCCCCATTGTTGACCTTCTTCGAGCTTGCTTACTCTCAATCCCTCCATGGATTCTTGCTAGTTTTTGAGGGAAAACAGAGAGGAGATCTAGATCCAAATTTCCACCAATTACTTTCTCCTCTATGTGAGGGGAACCCCTTGGATCTAGATCTTGGAGTTCTTCGTGTTCTCCTTATTGTTCTTCCTCTCATTTTCCTCCCTAGCATTAGTTGCTTCGGTGGGATTTGAGAGAGAAGGACTTGGGCACTCCGTGTGCCGTTGCCATTGCATTTGGTGCATTGGTTTGAGTTCTCCATGGTGATACGTGGAAGTTACAAGTTGAGAAGCTTATTACTCTTGGGTGCTTGGTACCCTTGAGCTTGTTCCTCTTGGGTGCTTGGGCGCCCTAGACGGTTGGTGGTGTTCAGAGCTCAATCATTGTGGTGTAAAGCTTCGGGCAAGCGTCGGGGTCTCCAATTAGGTTGTGGAGATAGCACCGAGCACTTTGACGGGTACCGGTGACCGCCCCCAAGGGTTGCCAAAGTGTACGAGTTCGGTGAATGCCCCCAAGGGTTGCCATTTGTACGGGTTCGGTGACTGCCCTCAAGGGTCCCTTAGTGGAATCACGGCATCTTGCATTGTGTGAGGGCGTGAGGAGATTACGGTGGCCCTAGTGGCTTCTTGGGGACCATTGTGCCTCCACACTGCTCCAAACGGAGATTAGGATCAGCAAGGGTGTGAACTTCAGGATACATCGTCGTCTCCACATGTCTCGGTTATCTCTTACCCAAGCCCTTTACTTCTGCACTTACTTTGAGATAGCTATATTGTTGTTTGTCATATATCTTGCTATCACATAGTTGCTTATCTTAATTAGCATAAGTTGTTGGTGCACATAGGTGAGCCTAGTTGTTGTAGGTTTTCTTCTTGACAAATTAACCGCTAGGTTTATTCGGCATTTGTTCAAGCCTAAACCGTAATTATTTTAAAAGCGCATATTCACCCCCCTCTAGGCGACATCCACGATCTTTCATCCGTTAATCCCGAAGTGATAATAATCGGGATACTTACCAGTGATGACCGTAGTTTGAGGAGTCCATGTATTCACTATGTGCTAATGCTTTGTTCTGGTTCTCTATTAAAAGGAGGCCTTAATATCCCTTAGTTTCCATTAGGACCCCGCTGCCATGGGAGGGTAGGACAAAAGATGTCATGTAAGTTCTTTTCCATAAGCACGTATGACTATATTCGGAATACATGCCTACATTACATTGACGAATTGGAGCTAGTTCTGTGTCACCCTATGTTATGACTGTTACATGATGAACCGCATCCGGCATAATTATCCATCATTGATCCGATGCATACGAGCTTTCCATATACTGGTTTACGCTTATTTACTTTCCCGTTGCTATTGTTACAATCACTACATAATACCAAAAATATTACTTTGCTTTCATTACTCTTTTGTTACTGTTACCACCACTATCGTATTACTTTGCTACTAAACACTTTGCTGTAGATACTAAGTTTCCAGGTGTGGTTGAATTGACAACTCAACTGCTAATACTTGAGAATATTATTTGGCTCCCCTTGTGTCGAATCAATACATTTGGGTTGAATACTCTACCCTGGAAAGCTGTTGTGATCCCCTATACTTGTGGGTTATCAGTAAGATAACCCGAAACTTGAAAACTTCAATCACACAAAACTCAACAAAGCCTTCATGAGATCCGTTAGTATAAGAATAATAAATCACTACTATAAGTGCTGAATCAAACCAATTCATATTTTGTTTTTGTATTATATCTACCGTATTCCAACTTTTCTATGGCAAAAACTCATCAAAGAAAAACCATAGAGCCATCAAATTAAGTACACAACGCAAAGAAAATAGAATATGTCAAAACATAACAGTCTGTAGCAGTCTGACTATTTCGAATACTTCTGTAACTCCAAAAACTCTGAAAATAGGACAACCTTAGAAATTTGTATATTGATCTACTACAATTGGAATGGGTATTTTATCGCTCTCTGGTAAGAAATGAAAATTAATTTCGTGAGCGCAAAACTTTCTGTTTTTTTAGCAAGATCAAACAACTATTGCCCAAGAAGATCCTAAAGGCTTTACTTGGCACAAACGCTAATTAAAACACAAAAAACACAATCATAATAGTAGCATAAATGTGCTAACACACAAGAACAGAAAGCAAAAAGAAAAAATAAATTTTATTCATTGGGTTGCCTCCCAACAAGCGCTATAGTTTTACGCCCTTAGCTAGGCATAAGATTTCAATGATGCTCACACAAAAGATAAGAATTGAAACACAAAGAGAGCATCATGAAACATATGACAAAAACATTTAAGTCTAACATACTTCCTATGCATAGGAATTCTATAAGCAAACAAATAATCAAGACAAGAAACATCTAACATATGCAAAGAAGAGGAATAAAACATTGACGATCTCAACATAACGAGAGGTAATTTAGTAACATGAAATTTTCTATAACCATATTTACCTCTCTCAAAATAATTGCATGTAAGATCATAATCAAATTCAACAATATAGCTATCATATAAAATTTCCTCTTCATGATCCACATGCATGCAAAGTTGACACTCTTCCAAAATAGTGGGATTATCATCAAATAAAGTCATGACCTCTCCAAACCCACTTTTATAAAAAAAATTCATAAGATTGATCACTCTCCAAATATATGGGATTATTTTTACCCAGAGTTGACACTCTTCCGAACCCACTTTCAATATTATTCCAAACATATTCATCATGAGGCTTAAATACATTTTCAAGATCATAAGAAGAATCACCCCAATCATGATCATTGCAAAAGTAGCAGACATAGCAAAATTAGCATCCCCAAGCTTGGGGTTTTGCATATTATTAGCACAATTGACATTAATAGAATTTATAGTAAAATTGTTGCAATCATACTTTTCATTCAAGGAGCTATCATGAATCACTTCATAAATTTCTTCATCACAATTTTTAGATTCATGAATCTCAAGCAAAACTTCATAAAGATAATCTAGTGCACTCAACTCACTAGCAATTGGTTCAACATGATTGGATCTTCTAAAAAGATTAGCAAGTGGATGGGGATCCATATCAATTGATTTTTAGCAAGCGAAGATGCAAGTATATAGAAGGCACATGGCAACACAAGCAAACAAAAGATCAAACGAGAAAAAGGCGAACAAAAAAAAGAGGCGGATAAAATGGAATTTTTTTGTGAAGCGGGGGAGAGAAAAATGAGAGGCAAATGGCAAATAATGTAAATTGTAAGGAGATGAGATTTGTGATTAAGAACTTGGTTATGATGAAGATCCTCCTCGGCAACGGCGCCAGAAATTCCTTTTGATGTCGCTTGAAGCTACGTCGGTATTTCCCCAAAGAGGAAGGGATGATGCAGCACAGCGGCGGTAGGTATTTCCCTCAGATATGAAACCAAGGTTATCGAACCAGTAGGAGAACCAAGCAACACAATGTAAACAGCCCCTGCACACAAATAACAACGACTCACAACCCGACGTGTTAAAGAGGTTGTCAATCCCTTTCGGGTAACGGCTCTAGAAACGATGTGTGGACGGGAGATAAATTTGTGATAGACTGAAATAATAGATTGCAAATAAAATAAAGGGCAGAAAAGTATTTTTGTATTTTTGGTTTAATAGATCTGAAAATAAAAGCAAATAAAAAGTAGATCGCAAAGGCAAATATATGAGAAAGAAGACCCGGGGGCCGTAGGTTTCACTAGTGGCTTCTCTCGAGAAAAATAGCAAACAGTGGGTAAACAAATTACTGTTGGGCAATTGATAGAACCTCAGATAATTATGACGATATCTAGAATGATCATTACATATGCATCACGTCAAAGATTAGTAGACCGACTCCTGCCTGCATCTACTACTATTACTCCACACATCGACCGCTATCCAGCATGCATCTAGTGTATTAAGTTCATGGAAAAACAGAGTAATGCAATAAGAACGATGACATGATGTAGACGAGATCCGTTTGTCTATGGCGGTAGATATAGATCTCATCTTTTTATCCTTAGTAGCAATGATACATACATGTCGGTTCCCTTTCTGTCACTAGGATCAAGCACCGTAAGATCGAACCCACTACCGGGCACCTCTTCCCATTGCAAGATAAATAGATCAAGTTGGCCAAACAAAACCCAAATATCGGAGAAGAAATACGAGGATATAAGAGATCATGCATAAAAGAGATCAAAGAAACTCAAATATTTTTAGGGATATAAAAAGATAGATATGATCATAAACTCAAAGTTCATCGATCCCAACAAACACACCACAAAAGAGTTACATCATATGGATCTCCAAGTGACTATTGTATTGAGAATCAAGAGAGAGAGAGATGAAGCCATCTAGCTACTAACTATGGACCCCGAAGGTCTACAAAGAACTACTCACGCATCATCGGAGAGGCACCAATGGAAGTGGTGAACCCCTCCGTGATGGTGTCTAAATTGGATATGGTGGTTCTGAACTCTGCGGCAGCTGGATGAATATTTCGTCGACTCCCCTAGGGTTTCGGGATTTTTGGGGTATTTGTAGAGCAAAGAGGCGGTCCTGGGGGCACCCGAGGTGGGCACAACCCACCAGGGCGCGCTTGGGCCTCCTGGCGCGCCCTAGTGGGTTGTCCCCTCCTCGTGACTCCCCCAGGTGCAACCAGGGCCCAATATCTTCCTTCTGGTCCATAAAAAATCTCTGTAAAGTTTTGTGGCATTTGGACTTCGTTTGATATTGATTTTCTGCGATGTAAAAACATGGAAAAAAATAGCAACTAGCACTTGGCACTATGTCAATAGGTTAGTACCAAAAATGATATAAAATGATAATAAAACATCCAATATTGATAATAAAACAGCATGGAACAATCAAAAATTATAGATACATTGCAGACGTATCACCCACCTAGGACACCTTCCGTACTCCGTTTTTGTACCATATACTTGTCCTCCAAGATAAAAAATCTATATATACTTCCTGAACCTGTTGATCACCGTATTGTGGAGAAATCCTCTGTTCTCTTTCCTTGCTGTTTCTGGTCAGATTTATCAATCCATGCATCATGTCTTCGTGCTCCTCCAACATGGAAGAAGATGCTTGGCTGATGAAGATCGAGACGAAGAAGGAGGAGCCTACGGACGCCCTCAAGGGAGACAAGGGCAAGAAAGCTACCTTGGATCCGCCCTCGATGGTAGCATGAGAGCTGCTGGTCGAGGAGGAGGAGGAGGATATCCTTAAACCCTACCTTCTGCATCTTAATCCTGCTGAGATTGAGGCTTTTCGCATCATTGAAATAGTTCACATATAGAATAAGTATCTTACTCGCGAAAATATTTTGCATCAAGAGCATATCATCCATCTTCGGAGCGTCATCCGACGGCTGGAGAACCTCTTGATCCTTAAGGATAGGATCACTTCATCACCACCATCATCTTCTTCACCACCAAAGGAGAATTGAGTATCGGGTATGGGCACTCCCCTTGGCTTCCGCCAAGCTTGGGGGAGTCGCCCCGGTATCGTATCATCCCATTATCTTTTTGCTTTTACTTATTTTAGTTCGGTCATTTGCTTTTAGATGAAATAAAGTTTAGTTCGATCCTTTCTTCTTTGAGAGTTTGCTTAGTGATCTATCCTTGTAATCGTGTGCAAGTTACATAATAAAGTTAGTTTGAGTTTTTGCTTTCTTTACTTTCATGTTGCAAATAAAGAAAAGTAATAAAGAAAGAAAAAGAGGAAGGAAATAAATGAAGAAAGGAAATAAATCAATAAGATTATATACTAATCCTATGGTAGGTGATGGCACCACATAAGGAAAAGTATAAGTAGAAAATTTTATTAGAGATTGACAAACATAACATTAGTCAATGATGCAACTCATGAAAGAATTAATAAGGGAAGAGAAGATTCACATATAGATATACTATCCTAGAAATCTTTTGTGATTGTGAGCCCTCATCAAAATATTATATGCCAAAATTGTTGACGCTGGACAAGGAAGACAACTTAATGGCTTACGTTTGTTTATATTCACATAGAAGTCATATTGTCATAGATCCTTTAACATGTGGTGCTTGCCCCCTATCTTTGCTAGCCAAAAATTCGGTACTAAGTAGAGATACTACTTGTGCATCCAAAAACCCATAAATCCAAATCTTTTTCAAGTGTCCACAAAACCTACCTAGGGATTAAGCAAGATCCCTCAAGTAAGTTATCATCAGTGCAAAAAGGCAATAGAAATTGCTTCTAAAAGTGTGAGATCATTTAGTGTAAGAGAAAATTGAGCGTTGTACGAACTTGGATGACAAAGAATAAAAGCGACAGACTGCATAATAAAGGTTGTCATTTTAAGGGGCAATACAACATGACGTTCTCTTGCACTAAGGGATTGATCATACAAACAAATAAGTGCATGGCAACCTCTGCTTCCCTCTGCGAAGGGCCTATCTTTTACTTTTATGCAAAGAGTCAAAGTTTTTCTCTCTATTCCTTTTATTTTTCTCCTTTGGCAAGCATCATGTGGTGAGGAAAGATATAGGCACATATGTCTAGTTGAATATAGATAGCATGAGTTATTATTGTTGACATCACCCTTGAGGTGAGTGTTGGGAGGCGAAACTATAAGCCCCTATCTTTCTATGTGTCTGGTTGAAACGTTTTGCTCATGGGTACGAGGTGAGTGTTAGCAATCATAGAAGACTATATGATGGTTGATATGTGGACTTGCCTAAAGGCTCTAACACATGACCCTTCCTGAAAAGATGATGAATTGTAGTTGCAAAGTTGACTAAGAACATAGTTTGTTGGTTTCCAATAGAGCTTTTGCTTTATACTTCGATTGTGTGATGAACTATTACTTATTCATGAAAAGTATATGATAAAAGTTCTACGATAAAAGTTCTATGTTTAATTTTTCCACTGTTATAATAATCAACATGATGCTTCTATGTCCGTATTTTGTTTTTATCGACACCTCTCTCTCAAAGCATGTGGACATGTTTTTCGATTTTGATTTTTGCTTGAGGACAAGCGAGGTCTAAGCTTGGGGGAGTTGATACGTCCATTTTGCATCATGTTTTCTTACTGTTATTTATAATGTTTTATCCATAGTTATGCTTTTTGGAGTAATTATAATGCCTTTTCTCTCCTAATTTGCAAGGAATACACCAAGAGGGAGAATTCCGGCAGCTGGAAATCTGGACCTGGAAAAGTTACGTCAGGCCACCTATTCTGCACAACTCCAAATGAGCAAAAACTTCACAGAGATTTTTTTATGTATTATTTAGGAAATAATGGAGCCAATAAACACCAGAGGGGCCACCAGGTGGGCACAACCCACCTGGGCGCGCCCTGGTGGGTTGTAGCCTCCTCGGCCCACCTCCGGTGCCCATCTTCCGGTATATAAGTCATTTTGACCTAGAAAAAAAGAAGAGGAGGACTTACGAGACGAAGCGCCGCCGCCTTGAGGCGGAACTTGGGCAGGAGCACTTTTGCCCTCCGGTGGAGCGATTCCGTCGGGGGAACTTCCCTCCCGGAGGGGGAAATCATCGTCATCATCATCACCAACAAATCTCCCATCTTGGGGAGGGCAATCTCCATCGACATCTTCAACAACACCATCTCCTCCCAAACCCTAGTTCATCTCTTGTGTTCAATCTTGTTACCGGAACTATAGATTGGTACTTGTGGGTGACTAGTAGTGTTGATTACATCTTGTAATTGATTACTATATGGTTTATTTGGTGGAAGATTATATGTTCAAATCCATTATGCTATTTAATACTCCTCTGATCATGAACATGTTTATCATTTGTGAGTAGTTACTTTTGTTCTTGAGGTCACGGGAGAAATCATGTTGCAAGTAATCATGTGAACTTGATATGTGTTTGATATTTTGATAGTATGTATGTTGTTATTCCCTTAGTGGTGTCATGTGAACATTGACTACATGACACTTCACCATATTTGGGCCTAAGGGAATACATTGTGGAGTAGCAATTATCTGGTGGGTTGCGAGAGTGACAGAAGCTTAAACCCCAGTTTATGCGCTATTTCGTAAGGGACCGATTGGATCCAAAAGTTTAATGCTATGGTTAGAATTTATTCTTAATACTTTCTCGTAGTTGCGGATGCTTGCGGGAGGGTTAATCATAAGTAGGAGGTTTGTTCAAGTAATAACAACACCTAAGCACCGGTCCACCCACATATCAAATTATCAAAGTAGCAAACACAAATCGAACCAACATGATGAAAGTGACTAGATGAAATTCCCATGTACCCTCAAGAACGCTTTGCTTGTCATAAGAGACCGTTTTGGCCTGTACTTTGCCTCAAAAGGATTGGGCCACCTTGCTTCACTTTTGGTACTATTATTGTTACTTGCTCGTTACAAATTATCTTGCTATCAAACTACTCGCTACTTACAATTTCAGCACTTGCAGACAATACCTTACTGGAAACTACTTGTCATTTCCTTCTGATCCTTGTTGGGTTTGACACTCTTACTTATCGAAAAGAGCTACAATTAACCCCATATACTTTTGGGTCATCAAGGCTATTTTCTAGCGCCGTTGCCGGGGAGTGAAGCGCCTTTGGAGATGGAACCGAACATCTTGATATGCACTTGATATATGTGGAACAAGTTTGTGGATTATTTAAGCTTGTAGGTTTACCCAGGGACGAAGTGATGAAAAAGGTTTTCCCTTTATCTTTGAAGAGAAAATCATTGGCATGGTATAGGCTATGTGATGATATTGGATCATGGAATTAGAATCGTTTGAAATTGGAGTTCCACCAAATTTTTATCCTATGCATCTAGTTCATCGTGATTGGAATTATATATATAATTTTTGGCCTCGTGAAGGAGAAAGTATCGCTCTAGCTTGGGGGAGGCTTAAGTCAATATTATATTCATGCCCCAATCATGAGCTCTCAAGAGAAATTGTTATCCAGAATTTTTATGATCGGCTTTCTCGTAATGATCAAACCATGCTTGATACTTCTTGTGTTGGTTCATTTATGAAGAATACTATTGAATTCCGGTTGGATCTTTCGGGAAGAATTAAACGCAACTCTAAAGATTGGGAACTAGAGAAGGTAAAGAGTCAGGTATTAAACTTAAGCATGATCGTGTTAAACCTTTTATGGATACCGATGCTTTTCAAAAGTTTAGCACTAAATATGGACTTGACTCTAAGATAGTAGCGTCCTTCTGTGAATCATTTCTACTCATGTTCAACTCCCTAAGGAGAAGTGGTTTAAATATCACCCACCTATTAAAGAAGAAATTGAAGAACCAATACCAGTTAAAGAAGAAACTACACTTTATAATGTTGATCCAGTTGTTCCTTCTGCTTATTTTGAGAAACCACCTTTCCCTGTTAGGATTAAGGAACATGCTCAAGTTTCAACTTTGGTTAACAAAAGCTATATTAGAACACCTAAACCTAATGAACAAATTAAAGTTGAACGTAGTATTGCTATGGTTAAAGATCTCCTGGAAGAAGATATGGATGGGCATGTTATTTACTTCTGTGAAGAAGCTGCTAGAATTGCTAAACCTTATAAAAGAGATAAACATAGACCTATTGTTGGCATGCCTATTATTTCAGTTAAAATAGGAGATCGTTGTTATCATGGTTTATGTGATATTGGTGCTAGTGTGAGTGCTATTCCTTACACTTTATATGAAGAAATCATGAAAGACATAACACCTGCTGAGATAGAAGAAATAGATGTTACTATTAAACTTGCTAATAGAGACACCATATCACCAATTGGGATTATTAGATATGTTGAAGTCTTGTGTGGAAAAATAAAATACCCTATTGATTTTCTTGTTCTTGGTTCCCCACAAGATGACTTTTGTCCCATTATTTTTGGCAGACCTTTCTTGAATACAGTTAATGCTAAGATAGATTGTAATAAACAAACTATTGGTGTTAGCTTTGGTGATGAGTCTTATGAGTTTAATTTTTCCAAGTTTAGTATATTTCATCATGAAAGAGAATTTCCTAGTAAGGATGAATTAATTGGTCTTGCTTCTATTGCCGTTCCACCTACTGATCCTTTAGAACAATATTTGCTAGACCATGAAAATGATTTATATATGCATGAAAGAAATGAGATAGATAAGGTTTTCTTTGAACAACGTCCTTTGCTTAAACACAATTTGCCTATTGAAACTGTAGGAGGTCCTCCTCCACCTAAAGGTGATCCTATGTTTGACTTAAAACAATTGCCAGACACTTTGAAATATGCTTATCTCGGTGAAAAGAAGATATATTATGTTATTATTAATGCTAACCTTTCAGAGCATGAAGAAGAAAGATTATTGAAAGTTCTAAGGAAGCACCGGGAGGCTATTGGATATACTCTTGATGACTTAAAGGGCATTAGTCCCACTCTATGTCGGCACAAAATTAATATGGAACCTAATGCTAAAGCCGTTGTTGATCACCAACGTCGGTTGAATCCAAAAATGAAGGAAGTGGTAAGAACGGAAATCTTAAAACTTCTGGAAGCAGGTATAATCTATCCTATAGCTGATAGTAGATGGGTAAGTCCTGTTCATTGTGTCCCTAAGAAAGTAGGTATTACTGTTGTTCCTAATGATAAGAATGAACTTATTCCACAAAGAATTGTTACAGGATATAGAATGGTAATTGATTATAGAAAATTAAACAAAGAAACTAGAAAAGATCATTACCCCCTACCTTTTATTGATCAAATGCTTGAAAGATTATATAACCACACACACTTTTGATTCCTAGATGGATACTCTAGCTTTTCACAAATACCTGTTTCTCAACCTGATCAAGACAAGGCTACTTTTACTTGTCCCTTTGGAACTTATGCTTATAGACGCATGCCTTTTGGTTTATGTAATGCACCTTCTACCTTTCAAAGATGTATGACTGCTATATTCACTGACTTTTGTGAAAAGATTGTTGAAGTTTTCATGGATGACTTTTCTGTTTATGGGAAGTCTTTTGATGACTGTTTAAGCAATCTTGAGCGAATTTTGCAGAGATGTGAACAAACAAATCTTGTCTTGAATTGGGAGAAGTGCCACTTTATATTTAATGAAGGCATTGTCTTGGGTCATAAAACTTCTGAAAGAGGTATTGAAGTGGACCAAGCTAAGGTTGATGCAAGTGAGAAAATGCCATGTCCTAAGGACATCAAAGGTATTCATAGTTTTCTAAGTCATGCTAGTTTCTATAGGAGATTTATCAAAGACTTTTCTAAAATTTCTAGGCCTCTTATTAATTTTTTGCAAAAGGATATTCCTTTTGTTTTTGATGATGATTGCTTAGAAGCCTTTGAAACACTCAAGAAAGCCTTAATATTTGCACCTATTGTTCAACCACCTGATTGGAACTTGCCTTTTGAAATTATGTGTGATGCTAGTGATTATGCTGTTGGTGCTGTTCTAGGACAAAGAGTTGATAAGAAACTAAATATTATTCATTATGCTAGTAAAATTCTAGACAATGCTCAAAGAAATTATGCTACTACTGAAAAAGAATTCTTAGCAGTGGTGTTTGCTTGTGATAAATTTAGATCTTATATTGTTGATTCCAAAGTAACTATTCACACAGACCATGCTGCTATTAAATATCTTATGGAAAAGAAAGATGCTAAACCTAGACTTATTCGTTGGGTCCTATTGTTACAAGAATTTGATTTAGATATATTGATAGAAAAGGAGCTGAGAACCCAGTAGCTGATGATTTGTCTAGGCTTGAAAAAGTGCTTGATGACCCACTACCTATTGATGATAGTTTTCCTGATGAGCAGTTAGCTGCAATAATTGTTTCTCATAGTACTCCTTGGTATGCCGACTATGCTAATTACATTGTTGCTAAATATTTACCAACTAGCTTTACATACCAACAAAAGAAAAATTCTTCTATGATTTAAGACATTACTTTTGGGATGACCCACATCTTTATAAAGAAGGACTAGATGGTATTATTAGACATTGTGTACCTGAGCATGAACAGGGACAAATCCTACGGAAATGTCACTCTGAGGCTTATGGAGGGCATCATGCTGGAGATAGAACTGCTCACAAGGTATTGCAATCTGGATTTTATTGGCCTACTCTCTTCAAGGATGCCCGTAAGTTTGTCTCTTCTTGTGATGAATGTCAAAGAATAGGTAATATTGGTAAGCATCAAGAAATGCCTATGAATTATTCAATTGTTGTTGAACCATTTGATGTTTGGGGATTTGATTACATGGGACCTTTTCCTTCCTCTAATGGGTATACACATATTTTGGTTGTTGTTGATTATGTTACTAAACGGGTAGAAGCCATTCCAACCAGTAGTGATGATCACAACACCTCTATTAAAATGCTTAAGGAAGTTATTTTTCCCAAGGTTTTGAGTCCCTAGATATTTAATGACTGATGGTGGTTCACACTTTATTCGTGGTGCTTTCCGTAAGATGCTTGCTAAGTATGATGTTAACCATAGAATTGCATCACCCTGTCATCCTCAGTCTAGTGGTCAAATTGAACTTAGCAATAGAGAAATAAAATTAATTTTGCAAAAGACTGTTAATAGGTCCAGGAAGAATTGGTCTAAGAAATTAGATGATGCACTTTGGGCTTATAGAACAACATATAAAAATCCTATGGGTATGTCTCCTTATAAAATGGTTTATGGAAAAGCTTGTCATTTGCCTCTTGAGTTAGAACATATAGCATATTGGGCAGTTAAAGAACTCAACTATGATTTCAAACTTGCTGGTGAAAAGAGGCTATTTGATATAAGCTCCTTAGATGAATGGAGAACTCAAGCTTATGAGAATGCAAAGTTATTCAAAGAAAAGGTTAAAAGATGGCATGCCAAAATAATTCAAAAGAGTGAGTTTAAAGTTGGAGAATATGTTCTTTTGTACAACTCTAGTTTTAGATTGGTTTGCAGGAAAGCTCCTCTCGAAATGGGAAAGCCCATACATCATCGAGGAGGTTTACCGGTCTGGAGCCATCAAAATAAATAACTCCGAAGGTACTAACCCGAAGGTTGTCAATGGGCAACGAATAAAGCATTATATCTCAGGTAAGCCTATCAATGTTGAAAGTAATATTATACAAACTTTGACACCGTAAGAACACATAAAGATTCCTTCCGGCACACTCCAGAATCGTGAAAATAAAGAGGTATGTGATATGATAAGTAAACAGACTCCGAAAAATCTGAAAATATTTTTTAACAGTTTTGGAATATTTTAAAATTTTGGAAATAAAGAAACTTCCAGAAAGCGTCCCCTGGTGGGCACAAGACACCAGGGCGCGCCAGGTGGGTTGTGCCCACCTGGGACACCTTCTGTACTCCATTTTTCTACCATATACTTGTCCTCCAAGATTAAAAAAATCTATATATACTTCCCGAACCTGTTGATCACCGTATCGCGGAGAAATCCTTTGTTCTCTTTCCTTGCTGTTTCTGGTCAGATTTATCAAGCCAGGCATCATGTCTTCATGCTCCTACGACAACATGGAAGAAGGTGCTTGGCTGATGAAGATCGAGACGAAGCAGGAGGAGCCTATGAACGCCCTCAAGGGAGACAAGGGCAAGAAAGCTACCTTGGATCCGCCCCCGGTGGAAGCACGAGAGCTGTTGGCCGAGGAGGAGGAAAAGGATATCCTTAAACCCCACCTTCCGCATCTTACTCCCGCTGAGATTGAGGCTTTTCACCTCATTAAAATAGTTCGCATACAGAATAAGTATCTTACTCGCAAAAATATTTTGCATCAAGAGCATACCATACATCTCCGGAGCATCATCCGACGGCTGGAAAACCTCTTGATCCTTAAGGATAGGATCGCTTCATCACCACCATCATCTTCTTCACCACCAAAGGAGAATTGAGTATCGGGTATGGGCACTCCCCTTGGCTTCCGCCAAGCTTGGGGGAGGTGCCCTGGTATCATATCATCCCATTATCTTTTTGCTTTTACTTATTTTAGTTTGATCATTTCCTTTTAGATGAAATAAAGTTTAGTTCGATCCTTTCTTCTTTGAGAGTTTGCTTAGCGATCTATCCTTGTAATCGTGTGCAAGTTATATAATAAAGTTAGTTTGAGTTTTTGATTTCTTTACTTTCATGTTGCAAATAAAGAAAGAAAAGGAGGAAGGAAATAAATGAAGAAAGGAAATAAATCAATAAGATTATATACTAATCCTATGGTAGGTGATGACACCACATAAGGAAAAGTATAAGTAGAAATTTTTATTAGATATTGACAAACATAGCATTAGTAAATGATGCAACTCATGAAAGAATTAATACGGTAAGATAATATTCACATATAGATATACTATCCTAGAAATCTTTTGTGATTGTGAGCCCTCATCAAAATATTATATGCCAAAATTGTTGACGATGGACAAGGAATACAACTTAATGGTTTATGTTTGTTTATATTCACATAGAAGTCATATTGTCATATATCCTTTAACATTTGGTGCTTGCCCCCTATCTTTGCTAGCCAAAAATTCCGTACTAAGTAGAGATACTACTTGTGCATCCAAAAAAGCTTAAACCCAAATATTTTTCAAGTGTGCACCATACCTACCTAGGGATTGAGCAAGATCCCTCAATTAAGTTTTCATCGGTGCAAAAAGGCAATAAAAATTGCTTCTAAAAGTGTGAGAGCATTTAGTGTAAGAGAAAATTGAGCTTGTACGAACTTGGATGACAAAGAATAAAAGCGACAAAATGCATAATAAAGGTTGTCATCTTAAGGGGCAATGCAATGTGACGTTCTCATGCACTAAGGGATTGAGCATACAAACAAATAAGCGCATGGCAACCTCTGCTTCCCTCTGCGAAGGGCCTATCTTTTACTTTTATGCAAAGAGTCAAAGTTTTTCTCTCTATTCCTTTTATTTTCTCCTTTGGCAAGCATCATGTGGTGAGGAAAGATCTAGGCACATATGTCCAGTTGAATATAGATAGCATGAGTTATTATTGTTGACATCACCCTTGAGGTGAGTATGTTGGGAGGCGAAACTATAAGCCCCTATCTTTCTATGTGTCCGGTTGAAATGTTTTGCTCATGGGTACGAGGTGAGTGTTAGCAATCATAGAAGACTATGATGGTTGAGTATGTGGACTTGCCTAAAGGCTCCGACACGTGACCCTTCCTGAAAAGATGATGAATTATAGTTGCAAAGTTGACTGAGAACATAGTTTGTTGGTTTCTAATAGAGTTTTTGCTTTATACTTCGATTGTGTGATGAACTATTACTTATTCATGGGAAGTATATGATAAAAGTTCTACGATAAAAGTCCTATGTTTAATTTTGTTGCTGTTATAATAATCAACATGATGCTTCTATGTCCGTATTTTGGTTTTATCGACACCTCTTTCTCAAAGCATGTGGACATGTTTTTCGATTTCGGTTTTCACTTGAGGACAAGCGAGGTCTCAGCTTGGGGGAGTTGATACGTCCATTTTGCATCATATTTTCTTACTGTTATTTATAATGTTTTTATCCATAATAATGCTTTTTGGAGTAATTCTAATGTCTTTTCTCTCATAATTTGCAAGGAACACACCAAGAGGGAGAATTCCGGCTGCTGGAAATCTGGACCTGGAAAAGCTACGTCAGGCCACCTATTCCGCACAACTCAAAATGAGTTGAAACTTCACGAAGATTTTTTATGAATTATTTAAGAAATACTAGAGCCAATAAACACTAGACGGGGACCACCAGGTGGGCACAACCCACCTGGGCGCCAGGCCCCCCAGGCGTGCCTTGGTGGGTTGTGGCCTCCTCGGCCCACCTCCGGTGCCCATCTTCTGGTATATAAGTCATTTTAACCTAGAAAAAAAGAAGATGAGGACTTCCGGGATGAAGCACCGCCGCCTCGAGGCGGAACTTGGGCAGGAGCACTTTTGCCCCCCGGCGGAGCGATTTCGTCGGGGGAACTTCCCTCCTGGAGGGGGGAATTATTGTCATCATCATCACCAACAATCTCCCATCTTGGGGAGGGCAATATCCATCAACATCTTCAACAACACCATCTCCTCTCAAACCCTAGTTCATCTCTTGTGTTCAATCTTGTTACCGGAACTATAGATTGGTACTTGTGGGTGACTAGTAGTGTTGATTACATCTTGTAGTCGATTACTATATGGTTTATTTGGTGGAAGATTATATGTTCAGATCCATTATGTTATTTAATACTCCTCTGATCATGAACATGTTTATCATTTGTGAGTAGTTACTTTTGTTCTTGATGTCACGGGAGAAATCATGTTGCAAGTAATCATGTGAACTTGCTATGTGTTTGATATTTGATAGTATGTATGTTGTTATTCCCTTAGTGGTGTCATGTGAACGTCGACTACATGACACTTCACCATATTTGGGCCTAAGGTAATGCATTGTGGAGTAGCAACTAGATGGTGGGTTGCGAGACTGACAGAAGCTTAAACCCCAGTTTATGCGCTATTTCGTAGGGGGCCGATTGGATCCAAAATTTTAATGCTATGGTTAGAATTTATTCTTAATACTTTTCTCGTAGTTGCGGATGCTTGTGGGTGGGTTAATCATAAGTAGGAGGTTTTTTCAAGTAATAACAACACCTAAGCACCGGTCCACCCACATATCAAATTATCAAAGTAGCGAACACAAATCGAACCAACATGATGAAAGTGACTAGATGAAATTCCCGTGTACCCTCAAGAACGCTTTCCTTGTCATAAGAGACTGTTTTGGCCTGTCCTTTGCCTCAAAAGGATTGGGATACATTGATTCACTTTGTTACTATTATCGTTACTTGCTCGTTGCAAATTATCTTGCTATCAAACTACTCGCTACTTACAATTTCAACACTTGCACACAATACCTTACTGGAAACTACTTGTCATTTCCTTCTTCTCCTCGTTGGTTTTGACACTCTTACTTATCAAAAAGAGCTACAATTGATCACCTATACTTGTGGGTCATCAGCGGAGATCATTAATCAGACACGGTTCTGTATTGGAAACTGTCAGCTATAATGTTCACACACGGATTTTGCTGCGGGAAACGTGTGTAATTCAAACTACAATACTCGTAAATTCCAGCGACCGGCGTGTGTACTGTGCCATCGATCGAGATTCTGGCCGCCAATAAATACCACCTTGTTCACGTCGTCCCGCCTAAATTCTCATCTACATCCTCCCTTCGCATGCCCTCTTTCTCTCTCCAATCTCTGCCATGGCGCCGCCGGTCTGCCCACACGCCGATGAGGAGTCGCCGCCCCCCGAGGACGCTCACTCGAATAGCAGCGACGAGGACCCCTACGCGCTGTCGGACGAGGTTGTGACGGACCCCCCAACTTTGGATTTGTTTTGGGGCCAGTACAATCTTTGTCTGTGGAAGTCGCTGTCGTCGGCTGAGAAAGCCAGGCAAGTGGCGTTCAAGAAGGAGATGGCGGAGGAGGAAGCTAGGTACCAGGCGGCCTGTGAAGCCCGTGATGCTGCCTCGAAAAAGGTGGTGGCGGAGCTTTGGAGGCGGGCGTGTCATCGTGCGGAGGAGGTGTACGAAGACGGGTACTTCACGAGGAAGGTCATAGGCGTTGGGCGACTCGTCGCTGCATCGAGGTGGGTTGATAAGCTCCAGCGTGCCATTGACGAGGAGTTCTGGTGGGCGCCCAACGAAATGGCAAGATCGTTCGCGCGCTTCCGCCAGAAAGAGGCAGATCGGTACGTCAAGCGCTGCGAGGCGGAGGAGGCGGAGTACTGCCTCCACACTGGGAAGATGCCGCGCACGAGGGAGCTGCTGGCGAGGGGCTGCCGGAATATTGGCCCCAGAAGGGGTTATTAGTTTTAGTATTGTTCGTTTTCAATTTTGTGCAGTGTACCTAGTAGTTAAGTATCATCACGTATATGTGATGATATTATATATATATTCTGTGATGAACTAATGAAAAATTAATATATATATATATATATATTATGAATTCCATTTTCTATCTATTTTTTGTATACTAATTTGAGTCTAGCTGTTATCATCCACATATACAGAATGGAAAGCGTATATACACACATTGAAACAGAACATATAAGAACGGAAAATAGAGTACACATTGAAACAGAGGAATAAACAGAGCAATACTATGATTACTGTAAATACATAGCTATCCACGTCGAAACGACTCAACAAAATAAAACGCGTCCATGAGACCATGACCAGCAGCCCTTGCCAATAGTAGCTCTTGGCTTTGCCTGAACTAGTGCAGGCGTTCCTTCAAGCGGTCGACACGCTCGCAGTATATCTAGAGCACGATCTCGAGCTCCAAGTTGGCTATTTCATCGGAGATAACCAGCTCGAGGATGCGACGACCATGTTCCTCTGCTGCGTCCAGGTGGACACCTGGGCCAAGGAGGCGGTCGAGCCTACGGACCAGCGCGTTGGCATCCAGCGGGCCACTGTTAAGGCATATCTCTCTCGATGTAGTTTTGGTGATTGATGACAACATGTTTGCACACTAACTGTGTGCTTTGAGCCTTTCAGAGATTCATCCTTTGGCACGAGACGATTTCTTTCCCCTCGGAGTGTTTTTCAAGATGGTGTAGCTCTTTCGTTTCTTGTTTGGTGGACTAGTTTCGTAGGAGTCACTGTTCTATCAAGAGGGGGTCCACTTTGGTAAGGCTTGGGTGGAATCAACACGTACACATCCTTCTCTCACCCTCTGAGCCTTTCCGCTTCAACTGGAGAGCTCGTTCCCCTTGCAGTTGTGTTGTTTTGTGTTCGAGCGGTAGTACCCCGGTACCCAGCGGTAGTACCGCTTGTGGTTCTCAGCCGCAGTACCGCAGCGGTACCGGGCTACTACCACGTCGACTCGAGGGGGTCGCATCTCGTGTCGGGTTGAGCGGCACTTTGCAGCGGTGGTAGAAGCGGCAGTACCGCTCGAGGGCGGTAGTACCGCCCTACCACCGCGGCAGTACCGTGCTGGGCACGATTCCTGCTCTCTCTTCAAGCCCTCCCAGGCTGGGCGGTAGTACCGCAAGGGGGAGCAGTAGTACCGTTGGGTCCAGCGGTAGTACCGCCCTCTGCAGGGCTGTTTTGGGGGTAACGGTTGGATGGGATCCCCTTCTATAAAAGGGGGTCCTCTTCTTCTTCGTTGATTTACCTCTTCCCCCAAAAAGCTCCATTAATGCTCCAAGCTCCATTTTTGCCCGATCTCTCTCCCTAGCCAATCAAACTTGTTGATTTGCTCGGGATTGGTTGAGAAGGCCCCGATCTACACTTCCACCAAGACAAATTTGATTTCCCCACCAAGCCGTAGCGAATCTTGTTACTCTTGGGTGTTTGAGCACCCTAGACGGTTGAGGTCACCACAGAGCCATAGTCCATTGTGGTGAAGCTTCATGGTGTTGTTGGGAGCCTCCAATTAAGTTGTGGAGATTGCCCAACCTTGTTTGTAAAGGTCCAGTCGTCGCCTCCAAGGGAACCAATAGTGGAATCACGGCATCTCGCATTGTGTGAGGGTGTGAGGAGAATACGGTGACCCTAGTGGCTTCTTGGGGATCATTGTGCCTCCACACCGCTCCAACGGAGACGTACTTCCCCTCAAAAGGAAGGAACTTCGGTAACACATCCTCGTCTTCACCGGCTCCACTCTTGGTTATCTCATACCTTTACTTGTGCAAGCTTATTAGTGTTACTTCTCTTGCTTGCTTGTGTGCTTGTTGTTGTTGCATCATATAGGTTGCTCACCTAGTTGCACATCTAGACAACCTACTTTGATGCAAAGTTTAATTTGGTAAAGAAAAGCTAAAAAGTTGCCTATTCACCCCCCCTCTAGTCAACCATATCGATACTTTCAATTGGTATCAGAGCCTCGTCTCTTTACTAAGGACTTTGCCATCCGAAGAGTATGGTTGACACCGTAGACGGTGTGGAGGAGCACTCCAGTGTGAATCTGATCTCGTCTACGGGTGATGGGGGAACGTCGGTCTCTCGTGAGGAATTCAATGTAGCCTTGGAGACATTGAAAACCTCAACGACGACCGAGGTTGAAAGCATGTTTACTAAATTCATTAAAGGGCTTAAACTATCCACGACACCATTGAAACACTACAAAAAAGACTTCCGTGATGATACGTGTTTGTCATAGTAGGTCGCTTTTTTTGTCATGCTTGTACATCCATGACAAATTTATGACAGAATCAAGATAGTCATACCTGTCCTGTCGTAGAAGTGTTCCATGACATTACCAAAATTATCATCACGGAAGTGTCCACTTCCATGACGATAAATCACGCGTCACAGAAGTGCTTTCGTCAAGGGTGACCGACACATGGCGTCCACCGTAACGGAACGCCGTTAAGCTATCGGGTCGGGTTTTGGATCCGATAACCCGTTAACACCCTCGACCAATGGGGATTTTCCACGTGTAAAATCATCATTGGCTAGAGGAAACACGTGTCGGCTCATCATCGGGACAGATGTCATCCACTCACTGGACAGAAGGCGCCTATGATACGTTGACACGTGGCACGACCCAACAAGTTTAAATGGGCCGGCCCAACTAAAGGCCCACAAGATTTTGTGGACCATAATGGGCCAGCCCAACTAAAGGCCCACGAGATTTTGCGGACCATAATGGGCTGGCCCAGCTAAAGGCCCACAAGATTTCGCGGGCCATAATGGGCCAACCCAGGTACAGGCCCACAAGATTTTTGTGTGCCATAATAGGCCAGCCCAGGTAAAGGCCCACAAAATTCTTGCGGATCATAATGGGCCGGCCCAGCTAAAGGCCCACGAGATTTCGCTGACATTAATGGGTCGGCCCAGCTGCAGGCCCACAAGATTTTGAGGACCCTAGTAGGCCGGCCCGTTAACTGGCTGCCATGTTTTGGGCCAAATGCTGGCCCATATTTGATACAGTCTATTAGTGGCCTGCCATGCTCCGGGTCTAATAGTGGCCCATATGAGATCCGGCCCGTTAAAAGCCTACCACGTTCTGGGCCAAAGTATGGCCCAGATCAGGTCTGACCCTTTAAGAGGTTTTGGGCCTAATTATGGCCCATATCAGATTCGGCCCGTCAACTGGACACTATACTTTTGGGCCCACTTGCTAAAGGCCCATTTAGTAATTGGCCTGATATTAGTTTTGGCCTGTTAAGGGCCCGTTTAACATTTCGGCCCTATATTAATTTCAGCCTGTTAAAAGCCCGTCATATAGTTGGGCCTAACTACGGCCCGGTTTGCATCCGGCCTGCTCGCAGCCGATATCTGATTGGGCCAAACAAGGATTGAGACAATTTTTCGGCCTGTTAAAAGCCCGTGATTTGATTCGCACAATCATGGGCCGGGGTTCATTTCGGGCTGCTGTCGACCCATGAGCTGATCGGCACGTTTCAGGCCCAACCTACATCGTGATTGCATGACGACCCGCTTATGTACCGTAATTTTACGGTTTGGCCGGTTTACTGCGAAGACAGGATATATATACAGTAAAATAACTGTAGCATCGTGAATAAGAAAAAACCTATACTATACAATAAAGAAATTACGGCATATTACATCCACTGGGCATCAAAGTTCGCCACTATGATAATAAAGCACAAGCAGACAGCAGATTACATACACTGGGCATCAAAGATCGCCACCTGTGCCAATAAACATGCCGACAAAATAATATACAAAACCGACAGCACTTCAATAGAGTTTAAGAAAGGTTAGCCCTGCTGGGGAGCTGCAGCGCAAGCAACTGAGCAAGATGATGAGTCTGCGCTTGTTCAACACTTATATCTTCCCCACTCTGAAAAATAAACAAGCAGACAGATGACAGGTTTTGCACATAAAAGTATCAGTGCTAACAATTCATCACATTTCTTACTACCGAATAAAGTGACATAGTTTAAATTTGCATTAACACAATATGGTATTGTTTAGGTCAAGACATGGCAGGAAATGACATTGTGAAGGAGTTGGCAGCTTCACGACACCACTGGATTACAGATCAAGAACTCATAAGTATCAATGGTTAGTGTGCTGTCAATTTATACCATTTCAGATTGGCAAATAAAGAGACAGTTTAAATAATAGTAGAATGATATGACATTTTTCATAGTTAAGACATTGCAGAATATGACATTGTGCTATAGTGGGTAGGTTCACCACACCACTGGATTACAGATGAAGAACAGAAGCATACATGCAGTGCAAAAGAAGATCACTTTCTCTGTATAGTTTAATTTACATGGTATGAAAAAGGAACTTGGTTGTACAACTGAAAACTTAAATTGAGAAAGGACGAACTTTTGTTTATGAACTACATATAATAAACTTTAAACAAGCAATTTGATGCAAACACCAAAAATAAACAGCTGTTGCAGTCATGCCTAACCAAATATATAAAACAAAGTTTGAAGGCTTGAGATGGACAAACTTACATTATTGGTGAAGACAGGCTCTATAAAGGCCTTGTCCATGCTGATGGGGGGGGGTGTAATTCAAGAAGTTTACCATAGAATCTTCTTCAAAAGCATTGCCTTTATTCTACATTTTTTTAAGAGTAAATATAGATGTGATAATATACGAAAAATGGAAAATATTTAAGATAAGATGAAGAGTGATGCTACATAACCAAGTAGCTATAAATGTAAGTGCAGCGATACAGACAAAAGGTACGGCCAAGAGAAATGCATAGCTAAACTTCTTCAGTACCAACCTTATGGTAAGAGTAAATATAGATCTGATGTGTAGAAAATGGAGGGCAAAGGAAAATAAGCTGCAGAGTGATGGTACATGAACAACTACCTGTCATTATAAGTACACTAATAAAGGATAGCATGTACTTACAAGAACAATGCAGAGCTAGAAAAACATTGGCATTGGATATATTCTACATTAATGTAACCATTCATACAGATCAGATAATTTGGAGCGAACAATTGATAAGCAAGCTATCATGCATACTGCTGTCACATAATGAACCAGGTATGTATGCAAGTACAGTGATACATGACAACAGGTACTAACAAGAGCAAAGCAGCGGGCAACATATTTGAGATATCATGTCGTTCTTGTCAAACCGGAATTCTTCTTCGAGCAGATTTCCTGCAAAAAAGATCCGTAAGGCACATGCGGAAAAGTAGAAGTTCAAATTGTCATGTGATTTCATAGACAATACCTCATCCTGGGAACGAGACCAGTGCGTAACAAGGTTTTTCCATTCAATGTCTTCTAAATTTAGCACAGGAGACTTCACCAGGAATTCGTTTATAGACTTGCCATCAAAGTGTGATTTCCTCAGGTAACACCGATACTGCTGCAATGCTTCCTTGAAAAGCACAAGCAAGCTTTGCTCATCATGACTATCCAGATTGACCCTCGCCTAGTTACAACAATGTAATGTAAATCATTCATGTGTTCAATCAGCAGAAAATAGGAAAATAATAGCCATGAATAATAGCACTTACACGTAAGTTGGACAGGAAGATGTGAAAATGGTTTTTGTCTTCACAATAATCTTCCCGTGATGGGAATATATGCACGTAGTCCCTAACAACATTGGAAGCATTGTCTTTTAAACTGGGAATAAATGGAATGGGGTTCCAATCTGCAGGAATTGGCCGTCTCTACAGTTGGGATAGGTCTTCGGCCGGTGGACTTGCTGTACTTTTTGCTGGAGTGGGATTTTTTTGTGGTACAGCTGGTGCTATGGCAAATGAAATCGGTATACCTTTTGCTGGAGTGCAGGTCCTGTGTGGTGGGGCTAGTGGTGTGGCCAGTGAAGTATGGGTATAGTCTGCTGGAGTCGGTCCTACGTTTTGTGTCACTAGTTGTACAGCCAATATAAGTGGGGTGCTGTCTGATTTCTCCGGCACCACCACGTTTTTCAAGGACTTTGCTGGTGCTCCTTCAGGTTCGGCAATCACCCTCTTCCTTTTTGGTGTCTGATGCACAAGAACAACATTTGAGTGGAAAAACATGGTATGATGACAGATGGAATATGTATTGATAATGGATGGGCATGGCATCTCGACATATATGATGAGTAAAAGCAGATGGCGGTGCAACAAAGTAGAAGAAATGCAAGACAACATATGCAAGATACCCGCAATCAATAAAACATTGCCAAATTAGAACAGGCACCTTGATGGGCGAACAGGACAGGCCATCTGCCTTTGACTCCTCGAGGTTAGAATAGTCATTAGGATGATATTCTGAACAAGAATCAATAGGTGGGGAGCGTATGAGTTTCATTGCATCCAGAATGGCACTCAGTGCATTGGTGCCAATTTTGTAAGTCATTGCAGTGTTTAGCTTCAAGAGTGGAGGGCTGCTAGTGCGACACAAAGCAGCTACACAGATCATAGTGTAGATATAACGGGAAAACCTTAAGCATCAGAGTAAAATCAGCAAAGTGGAACTTACTGGAATATATATGCTAGTATTGCCGGTACGGCTAGAAAGGCTTCGGATACCGGCTCTCTTCAAGTGAAGGTGTGGTACTGTTAATATCAATGTAACTCTCAAAGGCGACACAGCTCCCTGCATTTCCTTGCTATTCTTATAAGATTCAAGTGGGCAGGCCACTACAAATCCTATTCCTATGTTTACAAGATCCTACGAATCAAAGAGGCTCAAAGTGTCCATCACAACCGGCCGTATAGACCTCTACACTGCAAATGTCCCTGCTCATCTTCAGTACAAGGAACATACTGTACTACTATCATACTCCCTCCGTTCCAAAATATAAGTCTTGGTAGAGATTTCCACTATGGATCACATACAGATGTATCCAGGTACATTTTAGAGTGTAGATTCACTCATTTTGCTCCATATGTAGTCCATGGTGGAATCTATACAAAGACTTGTATTTAGGAACGGAGAGAGTGCATATTAAAGAAGAACGGAAGAGGAACATGGTAAAGAAGAGCAAGAAGATTTTGGATAATAAAATGTTGGTTGCGCAGTACCCACACATGATGAACCAGAGCGCATTAAGAATGCAACTCCTAGCTGTCTCTCGACCATTTCAGACAGTTGGATGAAGATCCTACGTCTCCTAACCCTTGTTCTTCCTCGTCTCTGATTCTTCCCATACAAAACACCACACGGGCCGCCGGCCGAACCACCGGCCCCCACCGCCTGTGTTCCTCCATCGCCCCCACCCACCCCACCCCAACCCCCACCCGCGTCAAGTTTTCTTCGTTCGGCAAGGCCCCACAACCACCCGAGCCCCTTCGATCGCACCGACGAACTCCGGCGAGCTCTGAAAAATCGACTGACCAATTTTGAAATTTAGTCTACTGTGATTTAACTAGTGTGGAATATAAAAGGGGAAAACCATAAGCATTGCGAGTATGGTGTTGAGCGTGCCATGGCAGATCTGAAGGTGCAAACCAGACAAAGGCAACTTCGCAACCAAGACAAGAAATCAGAGTAAAGCAGTGGTGATCTATTTTCTTGCTGTGATAAATAAGTTGAGCAGATACGAAAGAGTACCGCCTCTGGTGCGGTGCCGTGTAGGCATCTACTGAGAATTTGACGGTGCTGCGGTAGCGATGGCTGTCGGTGGCGTGGAAGCAGATCTAGGAGGGTAGACGGTGGCGGCGGGGCGCGGTGGACGAGACGGTCGTAGGAGCGACGCCGACAAGGTGGACGACGGCGGGGATGAAGTGAGAGGACGGGATGCAAGGATCCCGGTCCGAAGCCGTGGATGAGAGAGGTCGATCTCTTGTAATGGACGGTGGCGTCGGGGTATCAGCTCCAGCATGGTGGAGGAGGACGGTGGTGGATGGGGTGGCGGATGGCGGCGGACGGAGGAGGGTGGGGTGGAGAGGGTGTTTTGGCACCCACGGAGTACGAATGGGGAGAAGGGAGGTAGAGAGGAAGGGGGGAACCATGTATTCAGGGTACGCTTGTCTCAAATGCGAGGAAATTTACAAACTTAGCCCCGTTTCAAATTTCTACTACATCACAGCAACACTAGTCGGTCGGGGATAGGACGGTAATCTCGCATACACCGAATATCTGCCAACGAGAGTTTGTTTTTGGTGCCCACCGTGTATGAATATGAATCGGGGAGGGCATCGATTTCGGCCGAGGACACACTGTGTTTTGGCGCCCAGCGTGTATGAATCCGGGTGAGAGGCGGTTACGTCACGTTTGGGTGAAATTACAAACCTACCCCTATCGAAACCTATAGAAATCCAGCATATAGGCTTTGCGTGGCAGGGATAGGCAGTAGTGATTTCCATCTCGGAGATTTTGGTTTCGGGCGGTTACTGCGACTTTCCCCACTTCATTCAAATTTTGCAGAGTGCACGTTTACCATGCCAACTCAATTCGAATCCCGTTTGTATTCTATTTTTTTGGGCGGGATCCATTTTCAATTGGAATTACATTCTATATACATCATTTTTTATATATATACTTTCAAAAGCACAACAAAGAATTCTGCTCCTTTATATGTATAATATGATCTACAAATACAACGATCTCGAAATCTTAAGGTTGAATTCGAAAAAATTTAACCAAATTATGTTCTACTAAAATGTATGGATCAGTAATATCTACATATTAAATAACATAGATGTGTGTGAATTCATATGAGTATGCATGTTTGATAGATCAATTTTGGTTCGAGTATGGATTACATGTATCATCATCTCGAATTCAAATATTTGAATCCCTTTTTTGTTCACTCCTTTCACGCCCATCTCTCTCGCATGCATGCTCCTTCAGGTAGCTATCACTCTCTTTTCTCCAGCTCACTCGCACGCTCACTTCA
The DNA here is from genome assembly GCF_018294505.1 of Triticum aestivum. Classification (NCBI taxonomy): domain Eukaryota; kingdom Viridiplantae; phylum Streptophyta; class Magnoliopsida; order Poales; family Poaceae; genus Triticum; species Triticum aestivum. The sequence continues at coordinate 573,457,230 of NC_057806.1, forward strand.
TGTTGCTCCTATCCTCGCAAACATGGTCTCTCGACGTCTCCCTTGAGAAGTGTCACACTCTCCCTATCATTATAAATTACATGGTTTTCATTATCTCTCACGTCTCTACTATTCTCTGGTATCACTCGGTACCTAAGCTTTCTTTTTCACCGCAAACACACAGTCTCCACTCGCCTTTCACTTTGTCTTTCTCTCTATGGGATTCTCTCACACACCCTATATGTCTCTACATATGACTCATACCACTAAAATTACTCTCTCTATCTCTCTTGTAGACACAACATTTGTTGCGGTCTCCTTTTCGTCTCCATCCCAGACTGACATTATTCATTTGTTTACCGATTAGACAACCCCGACTACCGTCTCCTCTCTCTCTCACACAGATACACACGCACAACTCCTACCACTAAAATGTGAATGGAAAACGAGATTTTCTTATACCCAAAAAAAGGACTGGAGGGAGTGATTGCTCTGACATGGACGTGACCTCTCATAGCACAGGCATTGAACCGGCGCGCTGGCCAAGAGGGCCGCACTCGCTGCAGGCCCGGCTGAGCACGCCTCCTCGCCGCGTGCAACCAGCTTAAGACTGCCCCGCCTTCCTTCATTGAATCCGCGCGTGTGCCGGCAACACGTCCTTCCGCGAGCCACAGGCATTTTAGAACATAAAAAATGACTACAATATAATTAATTTACGCATGGTCTTGACTTGTTATGCTCGCACTAGTAGCAGGAACTAGTAGAGGATTCTCTTTATTTATAACTCTCCTCACATTATTTGGCTTTGAAGTGAATCATGGTTGTGGACATTATGTATGAATGTGCAGATATCTGTGAACATGAGTTTGATGTGGAAGTTGAACTTGGAATGTCGGGCTTGCGTGTGAACTATACCATGTCCAATGCTTCGTCTGTTATCGTTTGGAAAGTAATTGCTGTTATTACATGACCCGAAAAAAACATTTTGTGCCACATCAGTAGATGCACGGACATCACAACAGGCATGCTGACTGGATAAACATTTGAACCTAGCTATTATGAAGGAAATTTTGTATTGACAATAGTTTTAGATAGCAGGAGACGCCTAGCCCGCTCTGCCTCTGCTAGTTTATTTCTGGCTTCTTCCATCTCTTCTTTGGCTTGGGTGAAGAGAGCATCTGATTGCTCTTTTCGCTTCTTCAGGAACTCAGCTACATTCTCAAGGGCTGCTGCACGCTTTCTTTCAGCCTTTACTAATGCCACGAGGACACGAACAACTGACGACTCCACCTGGCTTGTGTGTAATCCAGCATCATCTGGGAATTTGCACCTTGTGTCTAATCCAGCATCATTAGGGAACTGGCACCTTGTGTGTAATCCAGCCTCATTTTGGAAACATGATCTCGAGGTTGACCATACTTCCCTCCTCGCAGGAACTGCATCCTGACATGAAGTTACTTCTTTTTTAGATCAATACTCAGAGCAACCAAGATCCATTTAGTAGAAGCCAGATAAACAGAACTCGGAGAAGTTAATTCAAAAGGAATAAATAAATAAAAACAGACTACAAGGTGAGAACACCCATTTCCTACATCAAGCTAAAAACGAAAGCATTAGGACGATTAAGACTCTTCTTATTACACATCGAAGAACACCACGCTTAAGAGAAACAGAAACTACAACATATACACATCGAAGAACACGAGGCTACACGGAAGTAATTGAAAGGGTGTTACTTACCGAAGCTCGTTTTACAGGTTCGGTGCAGCTCCTCTTTAACTTGCCACGCTCCTTGAAGATGTCCCGAATATCCCGTGTTTGATCTTCATTGCTCCTCTGCATGTTCGCACTCGTGGTTTTAAAATCTCAACATGGCAAGAAAAATATACTACTAGTAATACTCGCGCATCTTGTGGGCAACATTAAAGCACTCGTCTGCGATGTTAGAGCATCTCCAACAAGATAAACTACTCATACAAATGCATCTTGATGCGTGCAACGCATGGGCATTTTGCTAGTTCTAAAAACCTTTCCATCATTTGCCACACTACTGGTTGCAGATGAAAAACCTACCCAAGCACAGCGCGATACAAGAGCGACGCACAATTACAAGCTGATATTCTGTTGGACAATGGAGGCTATAACCAATTTCTTTTACGGGAACAATAGCACCCAGGAAATTTGAAGGGTAGGTATGAACAAAATTGGAACTGCACATGTACTGCTAAGTGATTCAATACACACATTACCAATCGAGGAGGAGAACGATGGTCGCGGCGGCCTCTATGAGTCATGGTCGGCAACAGGAGTCAGTTCATTGTCCACGACGGTGGTACTTCTGCGCTTGGCGTTCGCTTCCGGGAAGCAGATACGAGACCGTGGAAGACGATGCCAGGGAAGAGGCTCCGTGTACGACGATGACGGTGGACCAGCTCCAGTGCAGCGTACGAGGTCGTCGATTAGGCAGATGCGCTGCGGTGGACGAGTGCGCCGATGTAAAGGGGAGGAGCATGAAGGCTGCAGTGCCCTGGAGAAGTCTATTTTGCGGTGGGGATAGAAATTGGGGAGTATTCAGGTGTACTACTCTGGGTGCCGGGGTGGGGTTGGCTGGGTAGGGTGAACCTGAAGTTACGAAAACAGCCCCCTACCAAGCGTCATCCGTAGGCCTGTTCCGAAGGCTATGATGGTAACTTCCCACTGCTCGAATCAGGGTCGCGGGAGATTTTCCCGCCAACCTCAAAATTTTGTGACACTGGACTCCCCATGTGGCGTGTTGAGTGATTCGGCTAAGCAACTAGCGAGTAGTAGTAGTAAACTCTGCATATTAGGTTTGACCAAAGTCAAACTTCCTAAAGTTTGACCAAGTTTATAGAAAAATATAAACATTTACCATAACAAATATGTATGATGTGAAAGTACATCCAATAATTAATATAATGGTATTTATTTGTTATTATATATGTTAATATTTTTGTTATAAGCTTTCTGAGAGTTTACAAAACTTGACTTTGACCAATGCTAATACGCGGACTTAAATAAAAACGGAGGGAGTACACATTTGTTTTCTTAGTTTGTAGTGAACTAATCATTTGTTGAAATTGTGAAATTAATATATTAGGCTATTGACTTCGAATGTAATGGTCTATACAATTCAATAGTTACAATCATTGTCAAATCCCAAGATGTATACAAGGTCTATAGTACTTCACAACATGCTCAAACTCACATAATCCCAGTCAAATGAGAATCTAAATGCATTTCATAGTTATTACTTTGTAGGATGCAACAAGAACAACCATAACTCTACATCAGCCATTATAGAAGCAACATTTTGACATATCCCAATGTGTGAATGAAACCTGCAGAGAGAGCTTTTGAAGATGGAGCAGATAGGGAGGGAAAGATTGTATGTATGTGGACGAGAGAGTAGGAGACAAACCTAACGAGAGAGAGAGAGAGAGAGAGAGAGGAAGAGATAGGAAGAAGTTAGGTCTGTGAGAAAGATGCATACATGTAATATACATGAGATGCGTGTGCATCTGGATTCTGTATACGTGGAAGGAGAAGAGACAACATGTTTGATGAGAGAGCAGGAAAAACATGGACGAGAGGGGAAGGATCTCGTGGGTTGAGGGATTGACAATTTTGTGCGGGGGAGAGAGGGATTGGTAATTTTGTGCAAGAGAGAGAGAGGGTGGGGGGAGGAGTCAGTCAGCCGTCGTCACATCACCCTGCTTCCAAATGACCTCGCATTCTCTAGCGCGGTGTGGTCGCCGTCTTCGATCTTCTCGTTGCCCTCTTTGAAGATTGAGGTGTTGTGCATGTTGGGGTGCAAAGAAGCACAAGCGAGAGTGGTTGCCGTATAACCTTGGATGGGGATGAATTGTGTGCTCGGGGGAGTGTGTGTGTGTGTTGTGTTGCGTGTCTCTCTCTCTCTCTCTGTGTGTGTGTGTCAGATATTGAGAGAAAACAAACCTAAGGAGAGAAATGGGTATTCACGAAGAGATTTTGCGGGCCTTGAGGTGGGCAGGGGCCGAGTGAGGGTGTCAAAATGTGCGCGTTGATGCATGTGTTGCATGCGACCGTGCGAGGGACGGATGAATCGAGAGAGATGGTTGTTGTGTTACGGATGCTCCTCTCTCTGTCTCTCTCTCCCTCTCTCTCTCTCTCACACACACACGCACACACAAGTAAACTAGAAGACCATTCTCTCATGTATACACAACATATCGGCATCTGTCTATGTCTCACTCATGCACGATCATTTGCACATTCACACCTCTCTATGTCTGTATCACACGCACACCGTCTCCACATTGCCCTTCCGCCACAACACACATATGGACACATACACACGTTCTCTCTCAGTCACACACACAAAATCAGTATTAAAAAACTAGGGCGCACCTAAAACGTCCAAATCCAAATAAACACGAACTGGAGCTAAATTCAAATATATGGAAATATTGCAGCGTCAAGAACTTTCATAGGGAAAAAAGTTGAGTAATATTCGAGGATTGTTTTCACACACACAAAAAGGTTCGGTGGATGTCCTTCGAGCGCGACACGGTGACGCACCGTTCGATCGACCGCGCGGCCGCGGTTCACACGCTTTCACATGATTCCGTATCGTGGCCGTGGTACTAAGGCTGGTCACAATGGGCAAGAACATAAGCTAGTAACTAATAAAAGTGCTGCCTAAGTCTAACGTTTACATGTACTAGTATGGTTTTCTTTTAAGTTTGACCAACCTTATATATAAAACTAAAGTAAGCTCCCACACGCGCACTCATCAATATGCCGCCGCCGTTGCGCATGCCGGCGCCCACCTGCTCCGGCCAACAATTTCTCGCCCATCACCGCCGTGTCGCCGCCATCCTTGTGCCATGAAGCCGAAGGATCGCCCGCTCACGTCGTCTGCAGTCCCTCCTCGTGATGCCGCCGCGCTGCCAAGCACGCGAGCAGCTGGTGGAGCTGCATCTATGCACGCAGCATACGAAGAGGAGGACGACCGCGTGCTCCAGCACGCCGGCGAGGAGGAACTAGCGTGTCATTGTCGTCTCTGTTGGAAATATGCCCTAGAGGCAATAATAAAAGTATTATTATATTTCATTGTTCATGATAATTGTCTTTTATTCATGCTATAACTGTATTATCCGGAAATCGTAATACACGTGTGAATACTTAGACCACAATATGTCCCTGGTAAGCCTCTAGTTGACCAGCTCGTTGTGATCAACAGATAGTCATGGTTTCCTGACTATGGAGATTGGATGTCGTTGATAACGGGATCACATCATTAGGAGAATGATGTGATGGACAAGACCCAATCCTAAGCATAGCATAAAAGATCGTGTAGTTCGTTTTGCTAGAGCTTTGCCAGTGTCAAGTATCTCTTCCTTCGACCATGAGATCGTGTAACTCCCGGATACCGTAAGAGTACCTTGGGTGTATCAAACGTCACAACGTAACTGGGTGACTATAAAGGTGCATTACAGGTATCTCCGAAAGTAGCTGTTGGGTTGACACGGATCGAGACTGGGATTTGTCACTCCGTATGACGGAGAGGTATCTCTGGGACCACTCGGTAATGCATCATCATAATGAGCTCAATGTGACCAAGGTGTTGGACACGGGATCATGCATTACGGTACGAGTAAAGTGACTTGCCGGTAACGAGACTGAACAAGGTATTGGGGTACCGACGATCGAGTCTCGGGCAAGTAACGTACCGATTGACAAAGGGAATTGCATACAGGGTTTGATCGAATCCTCGACATCGTGGTTCATCCGATGACAACATCGAGGAGCATGTGGGAGCTATCATGGGTATCCAGATCCCGCTGATGGTTATTGACTGAGAGCGTCTCGGTCATGTCTGCATGTCTCCCGAACCCGTAGGGTCTACACACTTAAGGTTCGGTGACGCTAGGGTTATGAAGATATGTATATGCAGAAACCCGAATGTTGTTCGGAGTCCCGGATGAGATCCCGGACATCACAAGGAGTTCCGGAATGGTCCGGAGGTAAAGAATTATATATAGGAAGTGCTATTTCGGGCATCGGGACAAGTTTCGGGGTTATCGGTATTGTACCGGGACCACCGGAAGAGTCCCGGGGGTCCACCGGGTGGGGCCACCTGTCCCGGGGGGCCACATGGGCTGTAGGGGGTGCGCCTTGGCCTTCATGGGCCAAGGGCACCAGCCCCTATAGGCCCATGCGCCTAGGGTTTCCCCCTAGGAGGAGTCCTAGTGGTGGAAGGCACCCCTAGGTGCCTTGGGGGGGAGGGAAACCTCCCCTAGGCCGCCGCCCCCCCTAGTAGATCTCGTCTACTAGGGCCGGCGCCCCCCTCTGGCACCCCTATATATAGTGGGGGAGAGGAGGGACTTCATACACCAGCCCCTGGCGCCTCCATCTCCCCCCCGTTACGTCTCTCCCTCGTAGTCTCGGCGAAGCCCTGTTGCTGTGACGCCCTGCATCCACCACCACGCCGTCGTGCTGCTGGATCTTCATCAACCTCTCCTTTCCCCTTGCTGGATCAAGAAGGAGGAGACGTCTCCCGTCCCGTACGTGTGTTGAACGCGGAGGTGCCGTCCGTTCGGCGCTGGTCATCGGTGATTTGAATCACGTCGAGTACGACTACATCATCACCTTGCAAGCTTCCGCACGCGATCTACAAGTGGTATGTAGATGCAAACTCTCTCCCTTGACTCGTTGCTTAGATGAACTCATAGATGGATCTTGGTGAAACCGTAGGAAAAATTTTAATTTTCTGCAACGTTCCCCAACAGTCTCCGCCCGTGCGGAGGAGGCGTGCATGGTGGCTGTCGCGGCGGAAGCCGGTCGCGCGTGCGTCGGGCCAGAAAACCGGGTGCGGACGCGGAATCTACCTTCGAGACCTTGAATGCCATGTGGATCCTGCAATCTGAAGGAGCAATTTGGGTCAGTCGACTCATGTGAGCCGTTTGATGCAACATGGATGGCTAGAAGGGCTTCTTCCACCTCTTCTGCCGTCTTCTTCCTTCGCTCCGTCGAACTTCTTTCACAAATCGACTGACCTAAATTATACTACTAGTACGAACGTATTAAGTACAGTAGGAACACGAAGATACGAGCAACAATACCAATTGCAAGAAGAACGGTATTGAAAGTGCTAGTGATCGACTAGAGGGGGGGTGAATAGGCAATTTTTATGAAAGTCTTCAAAACATGGAAGTTTTGAAGACAAACGATAGAAATAAGGAACAATTGTATTCGTGCCCCTAGTTGGGTCACGGTTGACTGATTTGCCCCTATTTTTCCAATAATTGCGGTTTTGCCCAGCTCACTTCACTCGCCTTGTGTTTTTGCCCTTCCGGGGCGGTTCCGACCAATCACGGTTCGCCACGTGGCGACTGCTCACTGGTCGGAACCGCCCCGGAAGGGGAAAAACACAAGGTGAGTGAAGTGAGCTGGGCAAAACCGCAATTGTTGAAAAAATAGGGGCAAATCAGTCCAGCGTGACCCAACTAGGGGCACGAATACAAAAATCCCTAGAAATAAACCTATTACCATGCAGCGGAAGGTAGACTACACTAGGCAAGCCATAGTCAAGTATTCAATGAAGTGAAAGCACAATGACTAATAGCAGCTAGGCAGTAAAGATCAGGTAGGAAGATATTGTGAAGCCAATCAGAACAAGCAGTCACTCAGTGAAGACAAAAGATAATGCAATCATACAATGACTTCACAAGGACCAACAGTAAGTAAAGGAAAGGGAAGGATGAAACCAGTGACTCGTTGAAGACAATGATTTGTTGGACCAGTTCCAGTTGCTGTGACAACTGTACGTCTGGTTAGGGAGGCTGAGATTCAACTCAGAAGACCTCGTCTTCACCTTATTCCCCTTGAGCTAAGGACACCCAGTCCTCACCCAATCACTCTGGTAAGTCTTCAAGGTAGACTCCCAAACCTTCACAGACTTCGTTCACCGGTGATCCACAATGACTCTTGGATGCTCAGAACACGACGCCTAACCGGCTGGAGGATTCACCATCCTCAAGTGTAATAAGTCTTCAGATCACACAGACAGGAAGACTTAAGTGATGCCTAACACTCTTTGGCTCTGGATGGTTAGGGCTTTATCCTCGCAAAGAATTCTCTCTCAAAGGCTTCGAGGTGGGTTGCTCTCAAACGACAAAAGCCGTGCACTAACTCTGAGCAGCCACCCGTTTATGGTTGTAGGGGGTGGGCTATTTATGGCCACTAGGCAACCCGGCCTGATTTATCTGAAATGACCCTGGGTCACTAAGGAACTGACACGTGTTCCAACGGTCAGATTTCAAACACACACGATAACTTTACTTGGGCTACAAGCAAAGCTGACTTATCCAACTCTGGACAAGATTTGCTTTCATAGTCTTCACTCGAAGACATAGGATTTTGGTTAAGCATCACTTCAGTCATTCTGACTAGTTCACTTGGACCCCACTTAACAGTACCGTGGTTCCTATGACTCAACAAAGAAAAACACAGAACGACGAAATTGCTAAGTCTTAGCGCTCCATAGTCTTCACGCGATGTCTTCTCTTGTCATAGTATTCAATGTGAATGTCTTCACATACCACCTTTGACTTCAATGTCTTCATACATTTTTAGGGGTCATCTCTGCTAGGAAAACTGAATCAATGAGGGACTTCTACCTGTGTTATCCTGCAATTCTCACAAACACATTAGTCCCTCAACCAGGTTTGTCGTCAATACTCCAAAACCAACTAGGGGTGGCACTAGATGCACTTACAATCTCCCCCTTTTTGGTGATTGATGACAAACTAGTTGAAGTTTTCAATGGGGAATAAAATATGTGAAATTGTAAAGGATAGGGGATTGTCTTCATAAGTTGCAAAGGCTCCCCCTGAAGATGTGCATATAAGTAATTTGCTCTTGGAATGCAAATGCACATGGCAGGTTGTACTTGTGGAGATCCTCTTCAACCTATGATGACAATTCATTATGCATGATATGATGTAATGAAGATAATGACATGCATAACGAAAAATGGACGTCTGCAAAATGACCTAAGTGCGGAATTTATCATCGCACATGCGGAATTTATCATCGCATCACAGAATAGCAAATAAGCAGCAGACGACCATCGAGTTTAAGTGTTACAACTCAAAGAACCAAATGTATCGAAAAGCAAGAGTTGTAAGCACTTGGAAAAAGTAGCAAAAGGTAAAGCAACCACCCATATGGACCCGCTTGAAGACTATCAACTCATATGCTTCTCCCCCTTTTGTCAGTAAGGACCAAAAAGGTTTGAAGACATAGAGCGCCTACTTGTTCCCATGAGGTGCAGGCGAGGCAGCATGGTCGTCGTTGAGGTCTGGTGGTGCAGAAGAACTTGGTGCAGTGTCGATTCACACTGAAGGTGGAGGAGGTGAAGTTGCATCATCTTGGTCATCGATGACTCTGGCATTTACGATCGCAGCTAAGGACGAGTATTCAGAGTCTTCAAGTGAGGGAGTCCGACGCAAGTGAGCATTTCTGAGAGGAGTTGAGTCAAACTTGAAGCGTTCGGTGAAGCCATCGTCGTGCAGATCAGCTTCAGGACTCAATAGGGTCAAACTCTTCCATGACCTCTGACAGGTTTCATGAGTGACAAAGGCATTCTTGGTGGCAAGATTGCGAATGCGGTTGACATCCACCAAGAGGCTTTGCATCTGGCACTTAATCCAGTCGTGATGTTTGTCCTGTTTCTGATGCAGCGCGATGAGAATCTCTCGGTCATTGAGGACTCGAGATTGTCTTTGAGGCCTTTGCGCAATGGTGCTACCAGTGACATCAGTTTGAGCACGAGGGACACATGTGTTTCCAGCCAGGGGATAAACACGAGAAACTGCTGGAATCCCTTCAATGGGATGGGTGAAGCTTTGGTGATCAGCATTGTGAAGATAAATGGGATCTTTAGCAGGTTCTGGATAAATGGCTTCAACTGACAGATCAACCTCGGGCAAGAATATAAGATGATTGCGCGCAGACGGCTGATAGTTGAAGGCGGAGTGACGCTTTATCAGACGCATGACCCATGGAGCATAGAATTTCAACCCAAAGATTTCAGAGCCAGACGCATCCAACTTCCTGATGAAGAAGTCTTGAGCATTGAAGCTGATGCCATTGAAGATATAGAAAACCAAAGTATTCATTGCTCCTTCAAGCTTCGCTGCAGATGAGTGTCCTTTGACATGACATAGAGTCCTCCTGATGATGTGGTAAATGGTGCGAGGCAGGTACTCTAGGTCTTCAACAAAGAACTCGGATGGGTATTCAGCGTTGTGAGGCAGAGGCTTCATCATGCTCAGCATTTGACTCATGTTGGGTTCTGGCTTCTGAAAGATGCTTTCCAAGGCATTTTGATGTTGTTGACAACCTGGTTCATAGTATTCATCAGGAGTGGGCAGGCCAGTGAGCTCAATGATATCAAGAGCTTTGGCTTCATGATGGACATTGCATGCCATCCACGCAAGGACCCAAGTCTTCGGATCCCTGTTGTAGCCTCGAATATGAAGAGTGGCATAGAATTGAAGCAGCAATTCTTCGTTCCAGTGCTCCTTGTCAGTGATGAACTACAACAGACCAGCATCTCTGAAACAGTCCAATGCTTCTTCAAGGCAGGGCATTCCAGCTATAGCTTCAGAGTCGATGCGCATATGTGGAAATATGCGCCCTTGATTGTATAGGACACATGAATAGTAGCTGCGCTGCTAATAGCTTCAGAACCGATCTGAGGAAATGCGCGGTCTTGTATAAGGGTTCTTGGAGCTGTTGAAGAAGGTATTATGTGCCACGAAGCCATTTGCATTGAAGACCCCAGGTGAAGTGGCAGTGCCTGGGTATCGTGGAAGTCTTGGCTTGGGCTTTTGGACTTGAGGCCTGTGCTCGACGTGGTACTCAAATTGTGGACCAGTAGCAAGCGGAGGAGTCAGGATGGGCCATCGAACCATAACCGGCTGACCACGATCAAATGCCAGCTCCATCGTGTGAGGTCTTGGAGGGGGAACAGGGGCATTGGCATTGTCTTCATGGGCTTCAGGGGCCACATGTGCTTCAGGTGCTTGGACCTCAGGTGCTACAACATTGACTTCAGGTGTTGCATTGACTTCTGGTGCATCATTGACTTCTAGCGCCGTATTGGCTTCAACCATGACAACGTCATTGGCGTCAGCAGTGATGTTGGTGGCCGCCTTAGGGTTGTTAAGCTCCACTTCAGAAGCTAGAGGGTTGGTCACGTTCTCCTCGAGAACAACATCTTGGTGAGACGGGGGTGTAGCAACTCTTGTAACTCTTGGGGCTTCTTCTTCATCGGCTGATGCAGCCGGAATATCTTCAGCCATTTTGGCTTCGGATTCAGACACGTGCATTGTGGGAGTGACTTGGGGCCTTGGTCCTTTGCGAAGCCTGCGTAATGCGGGCAACACTTGTGGAGATGGAGTGTGCTGGGCCACAAAGTCATCATCATCTTGCACTAGTGGAGTAGCTTGCGGTTGGGGAGAGCTTGGAGTATCTTGTCTCTGTGGGTGATCAGCCCATGATGCATCCTGAGCAGTTGGCGTCAGAGGATGACCAATGCTGATGCGTTCGCTGTGCGTGAGCACAGGCGATGGTACCAATTGGTGCTCGATCTGAGGAAGGACTTCATCATCTTCAACATTGTCATGGTGACCAATGCTTTCAGCAGCGGTGGGGTCAACTGCTGGAATGTCTTCAGCTTCAGGAGCCTCTGTGGAAGCAGGCTCATGAACTATCATCCATCGTTCTTGATGCAAAGAGTTAGGACGAGCAATTGAGATGGGCTCGACAACAAGGGGCTCTGTGGGAGCAGCCCGATCTTTCTTGGTTTTGCGCTTCTTCTTGGAGGGAGCGACATCAGAAGCTTCAGGATGTTTCCTCTTCCTGGCTTCAGCCTCTTCATCCCTTGTCTTCTTTAGTTCTGAAGCCACTGTGGGGACCTTAGGCTTCGAGCCTGTCATACTGGCAGGGAAGACAATGGGGTGTACTTCCTGCCTTGTTGCTTCGGGTTCGGCCACAGCTGGCTTCTTCTTCTTCGGCTTGGCCGCCATTCTGGGGTCGATGCCAGGACGCCCAAGAGCCTTGCGCTTTTTAGCTTCATTGTAGGCTTGCACACACTTGTTAGCCAGACTCTTCATGCGCTCACGAGAACCTCTAGCTTCTTCACGTTTCTTGAGAAAGGCTTCCTTGAGCTCGTGCAGCATAATCTTGAAGTTTTTGACATCTTGCACGCTGAGCTTTGCCATGTGCTTCTTGAACTGAGCTTTCTCATAGTCGATCTTTTGCGTCAGTTCAACGATGCGCTGAGCTAGAGCTAGCTCAGAAGCAATGGCGCCAGTAAAAGAGACGCTGAGGCCAATTGGAAGTTGCAGATCATCAAAGCTGAGATTGGGGGTTTCAAACCACTCATCAATGAAGTTGTGGAGGATTGGCACGTCAAAGAGAGGCAAATCATTGAAGGTTTCTGCTTCTTCCTTGCTCTTAATCAGTTGCTCAAGAGCGTCATATGCAAGATCTTCATCACTGGATAGATCAATGTGTTGTCTCGCAGAATGGCAGCATGGGTCAATGCCTGATCAATATTCTTTTTCATCTCAGTATTCTTGGAGATACGTGATAGATCTTCAGACTGCACACTGTCTTCAGGAGGTGCAGTAGCCAGTGGCTTCGCCCATAAGATTTTTGGTGCTGAGGTAGACTTTGAAGGTTTAGGCTTCTTCAGCTTCGTTGGCTTCGGTGGTGCAGGTGCTTCGTCAGATTCAGCATCATCTGCAGGTTGATCCACGACTGCCCCTTGAACCATAATGTGAGTGATGAGACCTTCTAGCTTGTAGAAGGTCCCAACAAGATTGGGTTCAGCTTCGCGTGAGCCATAGGCACGAGGAGTAGAGGGACCTGGGTTGAAGTCTAATCCCCGTGACTTCTTGTTTTCTTTGGCAGAATTCTTGGCAAACTGGAAGTTGCGGTTGAACAAATTGTCGTCACGACACCATAGCAATGACGATGGATCTGCATCTGCAGGCTGTGGTCCTCGAACCATACAAGGGTAGAAGCCTTGTTCAATGGCTTCAGCTCTGGACCTGGGTTGAAGATTTTTGTATAGGATGTCTCCCCACGATCGCTTGATGGCATTCTTCTTAGCATATTCCTGGGTCACAAACCTGTACTTGAACCATTGCTCGGCCCAGTATCTTCGAATCCATTGGGTTCGTGTCTTGCGCTGACCATAGCTTTCTTCGGGGTCAGTTTTGTACAGTTCATAAAGATCTTCGGGCAGGTTCGTTGATGTACCCCCACGGCACTGTCTGCCGCCCTTTCTTGTAGGTTTCTCTGGTGCCATGAAGTTTAAACTGAAAGGCTTCAACACGTTCAAAGGCTTCAAAGGCCTCTGCTTGCTAGCTAAACAGGAACTGGCTTCGGGAGAGTTAATGTGATGCTGTAAGAATTCTGCAAACGAATGCAGACTATGAGAATCAAGGGATTCTCCCACGGACATGTACCTGTGACAACATTAAGGTGCGAGGGAAGGGGAAGAGGTCATATGCATTCTCAGAAGATTTTGAAGATAAATCAGTTTAGAAGACATTGACCTCATAGTGCCAAGACATTCACTCATAGATAGAGAGTTGGTTCCAGATTTGTACGAATCCACGAATACGTACAAGTGAGGAATCTAACTTCTTTGTGAAGCATACGTGAACATACTAGGCATATTATGAGATGCAGTATGAAATAGATTCAACTTGTGTGAATAGAAACCGCTTGTGGTAGAAAGTGATGAATCTATAGGATCAAAGGGGGCCGTAAAAAGGAAGTTTTATTTACCACACGAAGAACTGCTAGACGGAGTGGGAGAGGAGGCCGAGCAGTTCGATCGTCCGTGCCCTAACTTGGCGACGGAGGACACCTACGGCGACGGCAGAGAGGACGATGTCCGCGATCGGCGTGAAGACGGCGTCGGTGAGGTCGCGGCAGCTAAGCGCTTCGTCGCCGGCGTCGTCGAGGGCTAGCGGTGGCACTAGGGTTTGTGCGAGAGTGGAAGAAGGGATAATGAGTGTGGTGAGGCGTGTATTTATAGGGATAGGGACGACACAGAGTTATTACACAAGTGCCCCTGGCAATTCACATCTGAAGGACACGTGGCTATCATGCAACACATCAGAGGTTGTTCCACGTTCCCACGCACGCCTGGACTGTCGGGTGGTCGTTCCCACTCCTCCGGGTTTCAGGTGAAAGGATTTAGCATTGAAAACGGATTAATGTTTGTCTCTGTGTCTTCTGCTGACATGGATGCAGAGAAGACATTTGACAGTGTCAATAGAATGCATATGATTTGGATAGATAGACTTAGGAAAGAAGCATAGAGGGGTTAGGGACCGATCACATTCACTTAGTTCAAAAGATTCATCAAGAAGCCATAGCTATAAGTGAATGCTGTAGAGGACAGAAACCAAATCAGTATATACCAGAAGATGATCATATCAACTTAGTGAAGATAACCATTAAGACAAGTTGAAATTGAAGACAAACCAAATGTGAAGACATAGCAAATGTAACGCCATGGGTAAAACACTTCAAACAGAAGAATGTGGTGGTGGCGTTACCCACCGTATAGGAAGTATTAGACCCAGACACGGTGCACAATTCCCGTGGCGCTCCGAAGTCAAATTCCACATTAATGTATTCACACTAAGAATGTAAGTCTTCATTGATTGAAGATATACTTTACTTTGTGTGTTGCACATCTAAGTCATCAACATGCATAAGTGTTAGGATGTGTGCCTGATCACAGGACATTTGAGGATTCCAAGATATTTAGCTCACACCGTAACTTGCAAAATCTCTTCTCATCCAAGGGCTTGGTGAAGATATCTGCCAATTGCTCTTCAGTGTTGACGTATATGATATCAATATCTTCCTTCATAACATGATCTCTGAGAAAGTGATGACGAATTTCAATGTGCTTTGCCTTCGAGTGCTGAACTGGGTTGTTGGCAATTTTAATGGCGCTTTCGTTGTCGCAGTAGAGTGGCACTTGCTTCAGATGAATGCCATAGTCTTTGAGTGTTTGCTTAATCCATAGAAGCTGAGCGCAGCAAGATCCAGCAGCAATGTATTCAGAATCAGCAGTGGAGAGAGATACACAGTTCTGCTTCTTTGAAGACCAACACACAAGCGATCGTCCCAGAAAATGACATGTGCCTGATGTAGACTTGCGATCCACCTTGTCACCAGCATAATCAGCATCCGAGAATCCAACTAGATCAAACTCTGAGCCCTTTGGATACCATAATCCTAGTGTTGGGGTGAGGGAGTCCTGGATTAGGGGCTGTTCGGATGGCCGGACTATACCTTCAGCTGGACTATGAAGATGCAAGATTGAAGACTCCGTCCCGTGTCTGGAAGGGACTTTCCTTGGCGTGGAAGGCAAGCTTGGCGCTACGGATATGAAGATCTCCTACCATTGTAACTGACTTTGTGTAACCCTAACCCTACCCGGTGTCTATATAAACCGGAGGGTTCTAGTCCGTAGGACAACATACACATCAGCAATCATACCATAGGCTAGCTTCTAGGGTTTAGCCTCCTCGATCTCGTGGTAGATCTACTCTTGTACTACCCATATCATCAATATTAATCAAGTAAGACGTAGGGTTTTACCTCCATCGAGAGGGCCCGAACCTGGGTAAAACTTCGTGTCCCTTGTCTCCTGTTACCATCCGGCCTAGACGCACAGTTCGGGACCCCCTACCCGAGATCCTCCGGTTTTGACACCGACATTGGTTCTTTCATTGAGAGCTCCTCTGTGTCGTCGCCATCAGGAAGGATGCCTCGCCCCGTCTTTAAAGACGGCACCGTTGCTAAGGGAGCTTTGGTTGTCGGCCAAACCCTCCGGCTAGGTGGTTTTCTTATGACCGCCTGTTCGGCTTCTACGCCGATGATGACCTCTCGAGCCATCAAAAACAATCTTCATGTCAGCTCGGAACTTGCCGAGCAGTTAGATCCAATGGAGCTTTCCTCCATAAACGAGCTCTTGGATCGCTTCGCCGCCCTGGGAGTCGCTACGGATTACGACCAGATCGGGCCTAAAACCGATCTGAGAGAGATTAACTCTCCCCAAGTCACCCATCACGTTGCCGTGGTAGAGGGACAGTGCGACGACTCTTCATCTATCTTAAGGACTCGCTACGTCCGGATTCCCGATCCCTCCAAGCCGGATACCCGCGGAGGGGAGGATATCACTCAAGACCTGAACTTAGAGTCAGGCGACGGGCTGGACTCATTAGACAACATCCAGGAATCCAAGTTTTCGAGTTCGGAAATTCCTCGGCCTCTGAGCCTTAGATGGGGTGCAGCTTCGGATTTAATTCCACCCACCCACCCCAACATATGCGATCTATCCAAAATCAAGCAAGACCCCGACGAAACAGCACATCATTACTGGGCCAGATTCCTCTTAGTTAAGAACAGGCTAAGGGACTGCCGTGAGGAAGATGCAATCTCAATCTTCTGTGAAAATTGCACGGACAAGGGAATACTCAACGCCATAAGTCGCCGTGATATTACACGCTTCACTGACTTGGTGTCCATCGTACGAAAGTACTGTGCAATGGAAAGCGCCTGGAAAACCGGAATAAATTTTTGGGACAATCCGGCCCTGAATACAAACCCAGTCCGAAATAAAAGGGTGCATCATCACCAATCACCCGGGTCAAGCACTAAAAAGCAAAAACCCTCTCCAGGGCATGGAACCGTACTGGAAGGATGGCTTAATGGACCCTGTAAAATTCACAGTACAGAGGACGCCACACCAACTCACAGCCTCAGAGCATGTTGGATACTCTGGCAGGTGGCCAAAATTGGCGAAAATCTCCTAATTCCGGAGGCCACAGAAAGCCACCCCAGAGACACCAATACGGTATTAACAGTCTTCGAGACTTTCGCATCAAATAATATGCAAAAAAGGACACTCCGCAGCCTTGCTGAAGTCTACCAAGTAGCAACAATAAACCCATGGAGTGACACGGCTATTACCTTTAACACCAGTGATGAACCTAAATTCCGAACAGCCCAAGCACCAGCCGCATTGGTCCTCAGTCCAATAGTGGACGACTTTCATCTTACCAAGGTACTCATGGACGGTTGCAGCGGATTGAACCTCATTTACGAGGAGACTCTTCAAAAAATGGAAATAGACTGGAACCGCATTGAGCGAAGCAGCACAACCTTTAGAGGAATAATCCCCAGTCGGGAAGCGCGCTGTACAGTAAAAATCACACTAAATGTGGTGTTCGGCACGCCAGATAATTACAGGTCCAAAGAGGTCATGTTCTAGGTGGCTCCGTTCAGCAGCGGTTATCACGCTCTGCTAGGGCGGGAAGCATTTACAATCTTCCAAGCAATACCCCATTACGGGTACATGAAGCTCAAGATGCCCAGGCCTAACGGGATCATCACTCTCGCTAGTGATCCGGACATAGCACTCCGCGCCGAAAACAAGACGGCCGCACTGGCCCTCGAGGCACTATCCGAAGCCCTAGCGGCTGAGGAGCTGACTGCGCTGCGCTCTACGGTGAATAGGGACGATGTGGTACTCGACAAAAGATCCAAGTCCACCTCCTTTAAACCAGCGGACGAAATAGTCAAATTCCAAGTCCATCCAACGGACCCTAATAAAACAGCATCCATCGGGGCACAATTAAACCCTGATGTCGACGCCGCATTGCGAGAGTTCCTACGAGAGAACTGGGACATTTTCGCCTGGCACCCTTCAAACATGCCAAGAATCCCACGCAGGCTGGCCGAGCACAGCTTAATATCCAAACAGGATTCAAACCTGTCAAATAGGCTCTTCGGTGTTTTTCCGAACCTAAGAGACAGGCCATGGGAGAGGAGCTAGCAAAGCTATTGGAGGCCGGATTCATTAGAGATATAAAACATCCGGACTGGCTAGCAAACCTGGTGATGGTACCAAAGAAGGACAAATCCTGGCGCCTGTGTGTTGATTTTAAAGACCTTAACAAGGCTTGCCCAAAGGATCCCTTCCCCTCCCCCGCATCGACCAAATTATCGACGCTACCGCAGGACACGATTCGTTGTGTTTCCTCGACGCATATTCTGGCTACCATCAAATTAAGATGGCAGAACCAGACCAAGCCACAATGGCATTCATCACACCACATGGGCCATTCTGCTTCAACACGATGCCCTTCGGGCTCAAAAACGCCGGCGCAACATATCAGCGCATGATTCAGACATGTCTGGCAAGCCAGATCGGCAAAACAATGGAGACATATGTAGATGATGTGGTCGTCAAAACAAGACATGTTGAATCTCTAGTAGACGACTTGAGGCTCACATTTGATAACCTCCGAACATACGACATCAAGCTCAACCCGGAAAAATGCATTTTCGGCATTCCATCCGGAAAGCTCTTGGGCTTCATTGTATTCGGTAGAGGAATTGAAGCAAATCCAGCCAAGATCCGAGCTCTGTCGCAACTGGATATCCCAAAGGACCTCAAACAAATACAAAAGTTAACCGGATGCGTGGCGGCTCTAAGCCACTTTATCTCCCGCTTGGGAGAAAAGGCCCTACCCCTTTACCGCCTCCTTCGGTGCACCGAACACTTGAAATGGACGGATGCAGCCACGGCCAGACTCGACGAAATAAATCCATACTGGCAACAAACCCAGTCCTGGCCATGCCAAACATTGGCGAACCAATGCTATTATACATTGCAGCAACACATCAGGTTGTAAGCGCAGTGCTCGTCGTCGAACGAGAAGCGGACGGACACGAATTCCCTCTTCAAAAGCCGGTCTATTATGTGTCCACCATCCTGAATCCCTGCAAATCACGGTACCCGCATTATCAAAAGATTGTGTACGTGGTATTCATGGCATCCCGGAAGCTACGACACTACTTTCAAGAGTGTTTAATAACAGTAGCCTCGGAAGTACCACTTAACGATATTATAAACAACCGTGACGCAACGGACCGAATTGCAAAATGGGCCATTGAGCTCCTCCCATTCGACATAACTTATAAGCCACGACGAGCCATCAAGTCGCAAGTCTTGGCCGACTTCGTCGCAGAATGGACGGAGGCCGAACTCCCTAAAGAGTACGGCACATATTCTAATTGGATCATGCATTTCGACGGTTCCAAGATGTTGGCCGGACTGGGGGCTGGCGTCGTTTTGACGTCCCCCACAGGAGACACAGTTCAATACGTACTACAAATTATGTACACGGACTCCAACAATGCAGCCGAATATGAGGCCCTTTTACATGGTCTCCGCATGGCAGTATCCATGGGCATCCAATGCCTAGAGGTGTGCGGGGACTCGAACCTCACAATACCCCAAATAAATGGAGACTTCGATGCCAAGGATCCAAAAATGGCAGCTTACCGCAACGCCGTCCTAAACATGTCAGCTCGGTTCGAGGGGCTTGAATTTCACCATATAGCCCGGGAAAATAATCAGGCGGCAGATGTCCTGGCACGCATCGGTGCAAAACGCGATGTAGTCCCCCCCAACATCTTCTTGGAGAGGCTGTTCAAGCCATCCGTAGTATGGGAAGGGGAGCCGAACAATAACAGCCCGGACCCAACCGCACTGCCCGACACCGAGCATTCTGACACAATCGGAGGCTCTGCCAATGAAATAACACCCTCAGCCCACGTAATAATGGTCGTCATCGCCCCGTGGGCAGAACCATTCCTCACCTACCTTACTAGGCAGGAACTCCCCGAGGACCAAAATGAGGCACGCTGCATAGTGCGGCGATCCAAAGCCTACAGAGTCCACGAGGGAGAGCTTTATAAGAAAAGCACTACCGGAGTCCTTCAAAGGTGCATCTCCGAAGAGGAGGGGCGGAACCTCCTGGCTGAAATTCACGCCGGACTCAGCGGTCATCACGCTGCAGCCCGGTCCCTTGTAAGCAAGGCCTTCCATACGGGATTTTATTGGCCGACGGCCCAGGCAGACGCTCAGGACTTAGTCCAACGATGCACCGGTTGCCAGCTCTTTGCAAACCAAAGCCATATGCCACCCACCGCCCTCCAAACTATCCCCATTACTTGGCCCTTCGCGGTCTGGGGGCTTGACATGGTTGGACCCCTTAAAGGCGGAACCCACAAGCAAAAATACTTACTGGTCATGGTGGATAAGTTCACCAAATGGATAGAAGCCAAGCCTGTTAAGACGGCTGAATCCGCACCGGTGATAGACTTTATATCCGGGTTGTACACTGTTACAGCGTCCCCCACAGCATCATCACTGATAGCGGCATGAACTTCACGGCCGACGAGGTAAAACTATGGTGCAAAAACATGGGCATCAAGCTCGATTATGCTTCCGTCTATCACCCAAAACGGCCATGTCGAACGTGCAAACGGTCTTATCATGAGCGGCATCAAACCCAGATTAGTGCGGTCCCTCAAGGAATCTAACACGCACTAGGTAGAGGAGCTCGACTCCGTACTTTGGGGTTGCGGACCACGCCGAATCGCACCACCGGATACACACCATTCTTTATGGTGTACGGTGCAGAGGTAGTTTTGCCTTGCGACATAATTCATGACTCACCTTGAGTGCGCATGTACGAAGAAAGAGAAGCCGAGCTCGATCGGCAGGACATCTTGGACGCATTGGAGGAGGAGCGTGACGTGGCAAAAGCCCATTCCGCATTCTATCAACAGCAGGCTCGAAGATACCAAAGCAGAGAAGTACGGGCCAAAAATTACAACGTTGGCGAATTAGTTCTACGACTACCGGACAAGAAAAAGGACAAACTCAAGCCCAAGTGGGAAGGTCCCTTCATAATTGACCAAGTCCTGACTGGTGGAGCATACTGCCCGCGGGATGCGTCGGATAACCGACTCGAGCCAAACCCATGGAACGCAGCCATTCTCCGAAGATTCTATGCCTGGCACCGGACTCTGTGTTCGTCTCCTTCCTCTGTCCATTTTTTATATTTTCTGTCTTACATTTTTCTTCTTCTTCTCTCTCTCTCTCTTATAGCCTCTAAAGGCTCATAAAGTGACGCGCTATCTGCGCTCATTCAACCTGGGGGCTTCTTTAAACATAAGCTTATTCATACGGGCTTCATGCCCAACACATGTGTCACACTTCCGCATGTACCTTTTATCCACCATTATATGCATCAATATGACTTAAGTTTTGGCCAAGCTGGGTTGCCTGGCTCCTGTGCTTACCCCTACATTCCCGATTGTTTGGCTAGGTGGTAAAGGGAGCACCTCTGCAATTGTTACTGTCGGGTCAGCCAGACGTGTACCTCAGACTGGGTGAAGCCGAAAGCTAGCGTTCTTAAGGGAATATTCGGTCGGTGAACTAAAGATGATCTTTTTTTATTTTTATCTATACGCCCCCAAATGTTTTTCCTGCGTTTCTTTTCGCAGCATGGACATGCACCTTAGGGCATGCCTCCCAGGGAAAGGAACCCCTAACGAAACTATTCTCCCTGGAAGATGTTTCTTAACCATGTAATATAACATAACTAGTCAGACACTTGTCTGTTCACGCCCTAATGACCCCTACGCCTGGTCTCCATGCATTCCCCGGTTCCTATATAACCGAATGGGAATTCGGACACACTCAGGACCGTCAGGTCCCGAGGCTGAAGCGAAAAGGTCGGCCATGACAAATGATCTACAATCCGGCTAGAAGGCATTATAAATGTCAATTAAATTACATAGTCATTTTGACTGATTGTATTCCTCTTCAATACCGTCTAACAGGCTGTCTAATTTACAGTCCTGCTGGGAATACTTTGCGGCCAACTCTACTTGGCCGTACACTAAGCTTACAGGGATCTCCTTCCCATCGGGCCCTACAGGACCGACCCCGGCCATGTGGTTGGGGTCAGCCTTTGTGTACCGCGTCTTTACCATGGCCCAGGCCTCCCTAGCGCCTTGACGGTAGGCTGATATCTTCCACAATCGGAAGCGCCGCCGTGCTCCCTTTAGCTGCTCCGCAAGCTCTCCAAGACCTTCTGGCATGGAGATGGATGGCCACAGGGCCTGGGCGACGCCTCGCATCGCCTGCCGAACTCGATTGAGCAGTTGCGAGAGCTCGGGAAGAAGGTCACCCATAGAACCAGGCATCTCCTCTGCAGGACGACCTGTTAGCATACCTACAGACATTGCTCTGTTAGTCGACTTCCCCGCTGAACTTTCTTTCAAAAGGTTCGCTCAAGCACTTACTAAATATGCCGCGCCGAAGCCGCTGATTCTCCTTCACGGAGTCTGACAGCTGGGCACGAACATCTTTCAGCTCGACGTCCGGCTTGGTGTTGGCATCTTGGAGATTGTTCTTCTCCCCCATCACCTTTAGCAACACCCTCTCACCAGCCTATAGCTGGCGTAGGAGGTGTTGCCTTTCCGGATTCAATCCGGCGCCATCTGCAATTTATTTGTCAGATTCGC
This sequence comes from Triticum aestivum, assembly GCF_018294505.1. Lineage (NCBI taxonomy): Eukaryota > Viridiplantae > Streptophyta > Magnoliopsida > Poales > Poaceae > Triticum > Triticum aestivum. The sequence goes on from NC_057806.1 coordinate 573,479,709, forward strand.
ACCAAAGTCGTGCTTCGCAAAATACCTATCTTTTGAAGTGTATATTACCAGAGGGAGTCTCCTTAGGCTCCCCTGCCGCGGCTAGTGCGGCCTCAAGTTGGGCTTTGCACTCTTCTAGCTCCTTCGACAGTAGGGAATTCTTTTCCATAAGAACCTGCATCACAAATGATCCTTAAATCAGTTAGAGCATCTCCAACAGCCGCGCTAAGCGCTGCGCGCAAAAAACCTATTTACAGCGCGCGCTGCGGCTGGTTTTGCGCACCCGCCTGCGCTGGCTCCAGCAGCCGCGCTATAATGCAGCGCGCGCGCCGCTCCAGCAGAGCGCAAAAATACAGCGCGCGACTCGCCGGGCATTTTGCATATATGATATTTTGGACAAAAATGAACATGTGAAATTTGACACAAACAAGTTGATGAATAAAAGTTCATGCCCACAAGTTCATCCAACCAAGTTCAAATGCAAACTAAAGTTCAAGACATGAAAGACACATCAATCTTCATCTTCCTCGTCTTCGTCTTCGTCCTCATCTTCCGAAGTCGACTCTTCCGCCTCCAAAGATGAATCTTCCTCCCTCTCCTCATCACGCACCGCATCATGTGAAGCTCCGACGGTGTTGGCAAGATCTTCAACGGCATATTCATGGGAATGTGTGTGAGAAGGCACATCAAAAGACATTGCACCCATGGCGGCCGGAGGTGCACCCATGCCTCCCATGAGAGAAGCAAAACTCATGCCTCCCATGGCGGCCATAGTGTCGGAGGGTGCTCCAAAGCCACCCATGCCTCCCATGGCGGCCGGAGGTGCACCCATGCCTCCCATGGTGGCCGGAGGTGAACCCATGCCTCCCATGGCGGCCGGATGTGCACCCATGCCTCCCATGGCTCCGAAGCCACCCATGCCTCCCATGGCGCCGAGGCCACCGCCACCCATGGCACCGAGGCCACCGCCACCCATGGCGCCGAAGCCACCGCCACCCATGGCGCCGAGGCCACCGCCACCCATTGCACGAACCAAGGCTCTTTTTTGGATCAAGACTTCTTGTTGGGCAAGATTGACATACTCTTTTTGCGCCGCATTGAGGTTAGATGTGTCCAAGAAGAACAATTGCTTCTCCCATTCCAACAACTTAGCTCGCTCCTCGTTGCTCACTTTGCTCTCCTCCAAAGCCACCTTTCTCTCCTCGGCCGCCACCCTTCTCTCCTCGGCCGCCAACCTCCTCTCCTCGGCCACAGCATCTTGGTTCCTTGCCATTTTCCTCACCTCATTGGCTTCAACCCTTGCCTTCACAATAGCTTCCATAGCATTTTTGAGCTCATCATCTCCTTTCCTCTTCTTCTTTTCGGTTTTGTCTTTCTTGCACCCATCCGGTCGTTTTGGCTTCGAGTATGAAACCGAGTTGGGTGTGGGGCTTCTCTTGCCATCATCACTTGATGCATCATCCTCCTCCTCATCATCATTCATCTCAATTGCTCGCTTCCGTTTGTTGCTTAAATGCAAATCCTCCAAACCATCACGATTCTTCCATTTCTCATCATCCTTTAACACTTCATAGCAATGAGGCAAGGTAAAGACCCTGCCTTTCTTGATCTTCCCCTTCTTGGTTGTCCTTGTCTCTTCTTTGAACAAGTTTTGTGCAATGTTGTACTACAAGAAAAACAAAACAAGTTAGCACTTCGGTCACCAAAAACAAGTATGATGAACATATATGAGATGCCACTTACTCGATCATCCTCATTTGTGCCACTTGGGTTAATCTTGTCAACTGCCTTTTGTACGGCCGCACACTTTTGACAATCCGAGTTGATTGTCGACCATCGGGACCGAAGTGATCTCTCGGAGCGGTCAATTCCACTCAAGTTGTGAGCATCAAAGTGTTCTTTCATTCGCCCCCAATACGCGTCTCTACTTTGATCACCTCCAATGGATGGATCCCTCGACACTTGCAAATAAGTATGGCATAGTAACTTGTCATCGTTGGTTGAGTAATTGCCCGCTCTTCCTTTCGGCGCCTCGACAATTCCCTCACCCTCCTCGTCCACCTCAAACTCATGGTCTTCGCAATGGATGTCATTGGTTTGAGACCAATGCGAATTGTTGGACCCAACACCCATAGTGGACATGTATGCATCATCGTTGAGACTACAAAGTTTTTTGAACAATGCAAATAAGCTATCTATATGTGATGATGATGCATTGAAAAAATAAGAAGAAAAGAAAAGTTGGAAATTTTTTCACCTTGGGAGCATTTCGTCGAACACGTGGTGCGCGTCGGCGGCCGGCTCAACGAGTGAGCTCGCCGGCGCTTCGGTAGCCGCCGCGGCCGTCGAACGCCCTGCAAGCTTCTTTCCCCTCGCCTTCGTGGTGCCGGAGCCATCCGCTGCCTTGTTTTTCTTCGCGGATGTTTTGCCCTTCTTTGTCCACGCCGCATTGGGGACCTTCTTCGACGGTGCGGCGGCGGCACGGGACGGCGCCGGGGCGACGCCACCCGGCGCCGTGGTCATCCGCGGCGGCAAGAAGAGGCTGCGCGCGAGGCTGACGCTCGGCGGAGCTCCGGCGGTGGCGACGCCAGCGCTTCCCGCACTAGGGTTTCCGGTGGCGGCGGGGGGGGGGGGGTCGCGGCTGTACAGCAGGGTGAGCGGGGCGCCGGTGTGCGCGTCCATGGGTGGGTGGCAGGGCGCCGGCGCGCGCGGGGCGTAGGACGAGGAGAGGAGAGAGTGCGGCACGGGCGCTCGAGTGTGCCGCGCGCTGTAGCTGGTGCCCGAAATACGCCGCGCGGGTAAGTGTTTTCAACCGCGCGCCCAACCCGTTATAGCGCGCGCGCCGTTTTTGCGCGCCCGCTGGAGCGACCCGTCGCATTGCGCGCGCGCTAAAACTGCCTAATTTGCGGCGCGGCGCTAGTTTAGTGCGGCTGTTGGAGATGCTCTTATTCTAACTGTTTCAAGTCTCGGGGGCTACTGGTATATAAATATAATTACCGAAATTTTCTTACCCGTATGTCTTTCACATATTGCTCCGTGGCTCTGGCTAGACCATCTTGAGCGGCACGGAGGTACGCATCTCCCAACTTGAAGGCATCTAACGCCTCTTGGGAGAAACAAGCGTCGCAAAGAATTGTCCGGCGGCGCCTGTGGTTCATGGCACTCTCCACCTCAGAGTTGGTGGCAGACAACCCGTCCACATCCTCCATCGGAGGAGCGTCCGGTGCGCGCCTTGTGTTCGGCCCCGCTTCCGGGCCAGGCTTTGGAGCCTGGCTGGTGGAGGCGTGATTGGCGGTCTCTCCGAATATAGTTCGGCGATGTCTCTTTGTCCTGAAGAGAGCACAAGTGTTAATATGCCTTGAAGGTATAACACCTAGGATAAGGGGGTGCGCCATACCTTTGCGCTGACGCCCCAGTTCGGACTGCACCTCTTTTCTGCCCACGGGGCCCTGCGGCCCCTCGTTGGCTTTTCGCCGTAGGTTCGGCCTCCCGTTTTTGGGAGGCCGGGATTAGCCCTAGATAATCAGCCGTAATGGCCACCAGGGCGTTGTCCTTTCTCAATTGATGGAACACTCCATCAATCAGATCCACCGAAAGTTCCGGATCCTCTTGAGAGTCCGGGTCGAGGGACCATTCTGGGTCCTCGGGTTGTGGAGGAGGGCTGATTATTTCTTTGACGGCCTGGCGCAGTTCCTGCGTCGAAATCAATAAGATTGAATATTTAACAATGGGGATATAAAACGGATGGGCAAGATGTGACCACTCACCCAGCTTGGAGGATTGTACATGGAAAATCCACCCTTTGGGTCGATGCGGAGAAAATCCTCCTCTTCTCCCTTGTACAAAGCGGACAAGGTCTTTATTAGAGCCGCAGCCGAATCCGGCCCCTTACGGCCGTAGCGGGTGGTGTCGTCCTCCCCGTTGAAATCCCACATGGGGTGGCTTCTATACTGTAGCGGTTGCACCCCTCGCATGATGCATGCGGCCATGACCCTGATCATGGTTAGTCCGGAATGAGCTAACAATCTTATCCGGCCCATCAGGTAAACTACGTCCCTGTCACTTTCCCTCTGAGGGCTCCGTGGGCGCCAGCTTAGGTGCTTCTTTAAGGGAGCGCTGTTGAATTCAGGGAGGCCGATCCGGACAGGATTCAGCAGCGGGACGTCGTCTATATAAAACCATTCCGAGGGCCAGTCTTCGGACGCCTTCTTTGGGGTTCCGGACAGATATCCGGTCCCGGCAATGCGCCACACTTCGGCTCCGCCCACTTGATACATTGACCCCTTCTTGGAACGGGGCACGAGGCAAAATAGCTCCTTCCACAGTCCGAAATGAGCTTCAACACCCAAGAACAGCTCGCAGAGGGCTACAAAGCCCGTGATATGCAATACTGAGGCAGGCGTGAGATGAAGAAGCTGGAGGCCGTAGAACTCCAGCAGCCCCCGAAGAAATGGGTGGATTGGAAATCCGAGCCCCCTTATTAAGTAAGGGACAAGGCACACCCGCTCTCCTTTGGAGGGATTAGGGGCATTCTCTGCTTGCTCTCCGCCGTTGTAAACGGCAAGACAGGCTCGAACCGGGACCATATAGGCCGGGGGAAGAAATCCCTTGGTCTGGAGTGTCACTAGCTTGCTATGCGGGGTGGAACATCTCTCCCAATATCCAAGCTTAGGGCTGGAAGGGCGAGGGGAGGAGTTGCGACGGCTAGCCATGGTGGAATGGACCTTTGTCGGATGCGCTCTAATTAACACTCGCGGAGGGGAGAAGGTGTGGATTGGATCTAAATCCTCGTCCCCTTAAATAGGTTAGCTCGTTTACGCGGCTAGGGGTGTGAATGTAAAAACACTTAGACCTTTCATATTCGTTTGACACGTGGGAAGCGGCCATTATTGGGCGCAGAAGCCAAGGAGCGCAACTTCTACAAGAAACCGAACTTTATTCGACAGGTACATGGAATTTGGAGGAGAACCCGCCTTGCAATGTCGAAGACAATCTGCGCGTCAGACTCATCGTCATTGAAGCCTGGTTCGGGGGCTACTGAGGGAGTCCTGGATTAGGGGGTGTTCGGATGGCCGGACTATACCTTCAGCCGGACTCCTGGACTATGAAGATGCAAGATTGAAGACTCCATCCCGTGTCCGGAAGGGACTTTCCTTGGCGTGGAAGGCAAGCTTGGCGGTACGGATATGAAGATCTCCTACCATTGTAACCGACTTTGTGTAACCCTAACCCTACCCGGTGCCTATATAAACCGGAGGGTTCTAGTCCGTAGGACAACATACACATCAACAATTATACCATAGGCTAGCTTCTAGGGTTTGGCCTCCTCGATCTCGTGGTAGATCTACTCTTGTACTACCCATATCATCAATATTAATCAAGCAGGACGTAGGGTTTTACCTCCATCGAGAGGGCCCGAACCTGGGTAAAACTTCGTGTCCCTTGTCTCCTGTTACCATCCGGCCTAGACGCACAGTTCGGGACCCCCTACCCGAGATCCGCCGGTTTTGACACCGACATGGGGTGTGAGCCAAATATCTCAGAATTCGCTTCACAGCTAAGTTATGCGATTCCTTTGGTGCCGCTTGGAATCGGGCACACATGAAAACACTAAGCATGATATCTGGCCTAGATGCACATAAATAAAGCAAGGAACCAATCATGGAGCGATATACCTTTTGATCGAACTCTTTACCATTGTCGTCGGGACCCAGATGATGTTTGGCTGGCATTGGCGTCGTGAAGCCTTTGCAATCTTGCATCCCAAATTTCTTCAGGCAATCCATCATGGACATCTGATATTGCTCTTGCATCATATATCCAAACTCATCAGTGTATTTCTGATTGGTGCAGCCGAAGATAATGTCATCCACATATATTTGGCACACAAACGGTTCACCATCATATGCCTTCGTGAAGAGAGTGGGGTCGAGGGAACCAGGTTTGAATCCTTTGCTCTTCAGGAAGTCTTTGAGTGTGTCATACCAAGCCCTAGGAGCTTGTTTGAGGCCATACAGTGCCTTGTTGAGCTTGTACACCATGTTAGGATGTTTTGGATCTTCAAAACCAGGTGATTGTGCAACATACACTTCTTCGTCAATCTTGCCATTGAGAAAAGCTCTCTTCACATCCATTTGATGCAGAAGAATGTTATGATGATTTGCATAGGCCAGCAGTATGTGTATGGCTTCAAGTCTAGCCACAGGAGCAAATGTCTCATCGAAGTCAATCCCTTCAACTTGAGTGTATCCTTGAGCAACGAGACGAGCTTTGTTTCTGACAACTTGACCATGCTCATCTTGCTTGTTGCGATATATCCATTTGGTGCCTATTATATTGTGCTTGCGAGGATCAAGACGCTTAACCAATTCCCATACATTATTCAGCTCAAACTGTTGAAGCTCTTCTTGCATAGCTTGAATCCATTCAGGTTCCATGAAGGCTTCATCAACTTTCTTGGGTTCAGATATTGAGACGAATGCGATGTGCCCATAGAAATTTGCTAGCTGTGTTGCCCTTGAACGAGTGAGTGGACCTGGTGCATTGATGCTATCAATTATTCTCTCAATATGTACTTCATTTTCAACACAAGGATGTACAGGACGAGGATTTTGCTCTTGTTGATCATTGTCATCGTTAGAAGGATTGTCTTCAGGCTGAGCATTGTCTTCAGGTTGATCAGGTGCGGAGATGATAAGTTCCTCTTCAGGCTGAGCTTCAGATGTATGATTTCTCCAGTTCCCATAAGTTTGATTGAATCACTGGATGGAACTTCATCTAGCACATTTGGCAGGTGCTCTCTTTGCGAACCGTTAGTCTCATCGAACCGCACATCCACAGTTTCAACCACTTTATAGTGAAAGAGGTTGAAGACTCTGTAGGAGTGTGAATCCTTTCCATATCCAAGCATAAAACCTTCATGTGCTTTCGGTGCAAATTTTGATGTGTGATGTGGATCCTTGATCCAGCACCTGGTGCCAAATACTCTGAAGTAACTGACATTTGGCTTCTTGTGAGTAAGGAGCTCATAGGATGTCTTGTTCAGAAGCTTGTGAAGATAAACACAGTTGATGATATGGCAGGCAGTATCAATGGCTTCAGGCGAGAACTTTCTTGGAGTCTTGTATTCATCAAGCATCGCCCGGGCCATCTCAATAAGTGTGCTGTTCTTGCGTTCCACGACGCCATTCTGCTGCGGTGTGTATGGAGCTGAGAATTCATGTGTGATGCCCAAGGTATCAAGATACGTATCTAGGCCAGTGTTCTTGAATTCAGTGCCATAGTCACTTCTGATGTGCTTTATCTTGACGCCATAGTTGTTCATGGCTCGATTGGCGAAGCGTCTGAAGACATCCTGCACTTCAGTCTTGTAGAGGATTATATGCACCCAAGTATATCTTGAATAATCATCAACAATGACAAAGCCATAGAGACAAGCAGTAGTAGTAAGAGTTGAGTAATGAGTGGGACCAAAAAGGTCCATGTGGAGCAGTTCGAAGGGTTGAGTCGTTGTCATGATTGTCTTCGAGGGATGCTTGGCCCTCGTCATCTTTCCTGCTTCACAGGCACCGCATAAGTGATCCTTCTTGAACTTGATGCCCTCGATGCCTATGACATGCTTCTTTCTTGCAAGAGTGTGCAAGTTCCTCATGCCAGCATGCCCCAGCCTCCGATGCCAGAGCCAGCATTCTGAAGCTTTTGCTAGAAGACATACGGCAAGTTGTGGTCCTGCTGAGAAATCTACCACGTACAAATCATCTTTCCGATACCCTTCAAACACTAGAGACTTGTCAGATTCCATTAGAACAAGGCAACGATATTTTCCAAATATCACAATCATGTTTAAGTCCCAAAGCATTGAGACAGACATTAAGTTGAAACCAAGGGATTCAACAAGCATGACTTTATCCATGTGTTGATCCTTTGAGATTGCAACTCTACCTAGACCCAATACCTTACTTTTACCAGTTTCAGCAAATGTGATGTGACTTTTGTCAGATGGACGTAAGGTTGAGTCCATAAGAAGGCTTCGCTTGCCAGTTGTGTGATTAGTACACCCACTATCAATAATCCATTCTAAAGCAGCTGGTGTCGTACCCTACAGTGCAGTTAGGGGGATAGGCTTCACGAAGAGAATTGTGAAGCAAAAACATTTGATGAGCCAGTGGATTATGAAAGCTTAGATCGAGATTAGGACTGATAGGGCAAGTAGCAAGCGACTCGGGAACAAAATACATAATAAGACCATTTGGGCATTTGATCTTGCGCCCTACAAGATGTTTAAGGTCCCCAGCGATAGCTTCATACGATTTTGGTTTTTGGCTGGAGACCTTTCCCTGCAAAAGAGAGTTAAGCTTTCTTAGCCACTCACATTTTCAAGGGTGGCTTCGAAGCAATGAGTCTAAGTGCAGCATCTGAGAACTTTGGCTTTGGAGCCCTAGCAAAAAGTCTTGCAGGTGGACAATAGTACTCATAAGAATAAGCAGAATAGTTCTTGGTCTTATGAACATGGTGGTTTGATGAGCCGCGCTCATATTCATTGGCCTGAGTATGGCTTCCCTGCAAAACATTTGCGTTAGTGCGACTCAGGTGAGTCCTCTATCTGTATAAAGCCTTTGGACCGTATGAAGCCTGTGGTCTGGGGTTTGTCTTCTTCACTTGTGGTGTCATGACGACATTCACAGGAAGATTCTCCAAACACCTTTTCGGCACCTAGACCTTCTTCATAGGCGGCCCATTCCTGCAGTTAGTACCAATATACCTGGCAAACACTTCACCATTTTGATTCTTAAACAGTTTATAGTTTGCATCAAAGGATTCATCAATAACAATAGGATTAGCACAAGTGAAGCCAGATAGGGTGGATGGATTCACTGAATGTCCCTTTGCAGCAACCCATGTGGTTTTGGGGTACTGCTCAGGTTTCCAGTAAGAGCCATTAGCATTCATTTTCCTTTCGAACCTAACACCCTCTTTCCTAGGGTTTCAGTTCATGATCTGCTTTTTGAGGACATCACATAGTGTCTGATGCCCTTTGAGACTTTTGAACATCCCTGTTTCAAGCAATGTCTTCAACCTAGCATTCTCATCAGCAATAGCAGTGGCATCCTCAATAGAGGGGTTAGTTACCACATCAGCAGTTGAAGATATTGCAATAGTAGCATTAGTAGAACATTCAGCAACAGAAGTAGCGTTATCACGCTCAATGCATTTAAGACATGGTGGTTCAAATCCTTCCTGACCGGAACTGATCTGTTTGGCGTGATGACTCGTTTTCCTTTTGAAGATCTTCATGAGCTGCTCTCTATTTTTCAAGATCTTGCTTCCTTTGAAGATAATCATAGGAAAGCTTTTCATGAGTTGTTGAGAGTGTTTCATGACGACTTTCAAGCTCCTCATACTTAACATGAGGATTTTTTATGTCTTCAATTAAGGACTGAGATCGAGTCATTTCAGCGTCTAACAGGTCATCGCTTTTGTCTAATAGTTTTTGAATATGTTCCATAGCTTTGTGTTGTTCAGTTGCAATTTTAGCAAGTGTTTTGTAGTTGGGTTTGGAACCACAATCAGAGTCATCTTCACTTGATGTTTGATAGTGAGTGGCGCGTGAGTTTACCTTGGCACCGCGTGCCATGAAGCAATAGGTGGGAGTGGAGTTGTCCTTGTCATTAGCATCGGTGTTGGTGACATTGTCTTCAGTGCTGAAGATGGACTTGGCAACGTAGGCTGTAGCCAGACTTGCCACGCCAGAATCGTACTCCTCCTCAGACTCCACCTCCGCCTCCTCAGAAGCTGACTCCTCCTCTGAATCCATTTCCTTGCCAAAAAACGCACGAGCCTTGCCAGATGAGCTCTTCTTGTGTGATGAAGACTTTGAGGAAGACTTGGAAGAAGACTTTGAGTATTTCTTCTTCTTCTTGTCGTCAGAATCATACTCCTTGCTCTTCTTTTTCTTCTTGTTCTCATTGTCCCACTGCGGACACTCAGAGATGTAGTGGCCAAGTTTCTTGCACTTGTGGCATGTTCTCTTCTTGTAGTCAAGAGCGGAAGCTTCATCATTCCTTGAGCTTGATCGTGAGGACTTTCTGAAGCCTTTCTTCTTGGTGAATTTTTGGAACTTCTTCACAAGCATAGCAAGCTCCTTTCCAATGTCTTCAGGATCATCAGAACTGCTGTCAGATTCTTCTTCAGATGAGGAGACAACTTTTGCCTTCAAGGCACGAGTTTGCCCATAGTTGGGACCGTAGATGTCTCTTTTCTCAAAAAGCTAAAACTCATGTGTGTTGAGCCTCTCAAGTATGTCAGACGGATCGAGTGTCTTGAAGTCAGGACGTTCTTGAATCATCAGGGCTAAGGTGTCAAACGAGTTATCAAGTGATCTCAGGAATGTCTTGACGACTTCATGCTTGGTGATCTCAGTAGCGCCGAGGGCTTGAAGCTCATTTGTGATGTCAGTGAGTCGATCAAACGTGAGCTGGACATTCTCATTATCATTTCTATTGAAGCGGTTGAAGAGTTTGTGAAGGACACTAATTCTCTGATCTCTCTGGGTTGAGACGCCTTCGTTGACCTTGGAGAGCCAGTCCCGGACTAGCTTAGATGTTTCCAAAGCACTCACACGGCCATACTGTCCTTTGGTCAAATGACCACAGATGATGTTCTTGGTAGTGGAGTCCAGTTGAACGAACTTCTTGACATCAGCAGCGGTGACACCTTCACCGGCCTTGGGAACGCCATTCTTGACGACATACCATAGGTCGATGTCGGTGTCAAAACCAGCGGATCTCGGGTAGGGGGTCCCGAACTGTGCGTCTAGGCAGATGGTAACAAGAGACAGGGGACACGATGTTTTTACCCAAGTTCGGGCCCTCTCGATGGAGGTAAAACCCTACTCCTGCTTGATTAATATTGATGATATGGGTAGTACAAGAGTAGATCTACCACGAGATCAAGGAGGCTAAACCCTAGAAGCTAGCCTATGGTCTGATTGTTGTTCGTCCTATGGACTAAAACCCTCCGGTTTATATAGACACCGGAGAGGGCTAGGGTTACACAGAGTCGGTTACAATGGTAGGAGATCTACATATCCGTATCGCCAAGATTGCCTTCCACGCCAAGGAAAGTCCCTTCCGGACACGGGACAAAGTCTTCGAACTTGTATCTTCATAGTCCAGGAGTCCGGCCGAAGGTATAGTCCGGCTATCCGAACACCCCCTAATACAGGACTCCCTCGGTAGCCCCTGAACCAGGCTTCAATGACGACGAGTCCGACGCGCAGATTGTCTTCGGCATTGCAAGGCGGGTTCCTCCTCCAAGTACTTCATAGAAGATTTTGAACACAAAGGTAGTGTCCGGCTCTGCAAAAATAAGTTTCCACATATTGCCATAGAGAGAATAATATTTACACAAATCTAATCTGCTGACGTATTCCGTAGCGTGACATCACACCATGGAAAGTCTTTATTCGAATCGTTTTACTGTCCCACCTTAGCGCGTTTAGCGAGGCGGTTTCCTTGGCACGTCTTGTCAAAGCAGAGATCGTGTCCCCTTATTCCGGGATTCTCATCAATACGGGCGTGGGTAACCCAACCGCGCCATTGATTACGGCGCTTGGGAGATAAGCGAGTTTTACCAGGCTGGTGGGGACACATAGTCGCGTCCGCCCATATAAGGGGATAAGAATCCACCTTTTCATCCACGCCTTCTTCCTCCTTTGCCTATCCATTTCCACGCACTCGAGCTCCAGCGCCCAAGTCCGCACACCCCACCTCAACCTTCTCCAGCCATGTCCGGAGCGGGAGGCAAGTGGATGGTCTCCTCCGTCACGGAGGGACACATCAAAAAACTAAGGAAGGTCGGATACTTGTCTAACGACATTGCGCACCGGCTTCCCGAAGAGGGGCAGCTCATCCCCACCCCTAGGCCCCATGAGACGGTGGTGTTCCTCCCCCATTTCCTCCGTGGACTGGGCTTCCCTCTCCACCCATTTGTCCGGGGGCTCATGTTCTACTATGGCCTGGATTTCCACGATCTGGCCCCGAACTTTGTCCTCAACATCTCGGTGTTTATCGTTGTGTGCGAGGCTTTCCTCTGCATCCGCCCCCATTTCGGCCTATGGCTCAAGACTTTCAATGTCAAGCCGAAGGTAGTGCGCGGCACCCAGGCGGAGTGCAGAGGCGCCATGGTGGGCAAGATGCCCAATGTCCTATGGCTCGAGGGCTCCTTCGTGGAGACCCTAAAGGGGTGGCAATCGGGGTGGTTTTACATCACCGAGCCGCGCGACCCTGAATGGGTCGTAGCCCCCGAGTTCCGATCCGGACCCCCTACGCGGCTCACCTCCTGGAAAGAGACGTGCCTGTCGTGGGGTAAAAAAGGAGAGCTGACCAGACTCCAAACATGCGTCCAAACCCTGGTGGACAAGAAGCTCAAACTTGTTAACGTAGTCCAGGTTATGCTCATCCGCCGGATCCTCCCGTGTCAATAACGGGCTTTCTACCTGTGGGAGTTCGACCCGACGCGACACCGAACTCTGAGCAGGCTCTTTGACACGACGTACGAAGATGCCTGGAAGGTGCTTTTCAAGGGCGCCGAGGCCCCCACATCCGCTACCGAGGATCGCGGATTCAGCACGCAGCGTCACGCTAGTGCGGTAAGCTGTTTTTACCTTTTACAGGGTATTAGTTCCACATGGTTTGACTCCATGTGGGATCTAAGCTCCCTTACCTTTGGCAGGATTGGCAGGAGACGTCCGGACATATCAACTGTCCGGCTCCTATGCCCGAAGGCCCAGCGGACGCTCGCTTGGCGAAGCTGCTGGTTCCGGCACCCTATATGGTGCCGGAGAAGAAGGCCAAGAAGAAGGCCACGGGGACTCGAAAGAGTGCCAGGCAACTGGAGGTGTCGGATTCATCATCCGACGACTCCAAGACGCACTCCTCCCGTGAAGACGAGGAGGAGGAAGAAGAGACCTCTCCCCCTCCAGCGTGGGGGGGGGGAAGAAAAGGAAGGCCGCCCCAACTGGGGAGACCGAAGGGTCCAAGAAGGGGAAGACCCTTCCTCCGGACTACTCCACCAATGCCGACGACAGCGAAGAGGAGTGGCCGCACAGGGCCAAGCCCCTGGCGAGATTGTAAGTATTCGGACACCAAAGCAATTCATAGTGTTCCTTTCTTGCACAGCTCCTCCTTACGCCGAATATGACTATGCAGTCCGCCCAAGGCCGGGCTCGACGAGTCGTCGAGCGGCTCCCTAGATTCGTCGGACGTGAATTCACTTCCGCCCGCTACCTCCCCCACCCTACGGACGACGCCGAGGTGCGGTCCCAACAGGTTCCAAGCCAGGAGGAGGTGGTCCTGGAGGTGCCGCAAGGCGACCTCCCGGACTCCAGGCGCAAAGGGGATAAAACCCCCAAGGGCTCTGAGTCCGGCCTTGAATCGGACACCGCACCAGAACCTTCAATGGTTCCGGACTCCGGTAGGCAGCCTCCTTCCAAGAGGAGCAAGCCTACCGAGCCGGTGACCTCCGTCCAACTGGAGGCACCGGAAAATTTGCTGGAGGTGCTTAACGGCGCCTCCATCGACGACGAGCACCGCACTATTATGAGTGCGGTGATCCAGAAGGTTCAGGCCGCCAAGAGCGGATTGACTGAAGCCTGTGCCAGCCTTCTAACAGGCTTTGAGGTAAGTAAAGAATATGTAAAAATATTACCGCATAGACAGTATCCCCTGATGCTCTGTTCGGCGTTCGGAAAGAAAAGCCGAATAGAGGATCTAATAACATTCGCAGGAGTCTAACATAATCAAGTCAATATGCATATGCAGGCTTCGCTGCTGGCCTCCGCCGCACTGACTGCGGAGGTGGATACGCTGAAGCAAAACCTCACGTGGTCCAAGAACGAGCTCGGCCATGCCAAGAGGCAACTCGAGGAGAAGGAAGGTAAGTAATACCTTGCGCAAGTATATAGAGAAGATGTGCTTGCAAAAAATGATAGGATCAACGTGCTATTATAGGGGCCACGACCGAGGTGGCAACCCTTAAGAAAGCGCTATCCGAGGCCGAAAACAGAGCGGCCGCGAGCGCACAGAGAGAGGGAAGCAGGAGGCGCGGGTGGAGGAGGTGCAGAAAGAGCTCCAGGCTCTCGTGAAAAAACACGAGAGTTTGGAGCTTGACTCAAAGACGCAAGCGTCCGAGCTTGTGGCAGCCCTCGAAAGCGCGAAGTCTGCCAAGGCCAAAGCCCAGAAAGCCCTCCAAGAAATTGAAGCGATGAAGAAGATAGCGGCGGGTAAGGCATTCATTATGCAAAGCAAGCATGTGAAAGTGAATTACTTGTTACTTACCCGAGTCCGGAGCTCTCCAGGAGCATTCGCAGATTTGCCCCGCAGTGCGTCTGATGCCGCCGCCTACTACCGAGCCGAGGAGGGGAGCTCGACGGAGAAGGTGTTCTGGTCTCAGTATGCTGAGGCCGGACACCTGGTGCCTTTGAGCGACCAGCTGAAGCAAATGGTCGAGCTCCACAAGGTGGCCGAACAGGCCATAAAGGGCCTCATAGTTCGGCTTTGGCCTGGAGAGGCTCTGCCTGGGAGCTACTTCGGGCTGGTGAGGCGGCTGGTGGATGCCTGTCCGTGGCTTGAAGTAATCAAGCGCTCCGTCTGCATCGAAGGTGCCCGTAGGGCGCTTGCCCGTGCTAAAGTGCACTGGGGCAAGATGGATGCGGAGAAGCTGGTGAAGGACGGGCCGCCGCCGGGCAAGGAGCATCGCGTCCCGGAAGCGTATTATGAGGGCGTCCTGAAGGGTGCCCGCCTTATAGCGGATGAATGCTCCAAAGATGTAATTTTTGAGTAAACTCGCATTTGTGATCCTGTACGCTGAAAACTTGTTCATATGCGCTAAGCAACGCTTTTGAATTTAAAATATTACCTTCTGTGCGGCCGTTTATCAAATTTGAGAGATGGCGAGTCGTCGGCTTCTGCCCCCATGCCACGAGTGCTGGGGTGTTCGGGATAAACATGAGCGCTCTTTTTCCCATTCTTGGGTCCTTCGAGGGAGGCGCTCAACACAACGAACAAGGCAATCGGACTATAATGCTTGAACACTCTCACTTAGCCATAGAATTCTATAATTTTAAATTTCGGCGAAGCCCCTAGTGTTCGGAAGACCGAGTTCGGGGCGCTATCCACGCCTAGGCCGGACAAAGCCGACTCCTCGCTCTAAGCGGCATAAGTCTTTAGGGACTCGAAAACCTCTCGAACAGCGACCAACTCTCGCCTCATCATGACGGTCAGTTTTAGCTTTCTCTACTGAGGTGCTTAGCCCACCTCAACTGGGGCACAATCACAGTAGTTCTCCTAGTGCTACCTTAGCCGATATAACGGAACGTAAGGTACCAAAACATAGGAGCCGGGCAAACCCAACTATTGACCCAAGACATGATTCAGAGCCGATGCATATAATGCTATAAGTTTGGGGTGCCGCACTTGCGAAAGTGTTCGGACTTCTCACACCGTATTGTGGGGTACTTAAGCCCCTAGCGTATTGGTCGTATCAAAGTGTACGGGTGCAACATGTCATTAATGAACATATATTTGTAAAAAAAGAGTAATGCAATAATAGACGGAAGCTATGCATTGTTTATTTAAAAAAGTTGCGATCAAAGCAAAACGATACAAATAGTGCAATAAGCAAAAGATGGGACTATTTAACATGTCCTTTCCAGGGGCGAGCCGCGGAATGCTATGTAAAACAGGTATACTGCTCGTTATAAAGACCACCTTAGAGTTCCGTAGTGCGGCGTAGCTTTCTGCTTCCCTGGTTGTATCGTTTGTGCGGCAATTGTACTGCTGGACAAGCCTTCCGAAGAATGGAGTCCTGAAAATAAGAGAAAATTAAGAAATCGGCAGCCCCTAGTGCGGTTTAAGCCGTGTTTCGGGCGTGCCGTGATGGTGCCCCTCCCCATGTGCCCATGGTATTTCCAGAGCGTAGTTATGTACGCGCAACACTGGTTTCGCAAGTTCGCGAGGGCTGGGGTTGGGGCCGCATTGCTACGCTTGCTCGGAACATGCCAGGCGGTCTTGTTGTAGATTACTCCGGGCGCGCTTGACGGTGTCCAGACGTTTAATGGCCGGACTGGAGAATTGCCTTGAGAGGCTGCTTTGTACTTCCGCTGCGATAGCCGCCGTATGCTCCTCCGTTCGGAGAGAGCGTTCGGTGTTTCCATTGACCATGATGACTCCTCGAGGGCCTGTCATCTTGAGCTTGAGGTATGCGTAGTGTGGCACCGCATTGAACTTGGCAAATGCGGTTCGCCCGAGCTGTGCGTGATAGCCACTGCGGAACGGGACTATGTCAAAGATTAACTCCTCCCTTCAAAAATTATCCGGAGATCCGAAGACCACTTCAAGTGTAACTGAGCCTGTACAGTTGGCCTCTACACCTGGTATGACGCCTTTAAAGGTCGTTTTAGTGGGTTTAATCCTCGAGGGATCGATGCCCATTTGCCGCACTGTATCCTGGTAAAGCAGGTTCAGGCTGCTGCCGCCGTCCATAAGGACTCTAGTAAGGTGAAATCCGTCAATAATTGGGTCTAGAACCAATGCGGCGAATCTGCCATGACGGATGCTAGTGGGGTGGTCCCTTCGATCAAAACTGATCGGGCAGGAAGACCATGGGTTGAACTTTGGGGCGACTAGCTCCATCACGTATACGTCCCTTAGCGCACTCTTCCGCTCCCTCTTGGGGACATGGGTTGCGTATATCATGTTCACCGTCCACACTTGTGGGGGAAAACCTTTCTGTCCACTGTTGTTCGGCGGCCGGGGCTCCTCCTCGTCATCGCTATGCAGCCCCTTGTCTCCGCTTTCGGCATTTAACTTGCCTGCCTGCTTGAACACCCAACAATCCCTGTTGGTGTGATTGGCTAGTTTTTCGAGGGTGCCATGTATCTGGCATGAGCGGTCGAGTATTCGGTCCAAACTGGACGGGCCCGGAGTATTTCTTTTGAATGGCTTTTTCTGCTGACCGGGTTTAGAGCCTCTGAATCTGGAATTAACTGTCGTATCATCAGTATTGTCGATGTTAATGCGTCTCTTTTGCTTGTTGCGACGCGACCTGCCACTGCTGTCCTTGGTAGCCGAATTACCAGGGCTCTTAGTCATGTTATTGCTGCGAGCTAGCCAGCTGTCTTCTCCCGCGCAAAAGCGGGTCATAAGTGTCGTGAGGGCTGCCATAGATTTCGGCTTTTCCTGTCCTAGGTGTCGTTCAAGCCACTCATCGCGGATGTTATGCTTGAAGGCTGCTAGGGCCTCTGCATCTGTACAGTCGGCAATTTGATTTTTCTTGGTTAGGAACCGTGTCCAGAATTGTCTGGCTGATTCCTCTGGCTGCTGAATTATGTGGCATAGGTCATCGGCGTCTGGTGGTCACACATAAGTGCCCTGGAAATTGTCGAGGAATGCGATTTCCAGGTCCTCCCAACAACCAGTTGATTCTGCTGGCAAGCTGTTAAGCAAATGCTGAGTTGGTCCTTTAAGCTTGAGTGGGAGGTATTTGATGGTGTGTAGGTCATCACCACGGGCCATGTGGATATGAAGGAGATAGTCCTCGATCCATACCGTAGGATCTGTTGTGCCATCGTATGATTCGATGTTCACGGGTTTGAAACCCTCGGGGATTTGATGATCCATTACTTCATCTGTGAAGCATAGTGGGTGTGCGGCGCCTCTGTATTGGGCTATATCACGACGCAGCTCAAACGAGCTTTGTCTACTGTGTTCGGCCCGGCTGGATTTACTGTATCCGGAGTGACGATTACCGTCTTGTGCCGTGGGGCGCCCACGCGATCCGTAGATCGATCTTGTTTGCCTTGCCTTGTCCTCCAATATATCTTGCAGGTCTGGCGCATTTTCCCGTGCCTTGGTATTTTTTGAGGGGCGCCGGGGTGCGGCTTGAGTGGAGGGCTGAGAGGCCTCTCTGTCGCGGCCACGGGGTGGCCGGTTGGCCGCATCATGCGCTGGTGATGTAGGTTTAGGTGCTTCCTCCTCTAATCGGGGTAGCAACCTGCGCTTTGGGTAGCTCTTGGAGGGGCGTTCGAGTTCATACTCTTCGGCCGCAAGGACTTCAGTCCATCTGTCGGCTAGCAAATCTTGATCTGCTCTAAGTTGTTGCTATTTTTTCTTGAGGCTGCTCGCCGTGGCCATAAGCCTGTGTTTGAAACGCTCTTGTTCGACGGGATCCTCCGGCACGACAAATTCGTCATCGTCGAGGCTTGCCTCGTCTTCGGAGGGAGGCATATAATTATCGTCCTCGACCTCTCTGTCTGCCGCTCTCTCATGAGGGCTGGCTTCTCCATCCTCCTATGCTGAATCTTGCTGGAGGTGGTTGTCTTCGGCACTGTCTGGGGTGTTATTATCTCCCGTGCCGGAATCACCGTTTTTGCTTTGGCGGGATTTAGAGCGGCGCCGCTGACGCCGGCGCTTAGGCTGCTTCTTGGAGGGGTCATCCTCTGTTGTTCCATCGCCATTGCCTTCTTTTGGGGTGTCCACCATGTATATATATCATATGACGAGGTGGCTTTCTAGTGCCCTCTAGGCCCTGGTTCTTGATCGTCTCCTGCATCGGCGTCCATACCGTCGATGTCTTCGGAGTCGAAGTCGAGCATGTCGGTTAAATCATCGACAGTTGCTACAAAGTGGGTGGTGGGTGGGCTTTGAATTTCTTCATCATCCGCATCCCAACCTCGCTGACCATAGTCCGGCCAGGGCTCTCTTGATAAAGAGAGAGACTTTAGTGAATTCAGAATATCGTCGAAGGGCGAGTGCTGAACGATGTCTGCGGCGGTGAACTCCACGATCGGCGCCCAATCGAGTTCGATCGGTAGGGGCGGGGAGGGTTCGGAGTCTGGAGAGGAGTCCGGCTCCTTGGAGTCACGGGCTTCGCAGAGAATAGGGCTGGTGTTCGGCTCGATCACCGTAGAGATTGCAGCCCCCGAGGAGGTGTCCAACCACCCATCCTCGATTGGCGCAGTTGGCTCCGAATTAAGGGTCGGAGCTGATGCGGGTGCGGCCTCCAGGGCACTGTTCGGCGGCAAAGCCAGATCATGCCCATCGTGACAGTGCGGAGTGCTCGGCTGCGGCTCCAATCCATCGAAGATCAAGTCTCCGCGGAGGTCGGTCGTGTAGCTCAAACTTCCAAATCTGACCTGATGGCCAGGGGCGTAGCTTTCGATCTGCTCCAGATGGCCAAGCGAATTGGCCCGCAGTGCAAAGCCGCCAAATACGAAGATCTGTCCGGGGAGAAAAGTCTCACCCTGGATCGCATCGTCGTTGATGATCAGAGGAGCCATCGGGCCTAAAAGTGACGACACAGAGGAGCTCTCAATGAAAGCACCAATGTCGGTGTCAAAACCGGCGTATCTCGGGTAGGGGGTCCCGAACTGTGCGTCTAGGCGGATGGTAACAGGAGACAGGGGACACGATGTTTTTACCCATGTTCGGGCCCTCTTGATGGAGGTAAAACCCTACTCCTGCTTGATTAATATTGATGATATGGGTAGTACAAGAGTATATCTACCACGAGATCAAGGAGGCTAAACCCTAGAAGCTAGCCTATGGTCTGATTGTTGTTCATCCTACGGACTATAACCCTCCGGTTTATATAGACACCAGAGAGGGCTAGGGTTACACATAGTTGGTTACAATGGTAGGAGATCTACATATCCGTATCGCCAAGCTTGCCTTCCACGCCAAGGAAAGTCCCTTCCGGACACGGGACGTAGTCTTCAATCTTGTATCTTCATAGTCCAGGAGTCCGGCCGAAGGTATAGTCCGGCTATCCGAACACCCCCTAATCCAGGACTCCCTCAGTCGACATCAATGGCTTCAAGATGCATGCGCATCTTATTCTTCCAATAGGGATATTCAGTTCCATCGAAGACTGGGCACGCAGCGGAGACTTGGATTATCCCTGCAGTCGACATAGCTAAAACTCCAGGTGGTTAAACCGAACCACACAGAAGAAGGGAGTACCTTGCTCTAATACCAATTGAAAGTGCTAGTGATCGACTAGAGGGGGGTGAATATGCGATTTTTATGAAAGTCTTCAAAACATGGAAGTTTCGAAGACAAATGATAGAAATAAACCTATTACCATGCAGCGGAAGGTAGACTACACTAGGCAAGCCATAGTCAAGTATTCAATGAAGTGAAAGCACAATGACTAATAGCAGCTAGGCAGTAAAGATCAGGTAGGAAGATATTGTGAAGCCAATCAGAACAAGCAGTCACTCAGTGAAGACAAAAGATAATGCAATCATACAATGACTTCACAAGGACCAACAGTAAGTAAAGGAAAGGGAAGGATGAAACCAGTGACTTGTTGAAGACAATGATTTGTTGGACCAGTTCCAGTTGCTGTGACAACTGTACTTCTGGTTAGGGAGGCTGAGATTCAACTCATAAGACCTCGTCTTCACCTTATTACCCTTGAGCTAAGGACACCCAGTCCTCGTCCAATCACTTTGGTAAGTCTTCAAGGTAGACTCCCAAACCTTCACAGACTTCGTTCACCGGCGATCCACAATGACTCTTGGATGCTCAGAACGCGACGCCTAACCGGCTGGAGGATTCATAGTCCTCAAGTGTAATAAGTCTTCAGATCACACAGACAGGAAGACTTAAGTGATGCTTAACACTCTTTGGCTCTGGGTGGTTAGGGCTTTATCCTCGCAAGGAATTCTCTCTCAAAGGCTTCGAGGTGGGCTGCTCTCAAACGACAAAAGCCGTGCACTAACTCTGAGCAGCCACCCGTTTATGGTTGTAGGGGGTGGGCTATTTATAGCCACTAGGCAACCCGACCTGATTTGTCCGAAATGACCCTGGGTCACTAAGGAACTGACACGTGTTCCAATAGTTAGATTTCAAACACACACGGCAACTTTACTTGGGCTACAAGCAAAGCTGACTTATCCAACTCTGGACAAGATTTGCTCTCATAGTCTTCACTTGAAGACATAGGATTTTGGTTAAGCATCACTTCAGTCATTCTGACTGGTTCACTTGGACCCCACTTAACAGTACGGTGGTTCCTATGACTCAACAAAGAAAAACACAAAACGACGAAACTGCTAAGTCTTCGCGCTCCATAGTCTTCACGCGATGTCTTCTCTTGTCATAGTCTTCAATGTGAATGTCTTCACATACCACCTTTGACTTCTATGTCTTCATACATTTTTAGGGGTCATCTGTGGTAGGAAAACTGAATCAATGAGGGACTTCTACATGTGTTATCCTGCAATTCTCACAAACACATTAGTCCCTCAACCAGGTTTGTCGTCAATACTCCAAAACCAACTAGGGGTGGCACTAGATGCACTTACAGTAAGACATAGTACTAGTACTACTGTACGTACTAAAGAGTTCAAATAACAAGAAAGAACATAAACATAGGGGTTGTTTGGTTCCGAGCCACACATTGCCACACTTTGCCACACCTAACCTTAGGCAAGTTTGACCAAGTTAGGTAGGTGTTTGGTTCTAGACACACTTGAGACAAGGAACTTTTTATGAGCAGTGAACCCCACATGTCATAGACACAAAAAGTGTGGCAAGATTCCCTTAGGCAAGCCAAAGTATGGCTAACAATTTGAGCAACTCAAGTAAGGCAAGTGTGACAAATGTGGCAAAAATCATGTGGCAACATATGGCAAAGATAGTCACAATCCAAACAGCCCCATAGTTCTGTTGGGGCCTCAGCACAACACACCCTTGAAAATAAACTAATAAGCAACTAGTCCACTTGACACTACAGTAGAACCAGCATGAGCGACGGCACTGCCACCTACTTGGAGTCTGAGTCCATGTCCTCGACTTCGTCCTCGTCCCTCTTCCTCTTCCTCTTCGCCGATGCTTCTTTGCTTGAACCGGACACTGGGCTCTGCTTCTTCATCCAACCCTTGTAGATATTTAAACAAAGGTAGGCATCCATTGCTGCGTACAGGATGTGATCTTCATCTAATGTCTTCGACTCCCATGCATGATGAAACTCGTGATGAGGTTTCTTCAGTTTAGCGTACGAAGGATCAATCATGGCTGCTGCCAGGGTCAACATTGAAGGTTGAAAGGAGGACACCAGGCTTGCCTTCTGGAGATCGAAGGGCTGGCCTACAACGAGACCTATCCGACGCAGGACGTCACTGTCGTTCTTAAAGCCTATAGTAACGAATTTCACTCTTTTGTCCTTGAGGAAGTTCTTAAAATCCTGGCACTCAACATCGGCATGGTGTAGGATCGAAAGTATGTCTAGAGGGGGTGATTAGACTACTTGACCAAATAAAAACTTAACCTTTTCCCAATTTTAGTTTTTGGCAGATTTTAGCTAATTTAGGACAAGTCAAGCAATCATCACATGATTCAAGCAAGCATGCAAAGAGTATATAGGCAGCGGAAAGTAAAGCATGCAACTTGCAAGAATGTAAAGGGAAGGGTTTGGAGAATTCAAACACATTTGGAGACACAGATGTTTTTCCCGTGGTTCGGATAGGTGGTGCTATCCTACATCCACGTTGATGGAGACTTCAACCCACGAAGGGTAACGGTTGCGCGAGTCCACACAGGGCTCCACCCACGAAGGGTCCACGAAGAAGCAACCACCCACAAAGGGTCCATGAAGAAGCAACCTTGTCTATCCCACCATGGCCATCGCCCACACAGGACTTGTCTCACTAGCGGTAGATCCTCACGAAGTAGGCGACCTCCTTGCCCTTACAAACTCCTTGGTTCAACTCCACAATCTTGTCGGAGGCTCCCAAGTGACACCTAGCCAATCTAGGAGACACCACTCTCCAAGAAGTAACAAATGGTGTGTAGGTAATGAGCTCCTTGCTCTTGTGCTTCAAATGATAGTCTCCCCAACACTCAACTCTCTCTCATAGGATTTGGATTTAGTGGAAAGAAGATTTGAGTGGAAAGCAACTTGGGAAGGCTAGAGATCAAGATTCATATGGTAGGAATGGAATATCTTGGTCTCAACACATGAGTAGGTGGTTCTCTCTCAGAACATATGAGTTGGAATGGTGTGTGTGTTCTGATGGCTCTCTCTTCCAATGAAGAGGAGGTGGAGGGGTATATATAGCCTCCACACAAAATCCAACCATTACACACAGTTTTCCAATCTCGGTGGGACCGAATCAACAAACTCGGTTAGACCGAAAATGTAAACCTAGTGACCGTTAGAGATTTTCGGTGGGACTGACATGCAACTCGGTAGGACCGATATGGTTAGGGTTTGGGCATAACGTAATCTCGGTGAGACCGATTACACAAACTCGGTGAGACCGAATTTGGTAATTAGCTAACCAGAGAGTTGGTCAGGCAAACTCGGTGGGACCGATTTGCTCTTTCGGTGAGACCGAGTGGAACTCGGTGAGACCGAAAAGTTACAAAGGGGAAACACTAAGTTTACATTGCAATCTCGGTGGGACCGATTCGCTCTTTTGGTGAGACCGAAAAGTTACGAAAGGGAAACAGAGAGTTTGCAATCCCATCTTGGTGAGACCGAGATCCTTATCGGTAGAACCGAATTGCTAGGGTTTGGCAGTGGCTAATGACAAGTGAAACTCGGTGGCGCTGGATAGGAAGAATCGGTAGGACCGAGTTTGGCTTAGGGTTTAGGTCATATGTGGATATGGGAAAGTAGTTGAGGGTTTTGGAGCATATCACTAAGCACATGAAGCAAGAGGCTCATTAAGCAACACCTCATCCCTCCTTGATAGTATTGGCTTTTCCTATGGACTCAATGTGATCTTGGATCACTAAAATATAAAATGAAGAGTCTTGAGCTTTTGAGCTTGAGCCAATCCTTTGTCCTTAGCATTTTGAGGGTTCCACTTTCACATCCATGCCATGCCAATCATTGAGCTTTCCTGAAATAATCATCTTGGAATAGCATTAGCTCAATGAGCTATATGTTGTTATGAATTACCAAAACCACCTAGGGATAGTTGCACTTTCAATCTCCCCCTTTTTGGTAATTGATGACAACATATAGATCAAAGCTTCGACAAATGATAATAAGCATGAAATATATCGTCGCTTTGAGAAGTATGTGATAAGTAAGAGCTCCCCTTAAATTTGTGCATATTTAAAATTTGCTTTGGACTGCAAATGCACAAGGAGTTAGAGTCATGGGTTACTCTTCCATGTCACATACATCTTGGTGGAGCGCTTAAAATGATAAGAATGAAATAAATGCACTCATCACCAAGAATTGTGAGTGATCACATAAGATAGATAAGATAATAGCATTAAGCAAGCATTAAGTGTAGCTTATGATCAAACACATGATCATCAATGTCTCACAAGCACTCAAAAGCAAACAAGTTTTAAAAAAACACCAAATAAAGCAAGAGAGAAAAGCAACACTCTCTCTCTCGAAGCCTATGATCTATACATCTTCTCCCCCTTTGGCAACAAGTTACCAAAAAGTTCCTAGAAAATGCATAGCACTAGATCGACGCTCAGACTTGATCTTCTGGTGGTGGTGGAGTCCTGATCACTCCAAGGACGAAGGCTTCGGTAGATGCTGAAGTAGACGCTAGAGTTGGAGCTGAAGTAGATGCTGGAGCTGGTGGAACTGAGGCTGTGGCTGGTGCTGAGGTGGTGGCTCTGGTGTCAGCAACTGGCACGGCAGATGACCTCGGGCCTCGTGGCACTCTGGCAAAGGCATGAGTGGTAGTCCTGCCTCTCCTCTCTTGCATGTCCTCCTGGAGCTGCTCCACTGCAGACTGAACTTCCATTACTTTGACATCAAAGTCATAGAACTTCTGTTCCATGATTCTCTCTAGGCTCTGCTGATTTTGAGTGAGGGTGGCCAGACTTTGCTCAATCCTCAGTGTGGATGCAATCAAGTAACCAAGCTGCTCTTGTTTGGTCTTCAAGAAGTATTCAGATGCCTCCTCTTGAGTTGGCATCTTGGCAGCTTTCTCCTTCCTCGCCTTCTCCTTCTTTGCGTAAGCTTGTGCAGACGATGGCTCGTTCTCAGTCGTGACAACTTGATTGTCCTCAAAATCTGGACGGATAGGCAAATGTTCCTTGTCCAATAAATATATGCCCGTGCCCATCTTGGAGTTGATGAGCTCCTGAATTTGAGGGGCATATCCGCAACTCATCTTCTGATCTGCTGCAGTCCTCTTGATTGTTTCCACTATGAGGCTCATCACCTTGAACTTCTGAGGCACATCAAACACATGTAGCAAGTTGATAGCATGGCCTCTGATCATCTTGTGATCTCCAGACTTGGGCAGTAAGGTGTGCCTTAGTATCCAATTGATCGTAGGCAGACCTGACAGAAGATAATGCACTGAGCCAAACTTGAAAGTATCAAGTGCTTCATTTGGGATCTCCTTGTACATGTTGGACATTGAGTTGTGGTCCATCTTCTTCTTGGAATATATGTCCATGTCGTCATCATGCTCCTCTGGGGCATTAATTAACTTTGCCCATTCCTCAACAGTGGATTGGTACCTCATACCCTCAGACATCCATGTGATCCTCCCATCTGGATAAAAATGTGTCGTGGAGTAGAACTGCATTATAAGCTCCTCATTCCACTTTGTGAGCTTCTGCCCAACAAAGTCTGCTACTCCACAAGCTATGAAGCTGTCTTGCACTCCAGGATAGTGCTCTTCGTTGTCCTTGATATATTGCCAATCAACCCATCGCATATCACAGACAATGGGCTTCTTATCTAGCAGCACTGTCTCATAAAAATCCTGCTGTTCCTTGGTGTGAAATCTGTAGTCCACGGCAGTCCTTCTCCTTGAAGCATACGGGTCTGCTTCTGTCCACTTCCTCAGCCCTGAATCTCTCCTGAGCTTCATATCCCCAGCCACAGGATGAGCATCGTTGTGGTCTAGGATCTTGGGCTTTAGCTTTCTCAGGACATTCTCTTCCTCTTCTTCTGCAACAGTCTCAGGCACTGGGGCCTTGTTCTTCTCAGCTGCAGGAATGCTCCTTGTATTCCTCTTTGGTTTTGGCTTGGAGGCAGCTTTGGGCTTAGATGCAGTAGCCCCTGACCTTATGGCATCACCCATCAGCTTGGGTGCCTTGGGTGTTGGTGCAGCTACCTCTTCTTCCTCTGTCTCGTGGCAGCCTTTGGCAAGTTGCTAGGGGTGCTTCTGCTGCCCTCATCTGAAGAACTTGAGGGACTAGTGCCCTCACTCATGTGCACCTGCTGCTCTGACATGTTTTGGCTATCACTTTGATCAGACATGCTACAAACTGACTGTTGACCCTGTGAACAGATTATAGATGAGGTAGAAAGGATGAGCATCACAAAATGCAGAGATTTTTGCAAAAGAATGATCCAAAAACTTAGTTTTAGTTTCCCACTGAAATCATCTCGGATCTACCGATTTTCAAACTCGGTGATACTGAAGCAGTTTTGGAACCTAAACTAGTGAACTCGGTAGGACCGAGTCACAGTTCGATGGCACCGAAACTGCTAGGGTTTCACAAAGTTCCAAAATCGGTCACACCGATAAGTAATTCTTGGTCAGACCGAGTCTCACTTGTGCAATGGCATAAGCCAAATCGGTGGGACCGAGTTTTTCAACTCGGTGGGTCCGAGATGGTTTCGGCAGAGACCTAAACCTAGAATTTTCGAATCAAACCTAATCTATGAGCGTTTTGACTGGATAGGAGTGTTTCAATCGTGGCAAGAATCATGAAGATCACAATGTGCTAGGAATCAGATTGGAGAATAGCACAAAGATCAAGTCCATACCCTAGTTCGGCGGGGACTTGCTACGGCAGCAACGACGGGGCAGGATTCCCGTTGACGGCGACGGAGACCAGCGACTGGAGGCGGCTGGTGGCGAGAAGACGATCCGGAGACCACGAGGGCAGAGCAGGCTATCGCGCGGGCGAAGGGGTTCGGAGAAATTTCCAAAATTTTGCCCTTGACTATACATAGCCCGACCCTGTCGGTGTGACCGAGTGGAACAACTCGGTGGCACCGAGATTCATAACTGCAAGCAGTTACTGAAACTCGGTGTGACCGAAAGGTTCAAATCGGTTGCACCGAGATCGAAAACCTAGATCAACTTAATGATCTCGGTAGGACCGAAAGTGGAGTATCGGTCAGACCGAGAATCATAAAGAGGTTTTGGAAGTTTAAGTCTATGTCGAATCGGGGACTCCGAGCGCTCCTCACACAGAGTGGTTCGAATGTAACTTGATCAATTTTTGTGTTGCAGCATGAATAGAGTTTGAGACGAGAAAAAGCATAGATAGCTAGAGGAGGTTCTTAGGCATTCTTGTCCATCCACTTGGCAAAAAGAAATAAAGCCGAACAATCAAAACAACAAGTGGATGTCCTCGAATGAGTAAAATATGCATCCATCATGCTCACACAATAAGATGGCAAATGAAATATATGACAAGGCATGCACAACCAATTCTAGCATCTATCAAGCAATTTGCGATGACTAGGTCATGTATATATGAGTATATTGACTTAGGAGTCAAGTGAGAACACTTGATCATAGGTCATACTCATCGTTTAAGCTCAAGTGGGGTTACCACTTTTACATAAAGCATTGTTGTGTTCACATCTTTAGGGTTGCTTTAGCTCAAGTCTTAGAGTAAAGCCCCCCCTAGATGTGATATCCCCCCTAAGAGGGATGAACTAACCTTGGGTTTTGTCGATGATGACTTCATGTAGATATTGAAGATGTGGATGCTCAATATTGATGTAGATCTCTTGGAGCAATCCATTTGAGTGAATTGCACTTTCAATACCTACATGGGTTAGTCCCACAAGGAACAAACAAGGATATCCATAGACATAGAGTGATGCACACACAAGATGATGTCCATGAAAACTTTTGGGTTACCTTGTCCCTTGTCTTACCAACAAGAGCGTTTGTGACTCCTTGAACTAGTGCAAGATGTGGAAGTTGATTGCACTTGTTCTTGCCAAAATGATAAGAGTGAAGTATGTTGGCGGAGTCACCCTCGAGAACTCTCTAGTTCTTCTTCTTTTGGATCCACACCATCTTGATGGGAATCCTTGGAGTTGTAGTCGTACTTGATGAAGTGGAACTTGAAGTAGTCTTGGGAATCCACTTGACTAAGGTCTTTGGAGTTTCTTCAAATGCATCAATTTCCTCTTGAAGCTTGTCCTTGCCTTTTTGCTTGTAGTCTTGTGGTGGAAGATCATCTTGAGCTTGTGTCCCCTTGAAAGAAGTATCATACTTCTCTTGTTGAGGAATAAACTTTGTCTTGGGGTATTGATCTTCTTCCCACTCAACTCCATTGGCATTGAACTTTCGTTCAAAACCAACACCTTGATTCTTCCGGTGCATTCCTTGCTTGCGCACAATTTCCTCGAATTGCTTACTCCCGGCAAGGATTTTGTACACTCCTTTCTCTATAATTCCCTTCAATAAACTATTTTCTTGCTCAAGTGTAACTTGGCTAAGAGAATCATTAGTGGAATCAAGAGAACTACTAGAAGCAACAATATTGGATTTAACATGATCATTGTCACTTCTAGAGGAAGAATCTTTCTTGTTACTAGACTTGACTTGAGGCATGTAAGTGGATAAGAGTAAACGCTTGGCAATGTAAGAAGAACTTTTCTTGCGGAGATCATCATTGATTGCTTTTAAGAACTCATGCTCTTGCTCAAGATTGAGCTTCTCAAGGCGTAATTTCTCATGAGCTCTTAAAAGTTCTCGATGATCTTCGAAGATGGTTTCATGAGCTAACTTAAGAGTGTTTAGTTCTTTAGTTAGGGCCTCAATCTTCTCCTTATCATTGTCATTCGTTTTATCTTGATTAGCATGTTTAATTGACATTTCATCATAGTATTCATCACTAGAGTTGTCAATAAGCAAATCATCACCTAACAAGTCATCTTCATCACTATTGAAATCAACATACTCGGGGTGTGTTACCTTAGGACCTTTGGCCATGAAGCATCTTCCAATTCCTTCATTTGGTGAGTCAAATATGTCGTAGGAGTTGGTTGACACAAGTGCTAGACCGGCAACACCTTCATCTTGAGTATCTTCGGAGTCGGAGTAATAACTTCTTTCGGAGTGGCTGTCGGAGTCGGAGCCGGATACCCATTCACCAACATGAGCTTGATGGCTTCGTCTTGTATAGCTCCTTGATGATTTTTCCTTCCTTTCCGAATCCTTGCTTCTCCGTGAGTACCTTCGTTCATAATGATCATTTCTACTCCTTCTCTCTCTTGGTGGTGATCCTTTGCTTCTTCTTTTTGGAGAATCTTCTCTTCTCTTGTAGGGAGACGTACACTCATTGGAATAGTGTCCGGGTCTTCCACAATTGTAGCAGTTTCGCTCTCGACTAGAAGATCTTTTGTCATTGTAGGCCCTTGACTTGAAGCTTCTATCTTCGCTTCTACTCTTGTAGAACTTGTTGAAGTTTTTCACCATTAAGCTCAATTCTTCATTGAAGTCTTGTTTCTCACTTGATGATGTAGGGGCTTCACATGAGGCTTGATAGGCACCACTTGATTTGTTGTGAAGTTCCTCTTTATCCTTAAGTGACATCTCATGAGCAACAACTCTTCCAATCACCTCCGTTGGCTTGAGATCTTTGTAATTGGGCATCATTTGGATCAATGTGCACACGGTATCATATTTTCCATCCAAGGCTCTTAGAATCTTCTTG
Organism: Triticum aestivum; assembly: GCF_018294505.1. Lineage (NCBI taxonomy): Eukaryota > Viridiplantae > Streptophyta > Magnoliopsida > Poales > Poaceae > Triticum > Triticum aestivum. Next base: position 573,509,378 of record NC_057806.1, read on the forward strand.
ATGATGAATTTATCGGTCATCTCTTCACTTCCTAAGCCGGCAATCTCATTTGTGATGAGAGCAAGCCTAGAGTACATTTCAGCGACACCTTCACCATCCTTCATCTTGAACTTGTCAAGTTGGCTTTGAAGCACATCCAACTTGGATTCCTTGACGGAGTCGGTACCTTCGTGCATATCAATCAAAGTGTCCCAAATTTCCTTTGCATTCTCAAGACGGCTGATTTTGTTGAATTCTTTGGGGCACAATCCATTGAAGAGAATATCACAAGCTTGAGCATTGTATTGCAACATCTTCAACTCATTTGCGGTAGCTTCACGGTTTGGTTCTCTCCCATCAAAGAAGTCACCTTGCAAACCAACACACACAATAGCCCAAACGGCGGGGTTATGTCCAAGAATATGCATTTTCATTTTATGCTTCCAACTAGCAAAATTAGTACCATCAAAGTAAGGACCTCTACAGTGATAATTTCCCTCGCTAGACGCCATACTCTCCTAGGTTGTGAAACCAAGGCTATGACCACCAAAAGCTATGGAGATCAAAGCAAATGGAGACCAAAACTCTGATACCACTTGTAGGATCGAAAGTATGTCTAGAGGGGGGTGATTAGACTACTTGACCAAATAAAAACTTAACTTTTTCCCAATTTTAGTTCTTGGCAGATTTTAGCTAATTTAGGACAAGTCAAGCAATCATCACATGATTCAAGCAAGCATGCAAAGAGTATATAGGCAGCGGAAAGTAAAGCATGCAACTTGCAAGAATGTAAAGGGAAGGGTTTGGAGAATTCAAACGCAATTGGAGACACGGATGTTTTTCCCATGGTTCGGATAGGTGGTGCTATCCTACATCCACGTCGATGGAGACTTCAACCCACGAAGGGTAACGGTTGCGCGAGTCCACACAGGGCTCCACCCAAGGGTAACGGTTGCGCGAGTCCACACAGGGCTCCACCCACTAAGGGTCCACGAAGAAGCAACCACCCACAAAGGGTCCACGAAGAAGCAACCTTGTCTATCCCACCATGGCCATCACCCACACAGGACTTGCCTCACTAGCGGTAGATCTTCACGAAGTAGGCGATCTCCTCGCCCTTACAAACTCCTTGGTTCAACTCCACAATCTTGTCGGAGGCTCCCAAGTGACACCTAGCCAATCTAGGAGACACCACTCTCCAAGAAGTAACAAATGGTGTGTAGGTAATGAACTCCTTGCTCTTGTGCTTCAAATGATAGTCTCCCCAACACTCAACTCTCTCTCATAGGATTTGGATTTAGTGGAAAGAAGATTTGAGTGGAAAGCAACTTGGGAAGGCTAGAGATCAAGATTCATATGGTAGGAATGGAATATCTTGGTCTCAACACATGAGTAGGTGGTTCTCTCTCAGAACATATGAGTTGGAATGGTGTCTGTGTTCTGATGGCTCTCTCTTCCAATGAAGAGGAGGTGGAGGGGTATATATAGCCTCCACACAAAATCCAACCATTACACACAGTTTTCCAATCTCAGTGGGACCGAATCAACAAACTCGGTTGGACCGAAAATGTAAACCTAGTGACCGTTAGAGATTTTCGATGGGACTGACATGCAACTCGGTAGGACCGATATGGTTAGGGTTTGGGCATAACGTAATCTCGGTGAGACCGATTACACAAACTCGGTGAGACCGAATTTGGTAATTAGCTAACCAGAGAGTTGGTCAGGCAAACTCGGTGGGACCGATTTGCTCTTTTGGTGAGACCGAGTGGAACTCGGTGAGACCGAAAAGTTACAAAGGGGAAACACTAAGTTTACATTGCAATCTCGGTGGGACCGATTCGCTCTTTTCATGAGACCGAAAAGTTACGAAAGGGAAACAGAGAGTTTGCAATCCCATCTCGGTGAGACCGAGATCCTTATCGGTAGAACCGAATTGCTAGGGTTTGGCAGTGGCTAATGACAAGTGAAACTCGGTGGCGCTGGATAGGAAGAATCGGTAGGACCGAGTTTGGCTTAGGGTTTAGGTCATATGTGGATATGGGAAAGTAGTTGAGGGTTTTGGAGCATATCACTAAGCACATGAAGCAAGAGGCTCATTAAGCAGCACCTCATCCCTCCTTGATAGTATTGGCTTTTCCTATGGACTCAATGTGATCTTGGATCACTAAAATATAAAATGAAGAGTCTTGAGCTTTTGAGCTTGAGCCAATCCTTTGTCCTTAGCATTTTGAGGGTTCCACTTTCACATCCATGCCATGCCAATCATTGAGCTTTCCTGAAATAATCATCTTGGAATAGCATTAGCTCAATGAGCTATATGTTGTTATGAATTACCAAAACCACCTAGGGATAGTTGCACTTTCACATGGCATATGTGGTAGACCAAGAAAACGTTATGTACGCAAACCTGGATCACGGCAGGCTTCTTCCTCTCTTCGTCCTTTAGATCCTTCTCTCGTCCCATGACTGTGGTGTATTCAACATCTAGCCCAGCGACCCACTCATCCGTTGAACAGTTGAACATGCGTAGGAAGCGAGCAAGCCATGCTTTCACCGTCTTGGATCGACGTGTGTAGATGACGATGAACTGATCGCCGGTGATGGATCTAACCTGGTACTCAGCGGCGACCATGGAGATTTGGGAGGCCATGGATTTTGGAGGAGGGTTAGGAGAAGTTGAACTGTTGTACCCCGCAAAAAAAACTGGGAGCAAACTAATGTGAAAGGACGGGACGACTGGGAGCGAACTGTTGTAAGGTAGAAGACGGGACGAGTAGGGCGTGCGAACGGTGTGGGGTTGCTAGCTTGCTCGGTGGATAAATGGCTGCAAGCCCCCAAAGAGTTCTCGAGAACTATGCAGGACCCACTAGATGTCATGTCTACTAGACCCATATCGTAGGCCTGACGGTATAGCTTCTACCTGTTCGCACGCCATGCCGGCGCGTGGATGTAACTTCACTTAATTCCGTCAAACGTCGCGCCTCCCACGACCTTCGCCTCCCTCGCGTGGTCGCGTCCTTTGAGACTTCGACCGGCTATAAATGAGCATTTTTTTTGCCTACTCCGCATGCATGATACTCCCTCTGGTCCTTTTTGCTCCCGTCAACTGTTTGCAAAGTGTTTGACCAAATTTATACTTTTTTTAACACCACCTTATATTAATTAACCAGCCACACCAGTACACTCATTCGATACAATATTCACCACACAGGGCGGTACGTTATTTACAAGAATACCATCTAATCTATTGTCAAAGCTATACTTAGCGATTAAGTGTGCCACCTTATTGGCCGAACGACTAATCTTTGACGATTGAAGATTGTTGATCAACTTCATGATGCTCAACGCTTTCATCTTCAGGTCACGCATAGCAGACCTGTCAACGCTTTGACAGGCATCAATGAAATCCCACGACCAAATTTATACTAAAAATATCAATATCTACAATACTCCCAAAACACTTAGGCACGGTGCATTAACTTCTACCTCGTTTCTTGTTTCTTGACATATCAACCAATAGGAGATGTGGGTGTGCATGCTTTTAATGACTTGAGACTACCAAACACGACATGCAGTGGTTAGTTCATTGCATGCAATGCTATTAATTAGCAAATAAACATTAAGATCTCTCGTTTTCCCCTCCTCCTTGGGCACAGTGCACAATATAAGATGACTTTCTCACCTAGACGAAGGGAATACTGAATATAAACATTAAGATCTCTCGTTTTCCCCTCCTCCTTGGTCACAGTGCACAATCTAAGATGACTTGCTCACCTAGACGGAGGGAGTGCTGATTATAATGAGTACTCAACTAGTACTAGTATAAGAACTACGTTTTATAATGAGTGTAAAAATATTGATTTGACATTGTGAATGTTGACACATTGTGGAATAGTTTTTGAAGTCTGCAAAAGTACTCAACTAGTCCTATCGTTCTCCACAAAAAATGTGTTTACCAATGCATGCATGAACTCTAGTTACTCTAACCCCCCTCTCTTCTTTAATTCTTTGCCACATCAGCATGTTCGCTATTCCCGTGTGCATGATACCAGCTAAGACACCACCATTATGGCCAGCCTTAATCATCGCATGCAATAATTTAGTGCACCTTGAAATATGAACATGTGTGGGGCCTGTTTGTTTTTAATGACTTGAGACTATACCTAGCCCGGCATGTGAGATGACTTATTATGCACCATCCCCCATACCTGCAGGAAGCCCGTTTGTCTCCAAAATTTTTCCTCTCCATGTGTGAAACAATATGCCTGCCAAACTCTCCTTCTCCCTCCGGCGGTCCCCCCACTCCACCCCGTGTGAAAAAATTTGCATGCATGACTCTCCTCCCCCCACGCTCATCCAATCCGTTGTGACCAGCAATATTTCCACCCCTTCGCTCCCCCGTAATTTACTCCAACAAATATGCCCACGTAGTTGTTACTTAACTGCAGGTGCATTCGGTCACTGACATATGGGCCCAACAGGGGTCTGGCCCACATGTCAGTGATGCAACTGGATCGGCAGTTAAGTCAGTGCAGCTCAGTCCATATCTTACATAGGTGTGCCATTGCTCGCTATAAATACTGCGCCTCCCACGACATCGCTATCTCCTCCCCCTCACGTTCATGTTCATCGCTATCTCCTCCCCCTCCCTCTCACGTCGACCACCATGGCATCGCCCCTCCCAAGCCCTAGGAGCCCCTCGCTGCACCGCACGGACAGTCACGCGTCGCCATTCCATTCCTCGCTGCCACTAGTCAAGGAGGACGCGTCGCCGTTCCGTTCCTCGCTGCCACTAGTCGACGAGGACGCGTCAGTGTTCCGCTCCTCGCCGCGACGCGTCGAGGTGGACGCGTCGGCGTTCCCAATCTCGCCAGCACGCACGCCGGAGGACACGCCGACTCCCCGCTACGAGGAGAACGCCGCGCCGCCCGCCGAGCCCCCAGCCTTGAGGAGCTTTGGAAAGAAATGGATGTCGCCTTGTGGGAGGCTTTACCTCTAGCAGAGCGCGCCAAAATAGAGGCGGAGAAGAAGGCCGAGGAAGAGAAGCGCACCGCGGAACAAGCTGCCTGGGAGGCCTATGTCGCGTCCGAGAGAGTCAGGCAATTGGCTCTTTGGCAGAAGGCTCGTGCGAGGGCCGTGAGGGTGGCGGAGGACACCCGTGCCGATGCCCTGAGTGTGGTCGGGCCCAAGCGCCTCATCTACGCTTGGCGGTACGTGGACCGGGTGCACGCTTCCAGCGAGGAGGAGTGCCTGTTGGCGCCGGATCACCACACCGGTGAGATCGCGCTCGCCCGCCGGCAAGCCGCCAATCAGCACCTTGTGAGTTGCGAGGCTAAGAAAGAGGCATTGTGTCGGTGCGCTGGGAAACGGCCGCGCATCAGGGCACTCGTGTCGCGCCGCAAGCGCTCCTGCGAGCGCTGTGGCTTTTAGGAGGAGTATAATTTTTGTTTCGTAAGGCGATCTCATTAGTTTTGGGACGCAAATGATAAATCCTGAACGTTCAGGAATTTTTTGTGTCCTTAATTAAGTATGTAAAAGGGAAAGTTTGGAAACCTTGTGTATTCGTACGCATTTTGCAAGTACGTGCATATAGCACAAACTTTACTATATACTATCGCAGGAAAAGAATTCTATGAGACCAGATCTCACGCGAGACCCATCCTGATGGATGACACGTGGCATTGAAAAATCACAAAGCATCCCCCACTTAAAAGCCACATGTCATCCATCAGGACGGGTCTCACCTGCTAACCGTGTGACCTGGTCTCATATACGAGTAATTTCTTTTCACTATCGCACTACACGTCTCTCTCGATATATGCTTGCAGACTGTGCTACTCCCGCCATCCAGGTCAATAAGTCCTCTTCGGTTGTGCACCATGACCAAGAAGGAGGGAAGACTTATACACCTAGACGGAGGGAGTACTACTATTACTTATGTATGTGCAAATGCATGTTTTAACATTACGATGCGGTTTTTGTAAAAGTAGAAAAACAGCACTAGTCAAGCTTGTGAAACGATTCAATGCAAAACAAAACCAAAAATGCTCATTTGATTGTTTACTTTTAGCTTCCTTCTCTGTGGTTATTTCTCTGTCGTACTTTGTACGAAGTATCTCACTGGTTGGAAAGGCATGCAAATTCCCAAACCGCTTCCTACACGTTGTATCTCACTGGTTGCCGGCGTTGACGTTGTTGCCCATGTCGTCGAGGATGAGGTTGCCGAGGTCGGGGAAGAAGTCGTCGTTCGCAACTAATCATGTGGACTAGCATAGTAGTAGGATACAGAGTAGAAACATGAATTTTACCACGATTTCAAACAGGAAGGACAGAAACACATACGGCGCAATGGGAGCTGCACCGTTGGCGTTGAGGTTGTCACCCATGTCTAAACACCACGTAGACACGGTCTTTGAGCACGGTTCGTAGTCGTTCCACGCTCGGGCATTGAAGTTTGTAACTATTTTAGATTAGAATATACTAATCCTCCGGTGCTAGTAGTAGAGCAGAGTCCTACTCTACTACTCTACTCAAGCAAGTTAGGGCATAGCATTGTAGGGAGTACCAGTACTGTGATCACTCAAGCAAGTTGTCTGGCATCGACATGACCCTACGCTGCTGGTATGTGTCTCGTAAGTCAAGCGGCGTGCTGTAGTCATCATCACCTCTCCACTTCCCACAACACATATTCGCTTCTCCATCTTTGTCCGCAAATAATCTCGTCCAATCTTCCTTCCCCCCCTAAGGCGCCTCCCCCCCTCGTCCGAAACCCAAGCACTAACAATGGTAGAACTGAGTAGCGTTCGCCGAAATAGTGGCTGGAATTCGCTCCCCACAGAGGTAATCAAGCTCATTGTTTCGCGTGTGGACAATCTCAGTACCATGCCGCTCATCGCGTGCTCGTCGGGGTTGTACCGTTTACTCAAAGCGCTCAGGCCGGAGCTTTTTAAGCCAACTCCTTGCTTGCTGATTGAGGGAGTCCTGGATTAGGGGGTGTCCGGATGGCCGGACTATACCTTCAGCCAGACTCCTGGACTATGAAGATACAAGATTGAAGACTTCGTCCCGTGTCCGGAAGGGACTTTCCTTGGCGTGGAAGGCAAGCTTGGCGATACAGATATGTAGATCTCCTACCATCGTAACCGACTTTGTGTAACCCTAACCCTCTCCAGTGTCTATATAAACCGGATGGTTTTAGTCCATAGGACAAGATACACAACAACAATCATACCATAGGCTAGCTTCTAGGGTTTAGCCTCTCCGATCTCGTGGTAGATCTACTCTTGTACTACCCATATCATCAATATTAATCAAGCAGGACGTAGGGTTTTACCTCCATCGAGAGGGCCCGAACCTGGGTAAAACATCGTGTCCCTTGCCTCCTATTACCATCCGGCCTAGACGCACAGTTCGGGACCCCCTACCCGAGATCCGCTAGTTTTGACACCGACATTGGTGCTTTCATTGAGAGTTCCTCTGTGTCGTCGCCGTCAGGCTCGATGGCTCCTACGATCATCAATAGCGATGCAGTCCAGGGTGAGACCTTCCTCCCCGGACAGATCTTTGTCTTCGGTGGCTTCGCACTGCGGGCTAATTCATTTGGCCATCTGTAGCAGATCGAAAGCTACGCCCCTGGCCGTCAGGTCAGATTTGGAAGTTTAAACTACACTGATGACATCCGCGGGGACTTGATCTTCAACGGATTCGAGCCACTGCCGAGCGCGCCGCACTGTCCCGACGAGCATGATCTAGCTCTGCCGCCGAATAGTGCCCTGGAGGCCGCACCCGCATCGGCTTCGACCCTTAATTCGGATCCAACCGCGCCGATCGAGGATGGGTGGTTGGACGCCGCCTCGGGGGCTGCGATCCCAATGACGATTGAGCCGAACACCAGCCCCGCACTCCGCGAGACTCATGACTCCAAGAAGCCGGACTCCTCTCCGGACTCCGAACCCTCCGCGCCCCTGCTGATCGAATCCGATTGGGCGCCGACCATAGAGTATACTGCCGCGGACATCTTTCAGCACTCGCCTTTCGGTGATATTTGAAGACATTAGAGTCTCTCTCTTTATCAGGAAAGCCCCGGCCGGACTATGGTCAGCAAGGTTGGGGTACGGACGATGAAGAAATTCAAAGCTCACCCACCACCGACTTTGTAGCCACTGTGGACGATTTAACCAACATGCTCGACTTCGACTCCGAAGACATCAATGGTATGGACGCCGATGAAGGAGACGATGAAGAACCAGCGCCTATCAGGCCCTAGAAAGCCACCTCGTCATATGACATATACATGGTGGACACCCCAAAAGAAGGAGATGGCGATGGAACAGCGGAGGATGACCCCTCCAAGAAACAGCCTAAGCGCCAGCGTCAGTGGCGCCGCTCAAAATCCCGCCAAAACAAAGACGGTGATTCCAGCACGGGAGATAATAATACTCCGGAAAGTGCCGAAGAAAACCCCCTCCAGCAAGATTTAGCACAGGAGGATGGAGAAACCAGACCTCATGAGAGAGCGGCAGACAGAGAGGTCGAGGACGATAATTATATGCCTCCCTCCGAAGACGAGGCAAGCAAGAGCGTTTTCAACGCAGGCTTATGGCCACGGCAAGAAGCCTCAAGAAAAAATAGCAACAGCTTAGAGCTGATCAAGATTTGCTAGTCGACAGATGGACTGAAGTCCTTGCGGCCGAAGAGCATAAACTCGAACGCCCCTCCAAGAGCTACCCAAAGTGTAGGTTGCTACCATGATTAGAGGAGGAAGCACTTAAACCTACATCACCCGCACTCGATACGGCCGATCGGCCACCTCGTGGCCGCGATAGAGAGGCCTCTCGGCCCTCCACTCAAGCCGCACCCCGTACCAAGGCACGGGAAAATGCGCCGGACTTGCGAGATATGTTGGAGGACAAGGCAAGGCAAGATCGATCTACGGATCGCGTGGGCGCCCCACGACTCGAGACGGTAACCGTCACGCCGGCTACAAATTCGGCAGGGCCGAACACAGTAGACAAAGCTCATTGGAGCTACATCGTGACATAGCCCAGTACAGAGGCGCCGCACACCCACTATGCTTCACAGACGAAGTAATGGATCATCAAATCCCCGAGGGTTTCAAACTCGTAAACATCAAATCATATGATGGCACAACAGATCCTGTGATATGGATTGAGGATTATCTCCTTCATATCCACATGGCTCGCGGCGATGATTTCCATGCCATCAAATACCTCCAACTCAAGCTTAAAGGACCAGCTCGGCATTGGCTTAACAGCTTGCCAACAGGATCAATCAGTTGTTGGGAGGACCTGGAAGCCGCATTCCTCGACAATTTCTAGGGCACTTATGTGCGACCCCCAGACGCCGATGACCTAAGTCACGTAATTCAGCAGTCAGATGAATCGGCCAGGCAATTCTGGACACGGTTCATAACAAAGAAAAACCAAATAGTCGACTGTCCGGACACCGAGGCCCTAGCAGCCTTCAAGCACAATATCCGTGACGAGTGGCTTGCCCGGCACCTTGGACAGGAAAAGCCGAAGTCTATGGCAGCACTCACGACACTCATGACCCGCTTTTGTGCGGGAGAAGACAGCTGGCTTGCTCGTAGCAACAATATGACCAAGAACCCTGGTAATTCGGATACCAGGGACAGTAGTGGTAGGTCGCATCGCCACAAGCAGAAGCGTCGCATTAACGGCGACAATGCTGAGGATACGGCAGTTAATGCCGGATTCAGAGGCTCTAAATCCGGTCAGCGGAAAAAGCCATTCAAAAGGAATCCCAGGGGCCCGTCCAGTTTGGGCCGAATACTCGACCGCTTGTGCCAGATACATGGCACCCCCGAAAAGCCGGCCAATCACACCAACAGGGATTGTTGGGTGTTCAAGCAGGCAGGCAAGTTAAATGCCGAAAATGAAGACAAGGGGCTGCATAGCGAAGAAGAGGAGCCCCGGCCGCCGAACAATAGTGGACAGAAGGGTTTTCCCCCACAAGTGCGGACAGTGAACATGATATACGCAACCCACGTCCCCAAAAGGGAGCGGAAGCGCGCGTTAAGGGACGTATACGCGGTAGAGCCAGTCGCCCCAAAGTTCAACCCATGATCCTCCTGCCCGATCACCTTTGATCGAAGGGACCATCCCACTAGCATCCGTCATGGCGAATTCGCCGCATTGGTTCTAGACCCAATTATTGACGGATTTCATCTCACTAGAGTCCTTATGGACGGCGGCAGCAGCCTGAACCTGCTTTACCAGGATACAGTGCGGAAAATGGGCATAGATCCCTCGAGGATTAAGCCCACCAAAACGACCTTTAAAGGCGTAATACCAGGTGTAGAGGCCAACTGTACAGGCTCAGTCACACTTGAAGTGGTCTTCGGATCTCCGGATAATTTCCGAAGCGAGGAGTTAATCTTCGACATAGTCCCATTCCGCAGTGGCTATCACGCACTGCTCGGGCGAACCGCATTCGCCAAGTTCAATGCGGTACCGCACTACGCATACCTTAAGCTCAAAATGCCAGACCCTCGAGGAGTAATTACGGTCAATGGAAACACTGAACGCTCCCTCCGAACGGAGGAGCACACGGCGGCCCTTGCAGCAGAAGTACAAAGCAGCCTCTCCATGCAGTTCTCCAGTCCGGCCATTAAACGACCGGACACCGTCAAGCGCGCCCGGAGTAACCTACAACAAGACCGCCTGGCATGATCCGAGCAGGCGTAGCAATGCAGCCCCAACCCCAGCCCTCGCAAAAAGGCGACGCCAGTGCTTCGCATACATAACTATGCTCTAGAAATACCATGGGTACAGGGGGAGGGGCACCATCACGGCACGCCCGAAACACGGCTTAAACCGCACCAGGGGCGGCCGATTTTTTAATTTTCTCTTACTTTCAGGACTCCATTCTTCGGAAGGCCTGTTCGGCAGTTCAATTACCGCACAAACGATGCAAGAACCAGGGAAGCAGACAAGCCACGCCGCATTACGGAACTCCCAGGTGGTCTCTATCATGAGCAGTATACCTGTTTCGCATACTATTCTGTAGCTTGCCCCTGGAACAGACATGTTAAATAGTCCAACCTTTTGCTTATCGCATTATTTGTATCGTTCTGCTTTGATCGTAGCCCTCTTTAATAAACAATGCATAGCTTTTGTCTATTTTTGCATTACTTTTTTTATATGTTCCTTAACGACATGTTGCACCCATACACTTTGGTACAGCCGAAATACTCCAGGGGCTTTAGTACCCCTCAATATGGTGTGAGAAGTCCGAACACTTTAACAAGTGTGGCACCCCGAACTTATAGCATTATATGCATCGGCTCCGAATCATGTCTTGGGTCAATAGTTGGGTTTACCCGACTCCTATGTTTTGGTGCCTTACATTCCGCTATATCGACTAAGGTAGCACTAGGAGAACCACTGCGATTGTGCCCCAGTTGAGCTGGGTCGAGCACCTCAGTGGAGAAAGTTAAAACTGACTGTCATGATGAAGCGAGAGCTGGTCGCTGTTCGAGAGGTTTTTCGAGTCCCTAAAGACTTATGCCGCTTAGAGCAAGGAGTCGGCTCTGTCCGGCCAAGGCGTGGATAGTTCCCCGAACTCGATCTTCCGAATACCAGGGGCTTCGCCGAAATTTAAAATTATAGAATTCTATGGCTAAGTGAGAGTGTTCACGCATTATAGTCCGATTGCCTTGTTCGTTGGGCTGAGCGCCTCCCTCGAAGGACCCAAACATGGGAAAAAGAGCGCTCAGGTTTATCCCCGAACACCCCAGCACTAGCGGCACGGGGGCAGAAGCCGACGAGTCGCCATCTCTCAGAATTGATAAAAAGCCGCACAGAAGGTAATATTTTAAATTCCAACAGCATTGCTTAGCGCATATGAACAAGTTTTCAGCGCACAGGACAAAACGAGCAAGTTTTACTCAAAAATTACATCCCTAGAACATTCATCCGCCACAAGGCAGGCACCCTTCAGAACATCCTTATAATAATTCTCGGGCTTGCGATGCTCTTTCCCTGGTGGTGTCCCGTCCTTCACAAGCTTCTCAGCATCCAGCTTGCCCCAGTGCACCTTAGCACGGGCAAGGGCCCTACGGGCACCTTCAATGTAGATGGAGCGCTTGATGACTTCGAGCCTTGGACAGGCCTCCACGAGCCGCCGCACCAGCCCGAAATAGCTCCCAAGCAGAGCCTCTCTAGGCTACAGCCGAACTATGAGGCCCTTCATGGCCTGTTCAGCCGCCTTGTGGAGCTCGACCAGTTGCTTCAGCTGGTCACTCAGGGGCATGGGGTGTCCGGCCTCAGCATACTGATACCAGAACACCTTCTCTGTCGAGCTGCCATCGTCGGCTCGATAGAATGCGGCGGCATCGGACACACTCCGAGGAAGATCTGCGAACGCTCCTGGAGAGCTCCTGATTCGGGTAAGTAACAAGTAACTCATGTTTATGTGTTTGCTTTGCATAAAGAATGCCTTACCCGCCGCTATCTTCTTCACCTCATCCAACTCCTGGAGGGTCTTCTGGGATTCGGCCTTGGCAGACTTGGCATTTTCAATAGCCGCCGCGAGCTCGGACGCTCACGTCTTTGAGTCAAGCTCCAAACTCTCATGTTTTTTCATGAGAACCTGGAGCTCTTGCTGCACCTTGCCAACCTGGGCCTCGTACTTCTCCCGCTCGGTGCGCTCCGTGGCCGCCCTCTTCTCGGCCTCGACCAGCGCTTGCTTAAGGGTCGCCACCTCAGACGTGGCCCCTACAACAGCCACGATAATTCTGTCATTTTTTGCAATTGCACCTTTTTATATATATTTAAACAAGGTATTTCTTACCTTCATTGTCCTTGAGCTGCTTCTTGGCACGCCCGAGCTCTTGCTCAGACCGCTCGAGGTTCTGCTTTAGCGTGTCCACTTCCGCAGTCAGTGCGGCAGACGCAAGCAGAGAAGCCTGCATACACATATTGACTCCTTTTTGTTAGACTCCTTCAAATTTTATTTGATCCTCTATTCGGCTTTTCTTCTCGAACGCCAAATAGAGCATGAGGGGCTACTGTCTATGCGGTAATATTATTTACACATTCTTTACTTACCTCAAAGCCTGTTAAAAGGCTAGTACAAGCTTCAGTCAGTCCGCTCTTGGCGGACTGAACCTTCTGGACCACCGCACTCATTATGGTGTAGTGCTCCTCGCTGATGGAGGCGCCTTGGAGCGCCTCCAACAGATTGTCCGGCGCCTCCGGTTGGACGGAGGTCACCGGCACGGTGGGCTTGCTCCTCTTGGAAGGAGATCCCCCGCCGGACTCTGGAACCTTTGAAGGTTCCAGAGCGGTGTACGGCCTAGGGCCGGACTTGGAGCCCTAGGGGTTTCATCCCCTTTACTCCTGGAGTCCGGGAGGTTGCCTTGCGGCGCCTCCAGGACCACCTCCTCCCGGCTTGGAACCTGTTGGGACAACACTTCGGTGTCGTCCGTAGGGCGGGGGGAGGAAGCCGACGGAAGCGAGTTCACATCTGACAAGTCCAGTGAGCCGCTCGACGACGCGTCGAGACGGTCTTTGGGTGGGCTGCATAATCGTATTCGACATAAGGGAAAGCTGTGCAATAAAGGAATACTATGAATTACTCTAGTATCCGGATACTTACGATTTCGCCAGGGGCTTGGCCCTGAGCGGCCACTCTTCTCCGCCGTCGTCGGTGTCGATGGAGTAGTCCGGGGGAAGGGTTCTCCCCTTCTTGGATCCTCCGGCCTCCCCAGAGAGGGCGGCCTTCCTTTTCTTCTCTCCTCCCGCTGGAGGGGGAGAGGTCTCTTCTTCTTCCTCCTCGTCTTCACGGGAGGAATGCGCCTCGGAACCGTCGGATGATGGATCCGACACCTCCTGGCGCCGGGCACTCTTTCAAGTCCCCGTGGCCTTCTTCATGGCCTTCTACTCCGGCACCACATAGGGTGTCGGAACCAGCAGCTTCGCCAAGCGGGCATCGGCTGGGTCTTCGGGCAAGGGAGCCGGATAGTCGATCTGTCCGAACTTCGCCTTCCAACTCTGTCAAAGGTAAGGGAGCTTAGATCCCACATTGAGTTAAACTATGGAAAACTAATACCCTGTAAAGGTACAAACAACTTACCGCGCTAGCGTGACGCTGCGCGCTGAATCCGCGTTCCTCGATGGCGAATGCGGGAGCCTCGGCGCCCTTGAAAAGCACCTTCCAGGCATCTTCGTACGTCGTGTCGAAGAGCCTACTCTGAGTTCGGTGCTGCGCCGGGTTGAACTCCCATAGATTGAAGGCCCGTTGTTGACACGGGAGGATCAGGCGGATGAGCATAACCTGGACTACATTGACAAGCTTGAGCTGCTTGTCCACCAGGGTTTGGATGCATGTTTGCAGCCCAGTCACCTCTCCTTTGTTGCCCCACGACAGGCCCGTCTCTTTCCAGGACGTGAGCCGCGTTGGGGGTCCGGACCGGAACTCGGGGGCTGCGACCCACTCAGGGTCGCACGGCTCGTTGATGTAAAACCACCCCGATTGCCACCCCTTCAGGGTCTCCACAAAGGAGCCCTCGAGCCATAAGACGTTGGGCATCTTGCCCACCATGGCGCTTCCGCACTCCGCCTGGTTTCCGCGCACCACCTTCAGCTTGACGTTGAAAGTCTTGAGCCAAAGGCTGAAATGGGGGCGGATGCAGAGGAAAGCCTCGCACACGACGATAAACGTCGAGATGTTGAGGATGAAGTTTGGGGCCAGATCATGGAAATCTAGGCCGTAGTAGAACATGAGTCCCCGGATGAATGGGTGGATCAGAAAGCCCAGTCCGCAGAGGAAGTGGGGAAGGAACACTACCCTCTCATGGGGCCTTGGGGTGGGGAGGAGCTGCCCCTTTTTGGGAAGCCGGTACGCGATGTCGTTAGACAGGTATGCGGCCTTCCTCAGTTTTTTGATGTGTCCCTCCGTGATGGAGGAGACCATCCACTTGCCTCCTGCTCCGGACATGGCTGGAGAAGGTTGAGGTGGGGAGTGCGGACTTGGGCGCTGGAGCTCGAGTGCGCGAGAATTGGCGTAGGTGAAAAGGTGGATCTTTATCCCCTTATATGGGTGGACGCAACTACGTGTCCCCACCAGCCTGGTAAAACTCGCTTATCTCCAAGCGCCGTAATCAATGGCGCGGTTGGGTTACCCACGCCCGTATTGATGAGAATCCCGGAATAAGGGGACATGATCTCTGCTTTAACAAGACGTGCCAAGGAAACTGCCTCGCATGACGCATTGAGGTGGGATAATGAAACGACTCGGATAAAGGCTTGGTCGTGGTGTGTCACACTACGGAATACGTCAGCAGATTAGATTTGTGTAAATATTATTCTCTCTATGGAAATATGTGGAAAACTTATTTTGCAGAGCCAGACACTATCTTTGTGTTCAAAATCTTCTATGAAGTACTTGGAGGAGGAACCCGCCTTGCAATGCCAAAAACAATCTGCACGCCGGACTCGTCGTCATTGAAGTCTGGTTCAGGGGCTACTGAGGGAGGCCTGGATTAGGGGGTGTCCGGATGGCCGGACTATACCTTCAGCCGGACTCCTGTACTATGAAGATACAAGATTGAAGACTTCGTCCCGTGTCCGGAAGGGACTTTCCTTGGCGTGGAAGGCAAGCTTGGCAATACGGATATGTAGATCTCCTACCATTGTAACCGACTTTGTGTAACCCTAACCCTCTCCGGTGTCTGTATAAACCGGAGGGTTTTAGTCCATAGGACAAGATACACAACAACAATCATACCATAGGCTAGCTGCTAGGGTTTAGCCTCTCCGATCTCGTGGTAGATCTACTCTTGTACTACCCATATCATCAATATTAATCAAGTAGGACGTAGGGTTTTACCTCCATCAGAGGGCCCGAACCTGGGTAAAACTTCGTGTCCCTTGCCTCCTGTTACCATCCGGCCTAGACGCACAGTTTGGGACCCCCTACCCGAGATCCGCCGGTTTTGACACCGACACTGATGCCGCCTGATCTTCAGAAATGGCGTGTCACGCAGCATAACGATCGTAGGGTGGCGAGCATCACCCCCCTTGACTAACGGTACATACGGGGTCGGCATGAACACGTCTTGGATGGTGCTCGTCGACGGTCACGGCAGCTGGATGCTCGTGGAGGTCCAGACCCGGCGATTGATCCCCCTTCCTTCGATTAACACTGCACTGCTTTGGCACCGCGGCCCAGAATACTCGGAATCTTACAGTAGCCAACATGATACCAAGTTTGATTTTCTCAAGGTTGTAATATGCCAAGTGCCCACAAGATCTGCGAATTATAAAGACTTCAGGCTAATTGCATTCTTCAACTGTGGTCTCACCTATCTGATAGGTCACTGCGGTAAGTGGATAAATCTGCATGTCCATCGCAAGATCATACATCCTCCATGGTTCTCTGATGCCATTGAACACAAGGGCTTCATTTATGCTGTTGACTCCTTCTATGGCTGGACATATTGCTGGCCTACTCCAGTCATCACTACAAACAGCTGTTACAGCATTACTTTCCTATGATATCATGATGGCTTTCTTATATTATTGTCAATATTTGCTAAAAAAATATTCATGCTCATAACATGTTGTTCTTAAGATTGACTAAACCAAGAGCCCTTTTTTAGTTGACTCCAACTTGATATGATGTTGTAGGCCGCCTGGTGTCCCTACCCTTCCTAATCCCAGAACCTTTCAAAGAAAAGCGGCATCGCAGTTGCAGGTGGTTCCTGGCTCGATCAGACGACGACAAAAGATTGATGATCGTTCGCACATACCGGACGTGTTGTTTCGCGGAATACAATCACAGTCACTGCAAGGTCTTTGAGCAGGATCCCAGCTTCTGTGGGCCTTCAGGAATTTTTGACTGGAGGCTGGTAAGTAGCCTTGGTACACGCTCTCTGTTTGTCGGACTGAATTATCTGATTAACCAGGAGATAACCGATGGCAAGGATCATGATGGCGGCGCGGTTTCGTTCATCAGGCAAAACTGTGTGTAGACAGCGTACCATGCGTCTCTGCATGCACCATACCCTGATATGTGCCGCCACGCTCTGCAGCCCAAAGTATGAGAGAGGGTCGCAAGTATCAGACTTCGACCTCCTGGCTGGAGTTTCCCCCGTCAGGCACCCATCTGGTTCAAGCCGTCAGCCAATCTCCACAGCTTAATAAATAGTAATGTCTAACTGAGCCAGTTAGTTAGATGTGTACCCTTGGTGTAGTAGGATCTTTATTTAGTTTGATGCATACACGTGTTCTTTTTTGGTAGCCCTTTTGTAATGATGGCTGATGTTGTGACAAGTAGACTAACGCCTATTTTTTGCCAGGATGGCTCCTTCCACCTCTCCTCCCACCTCCACCCGCTGGTATGGCGATCTCTAGATTTGATCCATGGAGGGGCTTCTACATTGGGATTTCTCCCCCGGGCAAGCGGTGGAGGCGCAGGTGCATGCAAGGTTTGGCTCCACAGTGCATTTTCCCCCTCTGCTTCGACCAAGGAATTCTTTCTGGTTGTGGCCTTCTCTTCTGCCTCGTTTTCTTTGACTGAAGAATCGGTGGTACTTGCTCTACAATGTTGTATTGGTGGATCGTCCATTGGTTTTCGTGTTAAACATTTGGCTGGCAGACACTTTCGGTTTTCTTTGGCTTCCAACAAAGTGGGGAATTTCATATATGGGCTTAAGGACCGAATTTGGCCAGATTTTATTTGTCATTTCACACTTTATCGTCACAACTCTTGGAACTTTTCTTTGGAGAATTCTACGTGGCATTCCGATCAGGAGCTCAAGGAGATATCTGCATGCTCCCCTATGGCCATCAAGGCTAATCTTGCTTTTTTGCAAGCTAATCTCTCTAAGGTTGATCGTACTTCAACAGAGTTAGACAAATTTGGTTTTACTCATTTTCCTGAGATCAACAAGTCTACTCATGGTGATGTTCTTGCGGATTCTATGATCATGTCTCATAATTCGGACATTTCTCAGTCACAGCCCAATATTATTTTTGGTAAATTTCAATCACGAGCTGTCAGTGATCCGGCCTTAGTCAGTGGCATTCATTTTGGTAAATTTGAATCAGTCATTACTACTGACAAGCCGTGCAAGGAAACAACATTTATTGGCAATAAATACCGAAATGAATGCTTGAATTCTATCCCATCTCTTATTCTGCTGCATATCCTGGACTTTCGACAGGCTGGCTATAATGATTTGGATATTGCCAAAACGTGGGATCTTGGCTCAGTCCCGCCCTCAAATTTTATCTACAAGAAATTGAATATTTGCTCAAAGTGCCATTCTATGGGCCATCTGGAGTGGGATTGTCCCGAGCCTTCTGACATCTTGGATCAACAACATTCTCAACAGCCCATTGAGAAGCCTGCTAATGAAATTGGGCCCTCAGCTCCTTCTAGCCCAACATGTGTAGTTTGCCTTTCGGATGGGCATGTGTCCTCTATGTGTCCCTCAAAGCTTTATTGCACGCATTGTAGCCTGTTGGGCCACCATTTCTCTGAGTGTGGTAATCTTGATTGTGTTTATCTTTGGTGGCGGCCTAGGATGGGCCCTTCTGCTGTCCATTCCTTCCCGGCAAATATTCCAACTAATCCGGCCCAGACTACTCATATTCCATCTTCTGCATTGGTCATTACTAATGCTGCTCTCCCAGGCCATGTCAAATCGCCGGTCAGTCGGAATCAAATCCCCACTTGCCCTGCCATGCTCAATGACCACTCGAGACTGCATCAAAAACTCGTAAGAAAATCATCACATTCCATTAATTGTGCCGCCTGCGGTCTGGCTGGACACTTGGCAACCTCCTGTTGGAGGAAGAGGGAGGCGGGGGTACTAGTTTGGCAACCCAAATCAACCCAGCCTGCCGCTCTGCATTCCACCTCCCCTGTTTCACCCCCTTCGAGCTCTCCTCCACCTGCAACAATGGCCAACTACCCTGTGAATGTCGTCCCCTACATCCCCACGGGGATGACGATCGAGTTGGGGCCTCAGGACAGAGTGGTTCACGGCGACATGGCGGTGCATCTGGTGCCTCCCCTCAACCATGATTTCCTTGCCATTGCCGAGGTTAACGGACATGTTCCACACCATCAGAAAGCAGCTCTAAGGGAGGTAATCACTGGCCTGCTGCATGAATCACATTTCTTCCCTTCTGAAGTAGATGATCACCCCATGGGCATTTCTATCTTTGGGTTTGCCAATCCTCTAGTACGAGATAACATTGTGGGAACAACCTTTGAGATTGATGCTGAGGTTGAAGGAGATATGAACACTATCGTTTCTTTTGTGCCCCATGATGAAGCTCTGAATATGAGGCTCACCACCTATGGCCCCGCAGTTTGGATCTTGTATGTAGGCTTCCCCTATGATTACCAGACTTACCATTACCTGCATAGATCTGTGGACAGCTTCGGTAGTCTGATTCATTGGCATAATCCTAGAGGTGACAGAAAATTTGTTCTGGTCCGTGTTAAAGTCATTAACCTTTGCCTTGTTCCAAAGAGTTTAGTAATCCGTCAGTTGGGAGGCGATAGGCACTGTTGGACTATTTGTGTCACCATGCTGCGCAGCAGTGACTGGAACGCGCACCTACCTGAAGTTCCACCTGCAGGACAAGATCCTCCCCCTGATAATGGCATTCCACATCCATTGTGCGGTGATGAACTTACTGCTAAGCAATTGTACCAGATGCAACTCAATAACTGGATTGCGCAGCAGGGGGCTGCCAATAATGCTGTTGCTGCAAATAATGTTGAAGGTCCTCAGAATGTGGAAGTGGAATTCCAACCAAACTAGGGTGAATGGCCTCCCTCGCCTCTGCACACTCCGCCGGCTTTGTATAACTTTCAGGAATGGTTAGCCAATGAAGGATTGCAGGTTAATGATGGTATCCTCCCGTCTAATAACCTCCAGGACAGCCCTGCTCCAGCATGGAACGACTCCATTTCCATCCAGAGCAGCTCGGCCACTAGTTCTGACTCTGAGACTATGGTGCTTGTCCCAGTCACCATTCTACATGCCTTACAGCGCAGCAGCTCCATGGTCTTCAGTCCTGCTCCCTCTCAGGAGTTGGTGGTCAGTAACAGCCCCGCTGAGATTTTCTCTGGCCCTCCAATGGCTCTGCAACACCTTCAGTTAAACATTCAGGATTCAAATGTTGGCATCAATATCAGCTTCGTTGCGGATTCTGAAATGCTCAGCTCAATGCATCTGAATGAGCCTCTGTCATATGTGCCTATTACAAATTTCTTGTCTAGCAGGATCATGCCCACACTGGCCACCTTTGGGCCCTGGGCACATGGTTATGGTATTAAGCCTGCAAGTCTGAATATTGAGTTAGTGGTGACCAACACTAAAGATGGACGATTAGAGGCTTCTGCTACTGTCACCTCCTTTGATGCTGCAGGTACTTATGGCACTTCCACGCACCTTTGGTCTCTTGCTGATACTGAAGCTCCAAATGTTCAGGCCAACACTGTCACTATTACTGAGCTCAATGATGATCTGGTGGCACCTTCCGATGATTTAGCGCTGACTGGTTCAGATTTGGTGCCCGGGGCCTCCTCTGCTGCAGTGTCTAAGGGCAAGCGTGGTAAAAACAAAGCCCCAATCTCTGTCATGCAGGTTCGCCGCAGCAACCGCTCGAACAAATACGACGGCTTCAAGGTGCCTCTCATCTCTGATAGCAAGGCCAAGACCTCCAAAGTTAAGCCAAGAGTGATCCCAAATATGGCCTCTGCAGTTGTCATAACTGAATTATCTGACGACCATGATGCTGAAGTGCCCCCACCACTGTCTATCCAGGAGATACAGCAGATTGGATCCACTCGGTGTGCCATTCCCCCTGAAGAACTCACTGAAGAGGTGCTTCTCGCTGATCAGGAGGGTGGCCCATCCAATGCTTAATTTTGTCTTGTTTCTTATCTAGCTTTTAAATGGTACTTCTTTCGAACTGGAATGTGCTTTGTTGGAACGTCAGGGGCCTGAACTCCGACCCTAAGCTTTTTGCCTTATCGAATGTTGTTTCCTCTAGTGGTTGTGCCATGATTTGCTTGCAAGAAAGCAAAAAGCCCTCTTTTGATAATATGTTCCTTAAGTCTTGCTGTCCTAAAAGATTTGATAAATATGCCTATATTCCCTCTCAAGGAGCCTCTGGAGGTATTGCAACCATTTGGAACAGTTCTATTTTCACAGGTACGGTACTTATAGAGGAAGAATTCGCTCTAGTAATTAAATTCAAATCCACACAATCGGCCCAAGAATGGACCCTAGTGAACATTTATGGACCCTATCAAGGCGATCTCATAGTGGATTACACAAATTGGCTTTTGAATTTAAACATTCCTTCTTCTGAAGATTGGCTCCTGATGGGCGATTTTAATTACATACGAAGTCCTTCTAATCGCAATAAACCAGGTGGTAACATTAATGACATGATCACATTCAATGACTTTATACGGTCTCAGGGGCTTATTGAACTACCAATTAAGGGCAGGGCATACACATGGAGTAACATGCAGCAACAACCTTTACTTGAACAATTGGATTGGTTTCTAACTTCCACTAATTGGACTATCACATATCCAAAGACTTTGGTAAAACCCCTCGGGAAGCCAGTCTTTGATCACATTCCCTATGTAGTGACCATTGAAACTACTATTCCAAAAAGTAACATATTCAAGTTCGAATCCTTCTGGGTGCAACACCCGGGGTTTATGGAGCGGGTCTCAGAGGTTTGGAATACACCAGTTAACTCTACAAATGCTGCCACTGTGCTCTGCGGCAAATTTAAAATGCTAAGATATGAACTCAAGCACTGGAGTAAAAGGATATCTAAACTTAGCATTGCAATCGAAAATTCAAACTCCACTCTGGCAGATCTAGATGCTCGAGAAAATAAAAGGGTTTTGACAATTCCAGAACGCAACTTTAGGACAATCCTTAAAAAACACATTCTTTGTCTGTTAAACTATCAGCAGCAATACTGGAAGAAAAGATGCACAATTCGATGGGTTCAGTTTGGTGATGAGGACCCTAAATTTCTCAAAGCCCTTGCTTCTGAAAGGTATAGAAGGAATAATATAACCAATCTTCGCCACGACAATGGCACATCTGTGGAAGACCATGCTGGTAAAGAGGCCCTTATTTACCATACATACAAGAACAGGCTGGGCTCCTCTCGAGGCTACTCTATGAAATTTGATCTCCCTAATATCATCAAACGATCAGATGACTTGGACCTGCTTACTGCTCCTTTCTCCAAACAAGAAATCGATGATGTTGTGAAAGAAATGCCGGCTGATAGAGCTCCGGGCCCCGATGGATTCACGGGTCACTTCATTAAATCTTGCTGGCACATAATCAAAGAAGATTTCTACAATCTTTGTGAACAGTTTCATGAAGGGACCATCAACCTGGAAAGTATAAATGAGGGTTTCATCACACTAATTCCAAAAGTCCCCTCGCCTGAGACCCTCAATGACTTTCGGCCTATCACATTACTAAATTGCTGTCTCAAAATAATCACCAAACTTTTGGTCAATCGATTGCAAAAGATCATCCTCAAGCTGGTTCATCGCAACCAATACGGTTTCATCAAGCGAAGAACTATACAAGATTGCCTTGCTTGGGCATTCGAGTACATCCATTAATGCCAAGTGTCCAAGAAGGAAATAATTCTACTCAAACTTGATTTCGCCAAGGCATTCGACACAATTGAACATGGTGCTATGCTTGAGATTATGAGGCATATGGGATTCAATGACAAGTGGCTTTCATGGATCAGTTCTATCTTTTCTTCTGGTAAATCCTCTGTGCTTCTAAATGGTGTTCCAGGCAGACAATTCCACTGCAAAAGTGGTGTTCGGCAAGGAGACCCATTGTCCCCACTCCTTTTTGTTATTGCAGCTGATCTCCTTCAAGATGCAATTAATGACGCCTTCCGACAAGGGAAGATCCGCCTGCCCTTTGAAAGACAACGACAGCTTGATTACCCTGTTATTCAATATGCGGATGACACAATAATTATCATGCCAGCATGTCCAGCTCAAGCACATACTATGAAAGGGATCCTTAATGATTTCGCCACTTCCATTGGTCTTAAGATAAATTTCCATAAGTCCACACTCATACCGATGAACTGTGACGATACCCTTAC
The DNA here is from genome assembly GCF_018294505.1 of Triticum aestivum. Lineage (NCBI taxonomy): Eukaryota > Viridiplantae > Streptophyta > Magnoliopsida > Poales > Poaceae > Triticum > Triticum aestivum. The sequence continues at coordinate 573,532,546 of NC_057806.1, forward strand.
AAATGAACTTGCTGACATCTTTGAATGCAAAGTTGGCACAATGCATTTCACTTACCTAGGTCTTCCCTTAGGGACTGGTAAACCCTCTGTCCAAGATCTAATGCCGATGGTATGCTCTATGGAAAGAAGATTATCCTCTACTCTATCCATGATGTCGTATGGGGCCAAACTTTCACTGCTAAACACTGTCATCACCTCGCTCATCATCTTTGCTCTATGCACACTCAAATTTCCTCCAAAAATCTTGGAACTACTGGATAAGCTTCGGCAGAGATGTCTTTGGACAAAAAAGACGGAGCGGGGGGAGAAATGCAACTCTTTGGTTGCCTCGGACAGGATTTGTCGCCCAAAAGAAAGTGGAGGCCTCGGGATCATCAATTTAAAACTTCAAAGTGACGCTCTTCTCCTGAAATATTTGCACAAATTCTATAATCAGCATGACCTCCCCTGGGTTGATCTCGTTTGGTCCACATACTACACAGACAAGATTCCGCATGCTTCTGATCCATGTGGCTCTTTTTGGTGGAGGGATGTCCTCCAACTAACTCCAATCTATCGTGGCATCTCCAAAGTTGAGGTTAACCGTGGTGATAAAATACTCATGTGGAAAGATCTCTGGCTTGATCAGCCCCTAGCAGACTCACACCCGCGGGCCTTTTTGTTTGCCAATAATGAGGATGCTCAGTCCAAAATTTTCTGCACATCTCTTCCTTAGATGAGGCGTTTCAACTACCCCTCTCCATTGAGGCCCATGCAGAAGTTCGTGACATCCAGCATCTTGTGGCCAATATTGTCTTAAATGATGACCTGACCACTAGAGACTTCTGGTCTTATTCCTGGGGCTCTACAGAATATACTGCACGAAGATTTTATAAGTTCTGCTTCAGGGATGTCAAAGCTCACAAGACATACCATTGGCTGTGGAAATCCAAAGTTACAATCAAGATAAAAGTTTTCGGTTGGCTTCTCCTCTCAGATCGTCTCAATACAAGAGAAATGCTCAAGAGAAGACACTATAATGTGGGAGATGACCTAACCTGCCTCCTTTGCGGGCAAATAGAAGAAGATGTGGACCACATGATCCTGAACTGCCCGTTCAGCAAGTACTGTTGGTCAAAACTTGGGATGAACCCCGAACATCATACCACTCGACTGACATGGTTGGAAACAGCAAAACGTAATTGGCACAAACCCATGTTCATGGAGGCCTTTCTACAAGCATCTTGGAGTATATGGAAGGAGAGGAATGACAAGCTTTTCAGAAATATCAGCCCCTCCTACAATTCCTGGCTAACTAGATTCAAAACATATTTTGGCTTACTTCAGTATAGAGTGAAAGATACCATGAAGGATTTCATCTTCCTACTCCTCGACTCTCTACCTTCTGACTAGTTTTGTTTTCTAGCTTTTTCTCCCCCCAATAACCACAAAGTGGTAAGGGGTGCTCTATGTAAATCTCTTGTACAAGGTACTATGTAAATTTTGAAAAGTAATATATCACAGTGGGAGCCTCTCCCACTGTCACAGGTTTCAAAAATGATGGCTGATGTTTGTTTTGGAAGAGAGAGCTGCGTCTTCACTCTTCTGGCCTTTTTACTGCTTATGTTGCACCCCCAGCCCTGGTTGCTGCTGCTGTTTTGAATGTACAATCAGAATTACATTTCATCTGTTGGTTGAATAAATGTGTTGTTAGAACGACAAACACAATGTTTTGGAAGTTGTTGCACGGTTCGATCCTTTAGTGCCATGTACCGTACGTAGCGCATACTATTTATCGTACGGAACACATTTTTTTGAAACTTGGAACACATTTTCCACTTGTTGATAACATGCAGCCCACTGATGAAGGCCCAATAGAGAAGCCCATAATTAACTAGAAGGGAGGCTCTCACATGAATCCGGCCCAGGTACTGATACGTCTCCAATGTATCTATAATTTTTTATTGCTCCATGCTATATTATCTACTGTTTTGGACTATATTGGGCTTTATTTTCCACTTTTATATTATTTTTGGGACTAACCTATTAACTGGAGGCCCCGCCCAGAATTGTTGTTTTTTGCCTATTTCATTGTTTCGGATAAACGGAATATCAAACGAAGTCCAAATGGAATAAAATCTTCGGGAACGTGATTTTCTCACTGAACGTGATCCAGGAGACTTGGACCCTACTGCAAGGGATCAAAGAGGAGGTCACGAGGGTGGGGGCGCCCCCCCTAGGGCACGCCCCCTGCCTCGTGGGCCCCTCGGTGCTCCACCGACGTACTCCTTCCTCCTATATATACACACACGTACCCCCAAACAATAAGAACATGAGCCAAAAACCTAATTCCACCGCTGCAACTTTCTGTATCCACGAGATCCCATCTTGGGGCCTGTTCCGGAGCTCCGCCGGAAGAGGGCCGTCATCACGGAGGGCTTCTACATCATCATAGCCCCTCCGATGAAGTGTGAGTAGTTTACCTCAGACCTTCGGGTCCATAGTTAGTAGCTAGATGGCTTCTTCTCTCTCTTTGAATCTCAATACAAAGTTCTCCCCCTCTCTCATGGAGATCTATTCGATGTAATCTTCTTTTTGCGGTGTGTTTGTTGAGACCGATGAATTGTGGGTTTATGATCAAGTCTATCTATGAATAATATTTTAATCTTTTCTGAATTCTTTTATGTATGATTGGTTATCTTTGCAAGTCTCTTCGAATTATCCGTTTGGTTTGGCCAACTAGATTGGTAGTTCTTGCCATGGGAGAAGTGCTTAGCTTTGGGTTCGATCTTGCGGTGTCCTTACCCAGGGACAAAAGGGGCATCAAGGCACGTATTGTATCGTTGCCATCGAGGATAACAAGATGGGGTTTATTTCATATTGCATGAATTTATCTCTCTACATCATGTCATCTTGCTTAAGGCGTTACTCTGTTTTTAACTTAATACTCTAGATGCATGCTGGATAGCGGTCGATGAGTGGGGTAATAGTAGTAGATGCAGAATCGTTTCGATCTACTTGTCACGGACGTGATGCCTATATACATGATCATGCCTAGATATTCTCATAATTATGCTCAATTCTATCAATTGCTCAACAGTAATTTGTTCACCCACCGTAGAATACTTATGCTCTTGAGAGAAGCCACTAGTGAAACCTATGGCCCCCGGGTCTATTCTCATCATTTCAATCTCCATCACTTTAATATTGTTTTGCTTTTTACTTTTCCTTTACTTTTTACTTTGCATCTTTATACCAAAAATACCAAAAATATTATATCTATCAGATATCAGTCTCGTAAGTGACCGTGAAGGGCTTGACAAACCCTAATCGCGTTGGTTGTGAGTAGCTATCGCTTTGTGCAGGTATGAGGGACTTGAGCGTGGGCTCCTACTGGATTGATACCTTGGTTCTCAAAAACTAAGGGAAATACTTACGCTACTCTGCTACATCATCCCTTCCTCTTCGGGGAAAACCAACGCAACCTCAAGACGTAGCAGGTACATGCTCATGGTCCCCTAAACATAAATAAGTAAATAAATAAATAAATAAATAAATAAAGCTAAATGCTCATGCACCAGTTCTTTGGGAAAATAGGTAGCCCAGTATTTCTTTTTGAAGAATACCCAAGCTAGGCCTATTTGTTTTCTCCGAATTACTGGGCTGCAAATCTTTCAAGACGAGGAGGGATGCATTCCGGCCTGGCTTAAGAGTATGGTCAATGTCTGTTAAAAGTAATATCAAAAGGGGTTGAAAATTCCAAAAAAATTATAGCAAATGGGATATAAGTTTCTTTTTTTTTGTTTTTGTTCTTCACTAATATCTTATACGTATTTCATTGGATTTAACATGACATAGTACTAATTTATTTTTAAATTATTTTAATATGCTATTAATTTTTGGATTAAGAATATTTCGTTCCCCAGCAAAAATTTGCGAATTTTCAAAATTTCCCACATATTTAGTTAATTTTTTGACCCTGGTACTGATCAGAAAATGGCCAGCAATTCTAAAAATGGAAAATGGGCTGCAATAAATTCCATATGAATTAGAAAATGAGTAAAAAAATATAAAAATAATAGCAAATGGGCTGTACACGCCACAGATTTTGAGGCTGACTTGTTTACGCAAGGCTTTGTTAGTGAACACACGATTCTAGCAGCAGTTAGTGTTGGATGTCCATCCAACGGCCGACGTGCTTCTTCAATCTCTGATCTTCCTGCTCCAACCGCCTAAACTAGCGCCGGCGGGACTGCCTGCTCCCTCCTCTTGTGGACCGCTGTGATGCCGCGCAGGCTTCCCGGCCCACCCTACTCCCTCCGCTGGCCTGGCCGCACGCAATCAACTGCCTCCTTATTACGCGAAAAAATGATTCCTCCCACTGAGATCTGGGGCGCACCGGTTGGGAGGCTGATCTGTGGGCCTACTAAGTTGACGCATACGCAGGGCTTGTCAACTTAGTCAACAAACGATTCTAGCAGCAGTAACCGTTGGATTTGAATCGAACGGTCCTGCTGCTTCTTCAATCGCTGCTCTTCTTGCACCAGCCGCCCAAACCATCACCGGGGAGACCGCCTGCTCCTGCCTCCAGTGGCCGGCTGTGCTGCCGATGAGGCCTCATCGCCCCCTACTACTCCCACTGCTAGCCAGGCCCTGCGGCGACGGCAGCCTCACACTGCAGCCGAACCAGTGAACCCTCGTACTCCTCTCCGCATGGGCATCCACTGGCGCGTCTTCCCTGGCTCCGCGTCATCCCCTTCCTAGGCCTCGCCATCGTCCACCGCCTTGGTGCTCTCGGTGCAGCGTGGTCAACGTGGTCAACGACATTCCATCGGCAGAGTACTATACATGGAGAGGCTGACAACTAGGTCCACGACCACAGCCCAGATTTTGTGATTTGCCAAGTAAGTCGCTTTGTCAGGCCTGTTGGGCTGCAAATCTTTCAAGACGAGGAGAGCTTTCATTCGGTTGGCCGAGAAAATGGCCCACCAGTAATGAGAAATGGGATGTACATTTTTAAAACACATCAAACCAGCAATTAGTTTCAAATATCTTTTCTTCATTTCGAGATTTGAAATTACATTAATTTTTATGCGTGGAGAATTTGTTGGATTTTATATTGATATACATTTATTTTTAAAATCAGTTTGAATGTGAGTCGAAATTTCGGGATTAAAAACAGTTCGGACCGCACCGAAATATGCAAAATTTCGTATAATTTTTTAACCGTGGCCACAATATGGGCTGTAATGCTAACAAAAAGAATATGGGCTCCAAAAAAACCTTAATAATTAGCAAATGGGTTGTAAATTATTAGAAATAATGGCAGATGGGCTGTATGCTGTTTTCCACAGATTTGAGGCTTTCCTAAAAAAAGGCTGACACACAAGCAGTGCCTGTTGGATGGCCATCCAAGGGTTGTCGTGCTTCTTCAATCTCTGCTCTTCCTGCTCCAGCCGCTCAAACAAGCGCCGGCGGGACTGCCTGCTCCCTCCTTCCCACGGCCGGCTCTGCTGCCGCGCAGGCCTCACCGCCCCACCGTACTCCCATTGCTGGCCTAGCCATCCCTCTACTCACCCACACATGTTGTTATTCTCCGGCGACGGCAGACGAACCAGTAAACCCTCGTACAGTCGTACTCCCCTCCGCATGGGAAACAACTGCCGAGTCTTCCCTGCCTCCATGCTGTTCCCTTCCTAGGCCTCGCCGTTGTCCACCACCCTGGTGCTCTCGGCGCGGCCTGGTCAACATGGTCAACGACCGACATGCATCTGAAGTGGACTGTACGTGGACAAGCTGACAGCTGGGTCCATGGCCGCACGCAAGGAAATGCCTCCTTATTATGCGCAAAATAATGATTCCTCCACCTGACATCAGGGACCCACCGAAAGGGCCTCTTTATTTCGCGAAAAAATGTTACCGCCGCTGATAGCTCGGACCCACCAGCTATATCTTCGCACGCAAGGAAGTGCCTCCTTATTACGCTCAAAAAAATGAATACCCCCCTGCTAGCTAGGACCCACCTTGGTGGGAGGCTGACTTGTGGGCCTACTAAGTTGACGGGGACGGAGGGCTTTGTCAACTTAGTCAATATGCACGATTCTAGCTCCAGTGACCATACGATGTCCATCCAACGGCCGTAGTGCTTCTTCAACCTCTGGTCTTCTTGCTCCAGCCGCCCAAACCAGCGCCGGTCGTGCCTCGTGCTCCTGCCTCCTGTGGCCGGCTGTGATGCGGCAGAGGCCTCACCACCCCCTACTACTCCCACCGCTGGCCAGGCCATCCCTCTACTCACCCACACCCCCTGTTATTCTGCGGCGACGGCAGCCTCACATCACAACGAACCAGTGAACCCTCGTACTCCTCTACGCGTGGGCATCCACTGCCGCGTCTTCCCCGGCTCCGCGTCGTCCCCTTCCTAGGCCTCGCCGTCGTCCACCGCCCTGGTGCTCTCGGCGCGGCGTGGTCAATGTGGTCAAGGAATGGCTTCCATTGGACATGGACTGTATGTGGAGAGGCTGACAGCTGGGTCCACGGCCGCAGCAAGGAAGTGCCTCCTTATTACGTGCAAAATAATTATTCCTCCACCTGACAGTGGGACCCACCGGACGGGCCACCGTATTTCATGAAAAAAACATTTCCCCCTGACTGCTGGGACCCACCAGCTACATCTTCGCACGTAAGGAAGTGCGTCCGGGCAAAAAAAACGATTCGCCCCTTGACTGCTGGGACCCACCAGCTACATCTTCGCAGGCAAGGAAGTGCCTGACAGTCGGGACACACCTGGTCGAAGTGTATGTAGCATTGTCATTCTGGTCGCGAACGTGTACGTACATACTGGTCGATGTAGAGGCGCGCACGTGTCATAGTAGAGGCGCGCACATAGCATTTACACGTACGTACAGCGGCCAGGGTGCAAGAAAGAAAATACGGCCACGTATGTGTACATACGGGCAGGGTCTCGAACGCCTACTCGCGCATACGTACGGCCAGGGCTCGTGTACATGGCTGGATCGGAATGGAGAAACAGTGTCGTCGTTGTGTTCATGGGGAGGCAACGGAATGCGTTGTGTTCATGGGGAGGCAACGGAATGCATCGTGTTCATTGGGAGGGCTTGGATGGAACAGACGATGGAAACAAGGCCTGGCGTACCGCAGAACAGAGGAAACGGCCTTGTGTTCGACCGGCCACGTTTGAAACAGGATCCTGTTCATCGGGAGGGGTCTGGTGTACCGCAAAACGAAGGAAACGGACCTCCTACGGTCGAAACGAGGGTCCTGTTGATCAGGAGGGGTGTGGTGTACTGCAAAACGGAGGAAACGGACTTCTGTAGGAGCGCTACGGTCGAAACGGGGGTCCTGTTCATCGGGAGGGGTGTGGCGTAACGCAAAACGGGACTCCACGGGATACTATTCATCTCCACCATCGACCTCCTCCAGCCTCCACGGGATCCTGTTCATCCAACATCCACGGGCTCCTGTTCATCCAGCCTCCACCGCGCGCTACTCCACCGGCTAATGTTCAACCACCCCTCCACCGTCTACTATTCATCCATCCCTCCACACCACGGGGTCCAATTAAACCACCCCTCCACGGGCACCCCTCCACCGTCTACTGTTCATCCAGCCCTCTACACCACGGGGTCCTGTTCAACCACCCCTCCACCGTCTACTGTTCATCCAGCCCTCCACACCACGGGGTCCTGTTCATCCACCCCTCCACGGGCACCCCTCCACCGTCTACTGTTGATCCAGCCCTCCACCACACCACGGGGTCATGTTCATCCAGAGGCAACGCCACCGCTCACTGTTCATCCAACCCCCCCCCCCCCGCAACGCTCACTGTTCATCCCATCAATCGGCTTCAGTTAGCAGCAGTAGCGAAGGAATCGCTTGATCGGGTTCAGTTAACAGCCATCGATTGATCGCTCTGGTTCAGTAACGTGTAGCCTGCAGTGCAATCACTCGAGTTCAGTTAGAGCCCAACGCCTCGCTCGGGTTCAGTTAGAGCCAACGCCTCGCACACACGCGCGTACATGTATGAGAGAAACGCGCATCGCTCGGCCCCCGACCTCCCACCGTAACCGGGAACTCCCCGAAATTTTCCTCCCCTCGCTTCTACCATGGTTTTTTCCGTCAAGGACGGCCCAAAGAATGTCATGTAGCTGCGTCTCCTGCCCGCCCAGGACGAAAAGCCCATTTTCTGTCATGATTTTTTGTCATAGAAGTAGGAGCCCACCACATCTATGATGATACCGGGTTTTGTCACAATTATCGTCATAGAAGTGTCATATGTATGACAGAAAAAAAAGCATTCGGCCCAAAATGTCATGGATGTGTATTTTTTTGTAGTGAAAGTGGGTGATCCCACTGACAAGGTGACGGATGCTAACTCCGACAAGGGGGAGCTAGTAGTGAAAAGGCTCCTTCTTCTAGTGGTAAAAATGGCACCGGCATCTTTGCCCATGTGGAACCACCACTTGTTTATGGTGGACCGATTCCTTCCACTCATTTGAATCATGCCAGTCCTCCCCCTAAGATTGTGAAAAATGAGGACTTTGATTCTTTGGTTTATCACTTTAAGCGCCATTTAAATCATGTGAATACTAATCTTTGGAGAATCATTGAAGAAGGTTTCTATCCGCATGACCCAAGCAACTTCACCCCTCGAGAAGCCGCGGATAATCAATTCAATGAGAATGCTCTCTTCATCATCCAAGATGCAATTGCACCCGAAGATCTACCTCATCTTCGGCCCTTCGCCTTAGCCAAAGATGCATGGCTTTGTGTTGTCTCTATCTACTAGGGAAGCGCAAGCATTCAAAGCTCCAACTATGAAGTAGTGCAAGATGAAGCCGATGAGTTTGCAATGAAAGAAGATGAAGAACCTCGTGAGCTTTATTGAAGAGTAACCAAACTCGCGGTCTCACTCCGAGATCATGGGAGCAAGGACACGGATGACAATTGGATCAAACGCAAATTCCTCAAGGCAATGATGCCTTACCACAAGGCCATGTCCTCCGTCATTCGTCAAAGGCCGGACTTCCACACTTTGACCTCAAGTGAAGTGTTGGATGAGTTTTTGGCTATGAACATCTTGGACAAGACCGCCCACAATGCGGTGCTTCGCTCTCAAAGGGCAAAGAAGCCCAACCTTGCATTGAAGGCCAAGGTTTGTGTTGAAGAAGAAGAAGAAGAAGAAGAAGAAGAAGAAGAAGAAGAAGAGGAAGAAGAGGAAAGCAACCATGAAGATACAAAGTATGCCTATCATGAACACATGGCACTTGCTTCAAGGCAATTTTGGAGCAAGAAAAACTCAAGGCCAAATTTCAACAAGAACAACTCAAGTGGCACGAAGAGCAAGCAACGTGTGAGGACTTGCTACAACGGTGGCAATGTCAGCCATTTTGTTGCGGAGTGCCCGTATGAGAAGAGGGAAGACAATGGTGGCAAGCTCATCTGAAAGGACAAAGCCAAGTATTTCCCCAACAAGAGAAACTTCACCAAGAAGACCCCTCACAAGGCGTTGGTGGTTCAAGAAGAGTACCATGAGGATGATAATGATGATGAAGGTGGTGAGTCGGTTGCCATTGCCTCCATTGCCATTGCAAAAACTCCACGAGTGTCTCTCTTCGACTCACCCAATGAGAACATCACCGCCAAGTGCCTCATGGCTAAATCCACCAACAAGGTAACCCCCAACATCAAAACTACCATCATTAATAATCCTTCCTTGACGGATTGCATTGATTAATATGAGGGATCTAATGTGGAAGAAAATGAGTTTGAGTCCTTCATGGGTAAACTCAAGGGTAAATCCAAGAAGCATTTTGTTGCTCTCTTGGAACAACTTGGTGAAGCCAATGACATGATCGAGGCTCACGAAGATACTATCTCCAAGATGGAGGGGCATAGTCGTGACTATGCCGATGAGATCTTGGATCTTTCCAATGCTCTTGAGGAAGAGCATGGTCTTCGTTTTACTCTTGAGGAGTCACACAACATTGATCACGCTAAGTTAAAGAAAGATTTTGATCATGCTCTCATTGTTTCTCGTGTGCTAAACTCCGAGAAGGCCAAGCTTGGGGTTGATCTTGCTAGACTCAAAGAGAAGTTTGATCTACTTGACAAGGATCACAAGGTCTTGAAGGGTGCTCATGCTAGCCTCAAAGAGTCTCATGATCAACTTCAAGTAAAGCTAACCAAGGAGAAAGCCACTTTTCCTCGTATGATGTCAATTGATAATGCAAATGCTACTAACCCATGTTGTGAGCATGTGCATCTTGTTGAGGAGAACGCTAAGCTAAAGGTGAAACTTGAGAAAGATCTTGTGTCGTGCATACAAGGCGAGAAGAATCTCAACGACCTTTTGACCAACCAAAAGGGAGTTGTGGCCAAGGAAGGGATTGGGTACATGCCCAAGTCCAAGAACAAGAAGAAGAATGACAAGGCCAAACGACCTCCTCCTCTCAAGAAAACCTTTGTGAAGGAGGGAGAGGGTGCTACTAAGGAGAAGGAGAAGAACTCTGTGAGGGGTAGTGATGCCAAGAAGGGCAACGCTTCCCTTCCCAACAAAGCCGGTGACTTTAACCCTTCTTATGTGTTGTGCCGTGCTAGAGATGGGCATGTTTATGCCAAATTTGTTGGTTCTCCTTATTAGTACATTGAATGGTATATTGGGTTCCTAAGACCCTTGTTACTAACATCAAAGGACCCATTACAAAATGGGTACCTGAAGCCAAGCATTGATCTCTTGTAGGTGTTTGCTTCTGGTGGGGGATCATGGTTGCTTGATAGTGGAGCTACTAATCATATGACTGGAAGCAAGGACTTGGTGGTTGATGTGCAAAAGATTCCATCCATGCCCACCAACGTCGAGTGGGGTGACGCCTCGTCCTCTAAGGTATTGGGACTCGGCAAAGTTGTCATTTCTCATGATCTTACGATCGAGAAGGTCATGCTTGTTGAGTCCCTTGCATACAATTTACTTTCCGTTCGTCAAATCGTGAAGGCTATGTTGATTTGTTTCAACTACATGCGTGAACATGTGCCAAGTCAAGTCACTTAAATCATTCAGAGGAGGATACCACCCTATCATACCACATCATAACCATTTTAATAGCATGTTGGCACACAAGGTAAACCATTATAACTCATAGCTAATCAAGCATGGCACAAGCAACTATGGTCTCTAATTGTCATTGCGAACATGTTTATTCATAACAAGCTAAATCAAGAACGATGAACTCATCATATTTACAAAAACAAAAGAGGTCGAGTTCATATCAGCTTTTCTCATCTCAATCAGTCCATCATATATCATCATAATTGCCTTTCACTTGCATGATCGAACGATGTGAATAATAATAAGAGTGCACGTGCATTGGACTAAGCTGGAATCTACGAGCATTCAATAAACAGGACAAGACAAGGAAATATGGGCTCTTGGTTAAATCAACAATAAAGCATATAAGAGCCACTTCAACAATTTAATCATGGTCTTCTCCTATCGACCCCCAAAGAAAGAAAAGAAATAAAACTATTTACATGGGAAAGCTCCCAACAAGCAAAAGAAGAACGGGAAATCTTTTTGGCTTTTCTTTTTAATTACTACTACAAGCATGGAAAGTAAATTAATTAAAAGCTACAACTATTTTTTTGGTTTTTTCTTAAGGTTTATTAAACACACAAGAAGAAAGCATAAAAGGAAATAAACTAGCATGGATGATACAATGAAAAAATATGAGCACCGACATCTAGCAATGAGTGTGTGTGAACATAAATGTAATGTCGGTGAGAAATACGTACTCCCCCAAGATTAGGCTTTTGGCCTAAGTTGGTCTATGGACACGGCTGGCCTGGCTGATATCCATAATAATAGTTGTTGGGGTCGTACTGTGATGTAGCGGCTATCGCCTCCTGAGCTGCAGTGTGCGACGAGCGGCCTCCGCCCTCCTCTCGTACTCATCTGCCTCCTCTTTGATAATAGTATATCCTCCTCTTGCCTGATAATCAAAGAAAGCAGGAGCAGGGAGAGTAATACGGACATCACAGCGTCTGTCAAAGATTAGTCAGTATTGGAGAGGCGATTCGTTCCTCTCGACAAAATGGTGAGAAACCATAGAATCAAAATCTAAATAAGTAGGAGGCAACTCCATGTCTCCTTCACGAATGTCTATCTCAAGAAATTTAGCTAAGCGGGTTGCATAAATTCCTCCAAAGAAATCTCCATTATATCTATTATGATGCAACCTACGAGCTACAATGGCTCCCATATGATAAGATTGGTCTCCTGACACAGCACTCCTGAGAATGCTAAGGTCAGGAACACACATGTGACATGCTTCATCCTTAGCATTTATGCACCTACCTATGAAGAGAGCAAAATAATGTATAGCAGGAAAGTGAATGCTCCCTATGGTAGCTTGCGTTATATCTCTAGATTCCCCTACAGTTATACTAGCAAGAAAGTTTCTAAATTCAGATTTAGGGGGATCCCTAACACTACCCCATTGTGGAAGTTTGCAAGCAAAAGTGAAATCCTCTAAGTCCATGGTATAAGATTTGTCATAAAGATCAAACATGACTGAAGGAGAATTACGCGAAGATGAATACTCAAACCTCCTCACAAAAGAGCTTGTGAGATCATGATACTGGGGGCATTTGTCTGCCTCAAAGTCCTCAAGACCGGTATTACGCAAATATGCGTTAAATTCTTCTTTAATTCCCGCTCGATCCATAAAATTTTCAGAAGGCCACTCACAAGGACGCACTGGAGCGTCTTTTGGTGGCTCTTCATCAGCATCGCGCATTACAAGCCTGGGTCCTTGCTTCCTTGAAGAACCACCTTGGAACATTTTCCTAAGCATATTTCTTCCTCTGAAAAATTCTGAAATTTTTTAGTAACTTCAAAATAAAAGTAAACCAAACTCAATAATATTGATAGCAACCACTCCTACAAGTGCCTAGGGCCTATATCATGCATCAAAACTACTTTTGACCATATAAATTTGCATGCAAGCTCAAGAACAGGGTCACCTAAGCAGCAAAATTTTGCAATGAATAAAGCACTAGAACAAAAACTAATTGGACCAATGGAGGAGTCACATACCAAGGAACAATCTCCCCAAGCAGTTTTGTGAGAGGTGCTTTGAGCAAGGAGATCGAAAATGGCAGCAAAACGAGCTTGGACTCGATTTTGAGTTGGTTTTTCGTGTTTGGGGGAGGAAGAAGGAGTGTGTGGGTGAAAGCATAAGTGGAGGAGGGCCACCGTGGGCCCACGAGGCAGGGGGCGCGCCCTCCACCCTCGTGGCAAGCTGGTTGGCCCCCTGGTGTGTTCTTTGTTCCATAAATCCTCAAATATTCTAGAAAAAATCATATTTAATTTTCAGGGCATTTGGAGAACTTTTATTTTCGAGGTATTTTCATATTGCACGGATAATCAGATAACAGACAGAAAATTATTTATTTTTACTTTATTTCAACTAAATAACAGAAAGTATAGAGAGGGTACAGAAGGTTGTGCTTCTAGTTTCATCCATCTCATGCTCATCAAAAGGAATCCACTAACAAGGTTGATCAAGTCTTGTTAACAAACTCATTCCGATTAACATGAAACCGGAGAAATTTCGAATAACACTAGGTTACGTCAATGGGGATATGCACATCCCCAATAATAAGTATATCATATTTCTTCTTGACAGTAGGAAGAGGAAATTCAAAACCTCCAAATATAATCGATGGAATTTTTCCGATAGAATTGATACTATGAACTTGAGGTTGTTTCCTCGGAAAGTGTATCGTATGCTCATTACCATTAACATGAAAAGTGGCATTGCCTTTGTTGCAATCAATAACAGCCCCTGCAGTATTAAGAAAAGGTCTTCCAAGAATAATAGACATGCTATCGTCCTCGGGAATATCAAGAATAACAAAGTCAGTTAAAATAGTAACGTTTGCAACCACAACAGGCACATCCTCACAAATACCGACAGGTATAGCAGTTGATTTATCAGCCATTTGCAAAGATATTTCAGTAGGTGTCAACTTATTTAAGTCAAGTCTACGATATAAAGAGAGAGGCATAACACTAACACCGGCTCCAAGATCACATAAAGCAGTTTTAACATAGTTTCTTTTAATGGAGCATGGTATAGTAGGTACTCCTGGATCTCCAAGTTTCTTTGGTATTCCACCCTTAAAAGTATAATTAGCAAGCATGCTGGAAATTTCAGCTTCTGGTATCTTTCTTTTATTTGTAATAATATCTTTCATGTACTTAGCATAAGGATTCATTTTGAGCATATCAGTCAATCACATACGCAAAAAGATAGGTCTAATCATTTCAGCAAAGCGCTCAAAATCCTCATCATCCTTTTTCTTGGATGGTTTGGGAGGAAAAGGCATGGGTTTCTGAACCCAAGGCTCTCTTTCTTTACCATGTTTCCTAGCAACAAAGTCTTTCTTATCATAACGTTGATTCTTTGATTGTGGGTTATCAAGATCAACAGCAGGTTCAATTTAGACATCATTATCATTACTAGGTTGAGCATTATTATGAACATCATCATTAACATTTTCATTAGGTTCATGTTCATTGCCAGATTGTGTTTCAGCATCAGACATAGATATACCATTTGGATTATCAGGTGGTTTAGCAATAGGTTCACTAGAAGTTTGCACAGTTCAATCATTTTCTTTTTCTTCCTTTTATAAGAACTAGGTGCATCAATATTATTTCTCTAAGAATCTTGTTCAATTCTCTTAGGGTGGCCTTCAGGATACAAAGGTTCCTGAGTCATTCTACCAGTTCTAGTAGCCACTTTAACAGCATATTCATTTTTCTTAGTATTCATCTCATTGAGCAATTCCTTTTGAGCTTTAAGTACTTGTTCTACTTGAGTGGTAACCATAGAAACATGTTTGCTAACAAGTTTAAGTTCACCTCTAATATTAGACATATAATCACCCAAGTATTTAATCATATCAGCATCTTGTTTTAATTGTCTACCAAAATAAGCACTTAAGTCTTCTTGCTTAAACATAAAATTATCAAACTCATCCAAGCATTGACTAGCAATTTTAGCAGGAGGGATTTCAGCTTTATCATACCTATAGAGAGAACTTACCTTTACTACCTGTGTCGGGTTATCGAGGTCTGGAGGTTCTTCAATAAATAAAGGATTAAGATCATATGTTTCTTCAATAGGCGGTAAATTAAGACCATGTATGTCTTCAATAGGAGGTAAATTCTTAACATCTTCAGCTTTAATACCTTTTTCTTTCATAGATTTCTTTGCCTCTTGCATATCTTCGGGACTGAGAAATAGAACACCTCTCTTCTTCGGAGCTGGTTTAGGAATAGGATCATTAATTGGAGTAGGATCTGGCTCAGGAGCTGGCTCAGGAGGTGCCCAATTATTTTCATTTGTCAACATATTATTCAATAAGATTTCAGCTTCATCTGGTGTTCTTTCCCTGAAAATAGAACCAGCACAACTATCCAGGTAATCTCTGGAAGCATCGGTTAGTCCATTATAAAAGATATCAAGTATTTCATTTTTCTTAAGAGGATGATCAGGCAAAGCATTAAGTAACTTGAGAAGCCTCCCCCAAGCTTGTGGGAGACTCTCTTCTTTAATTTGCACAAAGTTGTATATTTCCTTTAAAGCAGCTTGTTTCTTATGAGCAGGGAAATATTTAGCAGAGAAGTAGTAAATCATATTGTAAGGGCATATTTATCCCTAAGGTATTTTGGTGATTGATGACAACGCGTTTGCAGACTAATCGTGTGCCTTGAGTATCCCAGACATTTCATCGCTAGGCATAAGACGGTTGGGTGCCCCTCGAAGACTCTTGAAGACGACGTCTTTTCTATGTTTCTTTTTGGTGGATTTGAGTCGTAGGAAAGCCGTACTATTAAGAGGGGGTCCGCGTTGGAAAGGTTTGCGTGGAATCATCACGTACACGTCTCCTTCTTGTCCCCTCCTTTTTCCCTTGGAGCTTCCTCCGCTTTCTCGCCTCCCTGGTTCTGGCTGCTGGATTGGGTCGCGGTAGTACTGCTCCCAGGAAAGCGGTAGTACCGTAGGCATCAGCAGTAGTACCGTGCGGTGGCGCGGTAGTACCGCAGGTGCCCACGGTAGTATCGCTCCCCTGGAGCTGCACTACCGCTGCCCACCAGGCTAGTACCACTCCTTCGCGGTAGTAGGGTCGGATGTAATTTTTTACATCCGCACCTACCACGGTAGTACCGCTTTCGCTCCGCGGTAGTACCGTGCTATGCTGTCAGGCAGTAGTACCGCCCCTTGGCAGTACTACTGTGTCGGGTTTTTGCTTCTTCCGTTTCTTTGCGAAAGTAGGCACAGATGTTTCCTCCCCCCTGGCTAGGGGATTTCTGCCTTGCGGTAGTACCGCCCTCAGCTCCTGCGCGTCAGATCTGACCTTGTTGTTGCTGGGGTTGTGGCAGTACCGCGGGCCGGTATGGTAGTACCGCATGGCCGTGCGGTAGTACCGCTTGGTAGCCAGCGGTAGTACCGCGCGGCCCTGCGGTAGTACCGTTGGCCTGGCGCGGTAGTACCGCTGGCCACGGGCTGGTTGGTGGGTAACGGTTGGATCTTTCTCCTACACTATATAAGGGGTCCCCTTCTTCCCCGTTGACTCATCTCTTCCAACCCTAAGCTCCATTATTGCTCTAAGCTCCATTTTCGCCCGATCTCACTCCCTAGCCAATCAAACTTGTTGATTTGCTCGGGAGTGGTTGAGAAGGCCTCGATCCACACTTCCACCAAGAGAAATTTGATACCCCCCACTAATCCCTTGCGGATCTTGTTACTCTTGGGTGTTTGAGCATCCTAGACGGTTGAGGTGACCATGAAGCCATAGTCCATTGTGGTGAAGCTTCATGGTGTCATTGGGAGCCTCCAATTGAGTTGTGGAGATTGCCCCAACCTTGTTTGTAAAGGTTCGGTCGCCGCCTCCAAGGGCACCAATAGTGGAATCACGGCATCTCGCATTGTGTGAGGGCGTGAGGAGAATACGGTGGCCCTAGTGGCTTCTTGAGGAGCATTGTGCCTCCACACCGCTCCAACGGAGATGTATTTCCTCTCAAATGGAAGGAACTTCGGCAACACATCCTCGTCTCTATCGGCGTTCTGGGAATGGGGGTCCCCAGAATTGCGTGCCTACGGCCTGCGGCGTGCCTCAAAGGGGGGCCCAGCACGGCCCATCTTCACCAACACAGACCCAAGACCCTCGCGAGGGGCCAAGCCCCGCGGGGCGGACAACGCAGAGCTTCCTCAGGCACGGCCTCACCAGGCTGGCTCGCGAGGAGGCGGAGAGATCAAGGCGGGGTACCTCACAAGGTGCCCGTGATGCAAGCCATGACGACCAAGGGCGCCAGGCGGGTGCCAGCCCGCGCAGTGTCCTCCTTTCCTCTTTGGTGCAAAGGGGGCAAGCGCAGCCGCGGAGTACCGAGGCATCAGGCAAAGGTTGCAATTTTGGTGCAACAAGACCAGGACCAGGAGGACTACAAGACGGAGGTCACCGTGGAGCCCAAGACGGCATCACCACCAGAGCTTTGTGCAGGCGAAGACTACTTTTGTCAGGATAGCTAGTACTAGCTGTCCCCCTTCAAATTAGCCTGCCATTGTTGGCTTCCTTCCCGCTTGATATTTGGGAATAGGACCAGGGCCTCTATAAATAGGACTAGCCACCCCCAGGGGAGGGGAGCATCATCAAGAGAGGAGAGAGAGGGAATCACAATCAGAGGGAGAGAGAGAGAGACGGGTGACTGAACTCCTCCCAGCAGTTCATCGCCCCAGCCAAGAGCAGACCCTCGCGAGGCTGTTCTTCCTTGTATTGTTCATCATCATCAGCCCAAGAGGCAATCCACCATGCCACACAATAGAGTAGGGTATTACACCACAACGGTGGCCCGAACCAGTATAAACCCTGTGTCTCTTGTGTTGTTCTTTCCATAGCTTAGACCTTAGCAAGGTGGAGGGGTGCAGGTAGGTAGGAGGCGAAATCTCCGTGCGCACCCTAGTGTTTGAACCTCAAGGGTCTGCCGGAACCCGAAATCCGATAGTCTCCACCGTCTCCACTCTTGGTTATCTCGTGCCTTTACTTGTGCAAGCTTATTTGTTTCATATCACTTGCTTGCTTGTGTTCCTATCCTTGTTGCGTCATATAGGTTGCTCACTTAGTTGCATATCTAGACAACCTACTTTGATGCAAAGTTTAAATTGTTAAAGAAAAGCTAAAATTGTTAGTTTCCTATTCACCCCCCCCCCCTCTAGTCAATCATATCGATCCTTTCAATTGGTATCAGAGCCTCGTCTCTTTATTAAGGACTTTACCGTCCGAAGAGTATGGTTGATACCGTAGACGGTTGTCAGGGAAGCTGATCCTCGGACACCTATGGGGCCGGTGGACCGGGACCCTTTCGGTTCGGCGGGGGGCGGAGATCGCACGAAGAGCAGATCGAGGCGAAGCACACGAGCAGTTTACCCAGCTTCGGAGCTCTCCGGGGAGATAACACTCCTACTGCTGCTTGTTTGATTAATTGGTGTTCTTGCTCGTGAGAGCTAAGGGTTTTCTGGCTTCGGAGTCAATCGAGCCTTTCTCCGTGGCCCGAACCACCTAACCCCCCTCTATGTTGTGCATGGGCCTCCTTTTATACGCCAAAGGGGTCACCGACAGGTGGCAACACATAGGAGGGCACAAACGTAAAAAGTGAGGTAGTTGATATAGTTACTTGTACAGTGCACCCTACCTAACCCTGACGGCAGGGGACAAGGGCATTAAATGCCCGTCTGAGTCGCCCGAACAGTGCAGAAAAGGACCGTTAAGGGCGCCACCGTTCGCCACGATGGCGATCTTGTCAGCTTCGCATGCCACTGTGCACCGCTGGCTGCACAGCCTCCCGCCACGCGTGCCTGGAGAGGCCCCCAGAGCGACACGTTGGTGGATGTGCTGGAGCATGGGCACAGAGTGGCCGCCTGCCGCGGCAAGCGCCTTGCCGCTGTTGTTATCTTGTCGGGCCCAGAAGCTCATCGCTCACCGGGCCTCGGGGTACCTTGTTTAGTCTTCCCGGCAAGCTCCTCTTGCCGGGGCCTTGTTGTCTTGCCGGAGCGCGTGGCGCGTCGCGGCAAGTTCCTTGGAGCGCCTTGGTTGGCCTTCCCGGCAAGCTCCTCTTGCCGGGGCCTTGTCTCCTTAGCCTAAATACTTTGTTCTTGGATGGCTCCAAGGGAACCTTGGGGAATCTTGGCGTTCGCCCGGCAAGCCTTGCCGCGGGGTGCTGCAACTGCCCGTGCACAAGTTCGGGGTACTAGGGTACCCCTATTCTAGTACACCGACAGGAGTCCCCGGGCCTGGGCCAGACACGGTGCCGAGCACTATTGGGCCAGGCCCAAGTCAGGGCACGGGCACACGCGGACTGGGCCACACCGAATCTTGCTCCGTATCCACCGCGCTCTCCCATAACGGCACGCGTTGAATGCGGCATCGTGGGAGAGATCATGGGTGGTTGTTTATTTGGAAGGCCGAAACGTCCGCCTCGTCCCTCTTTATAAGCAGAGGAAACAGGGGCAGTTCGTTCCCCCTCGCTGGTTGCTGCTACTTCTTCTTCACAAACCTTCGTCCCCTTCTCCTCGAAGCCAAGAGAGCAGCGCTCCGCCCCCCATTGCCACCAGCATCACCACGCCGTCGACCTTCCTCACCACCTCCGCCATGGCCCCGAAAGCCGACAAGGGAAAGGGCGTGAAGTCGGCCGAGGCGCAGCGGCTCGCGGCGCTGCGGAAGGAGCGGGCGATCTTCACCCCCCCAGCTCGGCGTGCAGGAGCTGAGGGAGTACTTCTACCTCTTTTGGGCGACGGAGACACGTGCGCATCCGCGCACGAGGGTACTCCCAGCCGCTGCTTCGGAGTTGGCTCCAAACGGGTACCCGTTCTTTGCGCTATTCTTCTATTGCAGGCTCTGCCCGCCCTTCTCGGAGTTCTTTTGTGACATCATGAACACATATGGCTTCCGCCTCCTTGACTTCACCCCCAACGCTGTCCTGACCATGGCAGTTTTCGCACATTTGTGCGAAAACTTTGTCGGAGTCCACCCTAGTGTTGCCCTTTTCTGCCACTACTTCATCCCTCGGGTAGAGAGAGGAGAGCCGCTTGCCGGAGGGATTGCTTGGATCTCGCGACTCGGCAAGAAGGAGGCGTACTTGGAGGGTGAGCTACGCAGCAAGTGGGATGAGTGGAGAGCGGAGTGGTGCTGGATTGTCGAGGAGAATCCGCAGCCCTTCACCGCCGTGCGCCAAACTCCAATAGTGCGCGGCAATGACTGGAGCAACGTGGCCCCGGAAGACGAGAGGCTGAAAATCGCCATCACTAGGATTCTCCGCCTCAGGCTTGCCGGGCTCACCGTTGGTGCTGTCGGGGCAGATTTCCTCCGCCGCCGCATTGCCCCCCTGCAGGAGAGGGGGAGGCCCGCTTGGGAATTCAAGAATGCGGCGGACATCATGAGGCTGCAGCCGGGCCTCAACTACAACTTCACCGTCTTGGAGCTGGACGCGATGCTCTTGGAGTTATTCAAATGCGACCCCCAGCATCCATTCACGCTGCCGAGGGGCGTTGTTCCACTGTGTAACAACTCTTCGCTTGACCAGATCCGCGCCATGATGCCGTTGTGCGATTCACATGGAATCGTTCCAACTTGGCAAGAGCCTACAGATGACGTTGTGCAAGCGTTCTTCGACAACTTGGAGGAGGTGCCGGTCCGCGCTGACGAGCAGAAGGGCCTCACTCGCGACACCACCGACGAGGAGCTGCAGCGTATCGCCACTAGGGCGGAAGAGGTTGCGGCCGCAGCTGCCGCGGGCGCGTTTGGGTTCACTGTGGAGGAGGCGGAGGCTGCGGAGGCGGCAAACCTTGCCGAGCGCGCGGAGTTTATGGGCGCAGAGGAGCCTGCCGGTTCCGAAGCCGAGCCGAGCGAGGCCGGCGAGGAGGAGCCCGAATCTTCAGAAAACTTGCCGCAGCCAGAGCCCCGGGCCCCGCCAAGAAGGCACCTTCGCAGGGCCGGGGACGCAGCGGGGCGGCAGCCGGGTCAACAGCCGCCGAGCCGTGCGACGCGCTCTACCGCGGCAAGCAATGTTGCCGCGGGAGCGCCTCACGCAACAACGGCAACTGGAGCGGGACCTTCCCGGGCCACCGCCCCCGCCCCCGCCAAGCGGGCACGGGACCCTACTCCTCCACCTCGCCGTACTGGAGGAGGGCCGGACTTCGATCTTTCCGCGCTCAGCTCCGACGAGGAGGAAGAAGAGTAAGTTTCTTTAGTGCTCTTGTAGTTCTTCAATCTTGCTGTTTATGTCTTGTATCTGACTTGCTCCAATCTGGACTCCTTTCTTTTCAGAACGCTGGCCCAGAGAGCGGCAAAGAGGGCCAAGGCCGCGGTGATCGTCATCGAGGATGACCCCATCGTGTCAGCAAGAGGCGGGTCCGAGACCACCTTGACGGACCCGGCAATCACTCCTCAAAGCAGCCCCCAACACAGCCCCCAGCGTAAGTTCATAGTTTAGCCTTCTGCTGCCGGGCGCGCTTGAGTGCTTTTTCCTTTGTTGATATCTTGGTCGTTGACTTGTGTAGGAGCAGAGCAGTCTCATCAGGAGCGCCCGGAAGCTGGTCCCGAAGTGCCACCTACTTCGGCTGCGCCGCCAAGGGAGGAGTCCCCGGCAAGGGAACGCTCTCCGGCAAGGGGGAACTCTCCGGCAAGGGACGGCACTGCTGGTCCTGTGGCGACTGAGGCCGCAACTGCAGATCTTGGCGCGGGTAACCCACTTGCCCAGAAACTTTCCCTTGGGTTCTGCTTCTTTTGTTTTTCCTCTCTTGGATTTTTAATTGATTCTCCTCCCTTCTTCGTTTTGCAGACCCATCTGTGGCTGAGCCAATGGAGACAGAGGGCGCCGGCGAGGAAGGGGCCGATGCTGATGAGACCGCCGGCGAGGAGGCCGCCGGGGCTGCCGCCGCAGAAGCCGGCGAGGGGTCGGGCAATCGCACTGACGACCCTGAGGTCGCAGGAGCGCCGGACGCTTCGCCGACCGCCGATCCCTCTGCCGCTTCTGCGGAGCCGGGCTCCGAGGAGCCCCAGCCCGGCGCCTACTTGAAGGCCGGTGACAATGTCTTCATCAAGCTCCCCTGGGCGTCGAGCTCCAGGGCGCCGGTCGAGGGGGAGACTTTTGACGAGGAGGTGATCGCCTCTGCTGGGCTGTCGTTGGTTGACGCGCCCAGCAGCAGCGGCGGCGAGCCTGAGGAGGAGCAGCTGCTGCGGAAGCTGCTGTCACTCTACCGTACCCGGCAAGCCAAGCTAGCTTCCCGGGAAGCGCTTGTCGCGAAGGCGGGAGTTGACATGGAGAAGCGCGCGGAGGAGCTCCGGGGCCACAATCAAGAAGCTCTCCGGTCCCTGGCGCAGGAGCGGGAGCGACTCGACGAGGAGCGCACGGCCTTCCTTCTCGAGAAGGCCGAAGCTGAGGAGGAGCAAAGGCTGGCCGCCAGAAGCAGTCCGCGCGGGAAGGTGAACTAGTGCAGCGGAAGGCCAACCTCGACAGCTACGAGGAAGAGCTCGCTGAGCGTGAGCAAGCACTTGGCAGGGTGCTCAAAGAGGCAAAGGACGCTGCGGCAATTGCAGAGGCCGCCAAGATAGATCT
The DNA here is from genome assembly GCF_018294505.1 of Triticum aestivum. Classification (NCBI taxonomy): domain Eukaryota; kingdom Viridiplantae; phylum Streptophyta; class Magnoliopsida; order Poales; family Poaceae; genus Triticum; species Triticum aestivum. Next base: position 573,555,218 of record NC_057806.1, read on the forward strand.
GGAGGAGAAGGTGGCGCAACTGGAGGCCAACATTGGGAAGAGCGGTGAGGAGCTTGCCGCGCTCAAGCGTGAGCATGTGAAGGATGCTGCCACCCATGGTGAGCTGCAAGGTCTTCTCGCTGAGAGGGGCAAGGAGCTCAGCGCCGTCAAGGATTCCAAAGCAGACCTGGAGCTGAAACTGGCCACACTGACGCAGACGTTGGAGGCCGCCAAGGAACGGGAGAAGACCTTGTCGGAGAAGGTCAAAGCTGACGCGGCGCTGCTGGAGAGCATTGCAGTTACCCAGAACTCGTTCAGAGACACTGTGGAGCGCTGGACCGAGGGTCTGGTGAACATTGCCGCAGTCATCAACGAGGAGCTGGCGCAGCTGGAGATGGAGGACTTTGGGTATCCTTCCAATGAGAGTCTTCAACCCAGCGCCAAGCTCAGCCTGTTCTTCAAGGGCGTGGCGACGACACTCCAGCAGCTCCGGGAGAGGATCCCGAAGCAGCTGGCCGACGAGTCGTGCAAAATCTGTGCCGGGGTTCTCCAGAAGGTGTTGATGAAGGTGGCCTTCCGCAACCCAGGCCTCAGCTTCACCAACGTCCTCAGGTCCTTGCCGCCTGACGCCGATCTGGATGCGCTCAAGGCCCTTGTCGCACCCATTGTGGACAAGGTGAGCGAGATTAAGAGGGTCGAGGGCGGACACGTAGACTAGGCCGTCTATTTCTTCTTTCCCCTTGCCGCTGCTAATCATGTTATTGAAAACATTCTGTTAGAGCTGCGACAAGTTATCTTGTAATATAACTTTATTTCTGTTATCAATTGCTATGTTATTTCCTCTACTAGATTCCTTCCTTTGTATGTTTTTACCCTACGCTTCTAGGGAACTTGTCGGCGCAGGCACCCGAGCCGCGAGCGCTGAGTGCGGAACTTCAGCAGCCTGCTGGCGGTGCTGCCTCTGACAAGAAACCTTGTCACGACTAGATGCAGCACACTTAAGCTGTTGAGCGGACTCGAAACAAAGTAAGGGCGCAACTAGCTACGAGTCGGTTCCTCCGCGCACAGGTTTTCCATACAAAGCAGGGTCGTTCGAGGAAGATAACTAAAAGTTTAAAAACTGATTGCTCAAACTTTGGCAACTTAGCTTTTCTATCGTTTGCTTCCCGGTAAGGCAAATCTTTGCTTGAATGACGCCTGGTCCATACTACAATCTTCTCCTTCCCCCCGGCAAACTTGTGTGCGAGAGAACCTCCTTTTCTTTTAAAAAAAAGAAAGAAGAGAAAATAATAATATGGAGCTCTTCGGCTCGTTACTGCTTACCGGATGTAAGTGCTGCACAAGGTGTCAGATAATCGCATGCAAGGAAGGAATTAATGCATGAAATGGACAAGTTGTGCGAAGCACATGGGGTTCTTTTTATGCACGGGATCTGCGCCCGGCTTTGTACAAAGGATTACATGCAACAGCGGCAAGACTTGTACAAAAGGTGGTTGCCGGAACGGGGTTCCAGCAACTGCACCCTATGGGAAAAACTTACGAAGATGGCCTATGTTCCAGGAGTTGCTCACCGGAATGCCGTCTTCGGTCTCAAGGCGGACAGCGCCAGGCCTTGTGACTCGTCTCACCCGATAAGGGCCTTCCCACTTCGGCGTCAACTTGTTGGAATTCTTGGCGGACTGAACGTGCCGAAGAATAAGGTCGCCTTCCTCGAAGCTTCTGGCTTTAACTTTGCGGCTATGGTAGCTGCGCAAAGCTTGCTGGTATCGAGCAGCTCGTACAGCAGCCTGAAGACGATCTTCCTCAAGGAGCAGCGCGTCGTCTTGCCGCAGCTGTTCTTGCTCAAGCTCATCAAGCAAGCACTCGAGGCGATCCGTATACGAGTTCCGTGGGGAGAACTGCCTCTGCTCCGTAGACTAGAGCAAAAGGTGTCTGGCCAGTGGCTCGATTTGGCGTTGTTCTGATCGACCAAGGAACCACCGGCAGCTCCTCAATCCAGTTTCTTCCGCACTTGCGCAGCCTGTCGAAAGTTCTGGTCTTGAGCCCACGCAGCACTTCAGCATTTGCCCTTTCTGCTTGACTGTTGCTTCTCGGATGAGCAACAAAAGTGAAGCAGACCTTGGCGCCAAGGTCTTGGACGTACTGCATGAAGGTGCGGCTCGTGAATTGCGTGCCGTTGTCGGTGATGATCCTGTTAGGGATCCCGAAACGGCAAACAATTGACCTGAAGAACTTGACTGCTGACTGTGCTGTCACCTTCCTCACTGGCTGCACTTCCGGCCACTTTGTGAACTTGTCGATTGCGACGTACAAGTACTCAAAGCCCCCGACAGCTCGTGGGAAGGGGCCGAGGATATCGAGCCCCCAGACCGAAAATGGCCAGGATAAAGGGATCGTCTGGAGAGCTTGAGCTGGCTGGTGTATCTGTTTGGAGTGGAACTGGCACGCTTCACACTTGGTTACTTGTGCAGTTGCATCCTGGAGGGCTGTCGGCCAAAAGAAGCCTTGCCGGAAAGCTTTACCAGCAAGTGCCCTTGCGCCTATGTGGTCGCCACATATGCCTCCGTGTATCTCTGCCAACAGCTTTTGTCCATCTTCCCGGCAAATACACTTCAATTTCACACTGTTGAGTCTTCTTCTGTACAGTATGCTATTGACAAATTGGTACATACTTGACTGCCGGGCTACTCTTTCCGCTTCTTCTTGCTCTTCGGGAAGTTCTCCTGTCTGAAGGAAATTGACAATCTGTTGTGCCCATGCCGGAGCTTGTGGCTCGACAACAAGGACTAAAGGCACATCTGCTGCTGCGGGAACATCCGCTTCTACGGCAAGGACTTGCGCTCCTGCCGGAGCTTGATGTTTCCCGGCAAGCTTGCCGGAGCAAAACTTGTCAGGAGCGTCTGCTTTAACGGAACGAATCATAAGGTTTGCCGGAGCAGACTGCCCCTCAGCATCTTTGGTGTTGATCTTGGGGACTTTCTTGGCGGCGGCTTCGGGGAGCTCTGCCGGAAAGTAGTCGCCGGAAACCAACCTCCTCTTCTTGCTCTGTCCAGTTAAGGATGTTACGGATGGTTGAGTCAACTTGAGCACAAAGATCCCTGGTTCCACAGGTAACTTTAGTGCGGCGCACTTTGACAGGCCATCCGCAATGTCATTCTGAGCTCTCGGGATGTGTTCCATTTGTAGGCCGTCAAAGTGCTCTTCTAGCTTCCTCACTTCATAAACATATGCTTCCATCAATGGACTTTGGTAGTTTTTGTTCACTTGGCGGACGACAAGCTGTGAGTCACCCCTGACAATGAGCTTCTTGATCCCAAGGTCTGCTGCGATTCTGAGTCTGGCAAGCAATCCTTCATACTCTGCAGTATTGTTGGTTGCTTGCTCCTTGGGAAAGTGCATCTGGACTACGTACTTGAGGTGCTCTCCAGTGGGTGCGACAAGCAGCACGCCCGCACCAGCGCCTTGTAGCGAAAAGGCACCATCAAAGTACATCAGCCACTCTCTGCTTGCCTCTTTGACGGGGATGCTCGTCTCTGGAGTTTCTTCATCTGGGGTTGGCGTCCACTCCGCTATGAACTCTACCAATGCTCTGCTTTGGATTGTTGAAGTGCTCTCGAACTTGAGGCCAAAGCTTGATAGTTCCAGCGCCCACTCGACAATCCTGCCTGTCGCTTCTGGATTTTGCAGTATCCTCTTCAGCGGAAAGCGAGTGACGACTGTGATCTCATGTGCTTGGAAGTAATGGTGCAGCTTTCTCGAGGCCATGAGGAGGCCGAAAAGCAACTTCTGCACACCAGAGTACCTTGATCTAGCCCCCTGTAGGAGGGAACTAACAAAGTAAACTGGACGCTGCACCATTCTCTTCTGCATCTTATCATGCTCCTGCGCAGATCCATATCTGTCGGTACCAGAGCTTGTCGGTGAAGCTGAGCTTGTCGGCGAAGCCCCTTGCTTGTCGCTGGATGCATCTGCCGTGGTTGCTGGCTCATCATCTGCCTCCCTCTCTGCCACTAACGCAGCACTAACCACTTGATTGGTTGTCGCTATATACAGCAGCAACTTCTCTTGTGGCTTAGGTGCGACAAGTGTTGGAGTGGAGGACAGGTATCTCTTCAGGTCCTGCAGCGCAGCCTCCGCCTCCGGAGTCCATTTTACTGGACCTGCCTTTTTCAAAATTTTGAAAAATGGCAGGGCGTGCTCAGCAGATCTAGAGATAAACCTGCTGAGAGCAGCCATGCAACCGGCAAGCCTTCGTACATCCTTGACGCGCTTTGGTGCTTCGATCTGCTCAATGGCTTTGATCTTGTCGGGATTGGCTTCAATTCCCCGCTGAGACACGAAGAACCCGAGAAGCTTGCCGGAAGGGACTCCAAACACGCACTTCTCGGGGTTAAGCTTGAGGTTGATCTTGCGCAGATTTGCAAATGTTTCGTCTAAATCTTGAATTAGGGTCGCCTTGTTCTTGCTCTTGACCACTATGTCATCCATGTAAGTTTCCACATTTCTGTGCATTTGCGGCTCAAAAGCATGGTGGACTACCCTTGCGAATGTTGAACCAGCATTCTTCAAACCGAAAGGCATCCGTACGAAGCAGTACGTGCCACACGGGGTGATAAACGCGGTTTTCTCCTCATCCTCTTCTGCCATGAAGATCTAATGGTATCCTGAGTATGCATCCAGAAATGAAAGCATATCACATCCGGCTGTGGAGTCAACAATCTGGTCAATGCGTGGTAAGGGAAATGGGTCTTTGGGACAAGCTTTATTAACATCCGTGAAGTCGATACAAAGTCTCCATTTCCCGTTAGCCTTGCGCACAACAACAGGATTGGCCAACCACGTGGGATGGAGCACTCCTCTGACAAGGCTTGCTGCTTCCAACTTCTTTATTTCTTCTGCGATGAATTCTTGGCGCTCCACTGCCTGCTTCCTGATTCTCTGCTTGACGGGCCGCGCGTGAGGACAGACGGCAAGGTGATGCTCAATTACTTTCCTGGGAACACTGGGTATATCAGACGGTTGCCATGCAAATACGTCGACATTCGCCCACAGGAAAGCAACGAGCGCGCTTTCCTATTTGGGGTCAAGAGTGGCGCTGATGGTGAAGGTACCACCAGCGCCATCCTCCTTGGCGGACACCTTCTTGGTCTCAGGTGGAGCTGCCATTGCTTTCTTATACTTGCCGGTGGAGCTCGATGGTGCGTCCTCGACGGTAGCGCAGCACTCCGAAGAGGTGCGCTTGCCGGAGTGGGCATCAGAGCTCTTGCCGGACTTGGTCTTCTTCTTTCCCCCGGGAGCTTCAGCGGCAAGTGTCCTGCGTTCTGCTGTGGCTGCTGCTTCCCGGTAGATCTTGTCGGCACAGATAAGGGCGTCCTTCTTGTCGCCAGGGACAGAGATGACACTTATCGGGCCTGGCATTTTCAGTACATTGTACGCATAGTGAGAGGCTGCCATGAACTTGGCGAGTGCCGGACGGCCAAGGATTCCATTGTAAGGTAATGGAAAGTCGGCAACGTCAAATGTGACCCTCTCAGTCCTGAAGTTCAGCTCGCTGCCAAATGTTACCGGCAACATGATCTTTCCCTTTGGCTTGCTCCTTCCCGGGTTGATTCCTTGAAATGTGCCGGTCTCTTCGAGCTCGCTGTCAGGGATCTGGAGTTTCTGGAGTACTGCGGAGGAGATCAGGTTCAGGCCAGCCCCACCGTCAACTGGCATCTTAGTGACCTTGAGGTTGCGGATTGTCGGTGAAACCAACATCGGCAAGCACCCGACCGCAGTTATGCGATCCGGGTGGTCCTCAATATCAAAGATGATAGGCGTGCCGGACCATTTCAGAGGCTTGCATGACTCGACGGGTGGTTCTGCTGCATTAACTTCCCGCACCCACTGCTTGAGCTGACGGTGCGAGGTATGCAGAGAAGCACCACCGTCAACGCACAGGACCTCTGTGGCTTTTTGGAACTCCTGCTCATCAGTCTCCTCGTCATCCATGTCTTCATCGTCGTTATCATCTTCATCCTTGTCGCGGCCACGAGGAGGTCTATCTCCTTGCCGCTGCTTGGCCTTGCCACGGCGTCCTCCTCGGCCGGGACGTTTCTTGCCGGATCCACCAGTTTCTTCCTGGGCCTTCTCCTTGTCGTGCCGCTCGTATTCAGCTTTCTGTTGCTCAACAAGCTGCTCGACTTTCTTACAGTTCTGGAGATCATGGCCCTTGGTGCGGTGAATCTTGCAATATTGCTTGTTGGCGCCGTCCTGCTTGTCGGCGACCGCCACCTCCGCGGTAACCTCCTTGCCGGAGTCACCAGCTTTGGCTTCCTTGGCGCCGCCAGCATTGCCGGATTGTTCAACAACTAGCACTTCTTTTCCTTTCCTCCTTCTGTTGTTCCGCCGCTGGTTTTTCCTTGGCGGGGTAGCATCCTCACTATCAGATCCTCCCGCTCCTACGTTCTCTCCGGGGAGTCTCCTCCCTTCCTCAGCACGTGCACACTTGTCGGCCAGTGCATATAACTCACTGACGTCCCTGATCTTGCACATCGCCATTTCCTCCCGCATCCTGCGGTTCCGCACGTTCTGATGGAACGCGCTGATCACCGTGGCAGGGTGGACCTCTGGGATGTTGTGCTGCACACTGTTGAATCTCTTAATGTACTTGCGCAGGGGCTCTCCTTCCTTCTGGGCGAGCAGATGAAGATCACTCTCCTGGCCAAGAGGCTTGTGTCCGCCTGTGAAGGCGCCGACAAACTGATGGCACAGATCAGCCCAGGAGGATATTGAGTTGTCCGGCAAGTGCATGAGCCAGGATCTGACGTTGGGCTTGAGCACCAGCGGGAAGTAGTTAGCGAGGATCTTGTCATCCCGTCCCCCGGCAGCCTGCACCGCGATGGTGTAGATGCTGAGGAACTCTGACGGATGCGTCTTGCCGTCGTACTTCTCCGGTACGTCTGGCTTGAAGTTCTTTGTGCTGGGCCACTGGACTTGCTGCAGCTCACGAGTGAACGCAGGACAACCTACCGCGTACGGCAGATCGCCTGGTTCCCCTGGCGCATGCGTGTCAACAGAGGGCCCAGCGCGCTTGTCGGATTGACGTCGCGCTTCCCTTCGGCGCTCGATGCGGGTTCGAGCGTCTTCTTGTTGCTGATCATGAAGGACTTGGCGCTGATCGCGACGAGCTCGTGGATCCGACGATGCAGTGGAGTCGCTGTCGAGGTGGATCCGGCGAGTCGGCGATCTTGGTCTTCGGGGCGGTGATTGCATGGTAGTTGCACCTCCGCCCGTTTCGTCGCCACCGGCTCGCGCCTGCCGGCCATGTCGCGGCGGCGACGCGCTCGGCCGCCGTGGAGAGTCGCCGTTGGCGTAACCGATGAGACTCTGAATCGTGGCCCTCCATTCGTCGATCTTGTCCGACGTCGGAGGGTAATCTAGGAGAAGTTGAGCTCGCGCCAAAGCTTCCATTGGAGTGGTGGGTGGCAGTGGCGGACGACGCGAGGAGCGGGACGTGCTCGAACTTCTAACTATGTTAGAAGGAGCAGTATCCCGTCCAGGCGACCGTGCCCCGCTCGAGCTGATATGCTGGCGTGCATGCTGGTCTTGAGCGCCCCGAGATCCACCAGCTTGGTCTTGGGCTATCATGCGTATGGCACTGCTAGTGCCATGACGCTGTTGGTCTGGCGCCTCCTGAGAGTGGCGTGGAACACGTACTGTCGCCGAGGTTTGTGCAGCCTTGTCCTTGGACCTGGCGGCATCTTGGGCTTCCTCGTCGACGTCCATTCTTCCGCCGGCGTCCATTCCACCACCCGTTTGCTCCAACGGTGGTGGAAGTGACACGGACGGAGCAGTGGCCGCCGAAGTCTTCTTCTTCGGTGGCATGTTGATGAAGGGAATGAAGATGTAGCTCGTGTGAACGCCGGATCAGATCCACACAAACTCGACGCCCCCTACCTGGCGCGCCAAAGATGTCGGGGAAGCTGATCCTCGGACACCTATGGGGCCGGCGGACCGGGCCCCTTTCGGTTCGGCGGGGGGCGGAGATCGTGCGAACAGCAGATCGAGGCGAAGCACACGAGCAGTTTACCCAGCTTTGGAGCTCTCCGGGGAGATAACACTCCTACTGCTGCTTGTTTGATTAACTGGTGTTCTTGCTCGTGAGAGCTAAGGGTTTTCTGGCTTCGGAGTCAATTGAGCCTTTTTCCGTGGCCCGAACCACCTAACCCCCCTCTACTTTGTGCATGGGCCTCCTTTTATACGTCAAAGGGGTCACCGACAGGTGGCAACGCAGAGGAGGGCACAAACGTAAAAAGTGAGGTAGTTGATACAGTTACTTGTACAGTGCACCCTACCTAACCCTGACGGCAGGGGACAAGGGCATTAAATGCCCGTCTGAGTCGCCCGAACAGTGCAGAAAAGGACCGTTAAGGGCGCCACCGTTCGCCATGATGGCGGTCTTGTCAGCTTCGCATGCCACTGCGCACCGCTGGCTGCACAGCCTCCCGCCACGCGTGCCTGGAGAGGCCCCCAGAGCGACACGTTGGTGGATGTGCTGGAGCGTGGGCACAGAGTGGCCGCCGGCCACGGCAAGCGCCTTGCCGCTGTTGTTATCTTGTCGGGCCCAGAAGCTCATCGCTCACCGGGCCTCGGGGTACCTTGTTTAGTCTTCCCGGCAAGCTCCTCTTGTCGGGGCCTTGTTGTCTTGCCGGAGCGCGTGGCGCGTCGCGACAAGTTCCTTGGAGCACCTTGGTTGGCCTTCCCGGCAAGCTCCTTTGCTGGGGCCTTGTCTCCTTAGCCTAAATACTTTGTTCTTGGATGGCTCCAAGGGAACCTTGGGGAATCTTGGTGTTCGCCCGGCAAGCCTTGCCGCGGGGTGCTGCAACTGCCCGTGCACAAGTTCGGGGTACTAGGGTACCCCTATTCTAGTACACCGACAACGGTGTGGAGGAACACTCCGGTGCGAATCTGACCTCGTCTACGGGCGATGGGGGAACCTCGGTCTCTCGTGAGGAGTTCAATGTGGCCTTGGAGACATTGAAAACCTCCATGACGACCGAGGTTGAAAGCATGTTAATTAAATTCCTTGAGGGGCTTAAACTATCCACCGCACCTTTGAAAGTGGGTGATCCCACCGACAAGGTGACGGATGCTATCTCCGATAAGGGGGAAGCTAGTAGTGAAAAGGCTCCTTCTTCTAGTGGTAAAAATGGCACCGACATCTTTGCTCATGTGGAACCACCACTTGTTTATGGTGGACCCGTTCCTTCCACTCATTTGAATCATGTCGGTCCTCCCCCTAAGATTGTGAAAAATGAGGACTTTGATTCTTGGTTTTACCGCTTTAAACGTCATTTAAATCATGTGAACACTAACCTTTGGAGAATCATTGAAGAAGGTTTCTATCCGCGTGATCCAAGCAACTACACTCCTCGAGAAGCTGCAGATAATCAATTCAATGAGAATGCTCTCTTCATCATTCAAGATGCAATTCCACCCGAAGACCTACCTCATCTTCGGCCCTTCGCCTTGGCCAAAGACGCATGGCATTGTGTTGTCTCTCTCTACCGGGGAAGTGCAAGCATTCAATGCTCCAACTATGAAGTGGTGCAAGATGAGGCCGATGAGTTTGCAATGAAAGAAGATGAAGAACCTCGTGAGCTTTATCGGAGAGTAACAAAACTCGCGGTCTCACTACAACATCACGGGAGCAAGGACACGGATGACAATTGGATCAAGCGCAAATTCCTCAAGGCAATGATGCCCTACCACAAGGCCATGTCCTCCGTCATTCATCAAAGACCAGACTTCCACACTTTGACCTCAAGCGAAGTGTTGGATGAGTTTGTGGCCATGAACATTTTGGACAAGACCGCTGACAATGCGGTGCTTCGTTCTCAAAGGGCAAAGAAGCCCAACCTTGCATTGAAGGCCAAGCTCACCGTTGAAGAAGAAGAAGAGGAAGAAGAGGAGAGTAACCCCGAAGATACAAAGTATGCGTATCATGAACACATGGCACTCGCTTCAAGGCAATTTTGGAGCAAGAAAAACTTGAGGCCAAACTTTAGCAAAAACAACTCAAGTGGCACAAAGAGCAAGCAACGTGTAAGGACTTGGTACAATTGTGGCAACGTGAGTCATTTTGTTGCGGAGTGCCCGTATGAGAAGAGGGAAGACAATGGTGGCAAGCTCATCCGAAAGGACAAGACCAAGTCATTCCCCAACAAGAGCAACTTCACCAAGAAGACTCCTCCCAAGGCATTGGTGGTACAAGAAGAGTACAATGAGTATGATGACGATGATGAAGGTGATGAGTCGGTTGCCATGGCCTCCGTTGCCATTGCGACGACTCCACGAGTGTCTCTCTTCGACTCACCCAATGAGAGCATCACCGCCAAGTGCCTCATGGCTAAAGCCACCAACAAGGTAACCCCCAACATCAAAACTACCATCATTAATCATCCTTCTCCGACGGATAGCATTAATGAACTTGAGGGAGCTAATGTGGAGGGAAATGAGTTTCAGGCCTTTATGGGCAAACTTAAGGGAAAATCCAAGAAGCACTTTGTTGCTCTCTTGGAACAACTTGGTGAAGCCAATGACATGATCGAGGCTCACGAAGACACCATCACTAAGATGGAAGGGCATAGTCATGACTATGTCGATGAGATTTCGGATCTTTCCAATGCTCTTGAGGAAGAGCGTGGTCTTCGTTTGGCTCTTGAGGAGTCACACAACATTGATCATGCTAAGTTAAAGAAAAATTATGATCATGTCCTCATTGTTTCTCATGTGCTAAACTCCGAGAAGGCTGAACTTGAGGTTGATCTTGCTAGACTCAAAGAGGAGTTTGATCTACTTGACAAGGCTCACAAGGTCTTGAAGGGTGCTCATGCTAGCCTCAAAGAGTCTCATGATCAACTTCAAGTAAAGTTGACCAAGGAAAAAGCCACTTTTCCTCATATGATGTTAATTGATAATGCAAATGCGACTAACCCGTGTTGTGAGCATGTGCATCTCGTTGAGGAGAACGCTAAGCTAAAGGGGAAACTTGAGAGAGGTCTTGCGACTTGCATACAAGGCAAGAAGAACCTCAACAACCTCTTGATCAACCAAAAGGGAGTTGTGGCCAAGGAAGGGGTTGGGTACGTGCCCGACTCCAAGAACAAGAAGAAGAATGACAAGATCAAACGACCTCCTCCTCTCATGCAAATCTTTGTGAAGGAGGGAGAAAGTGCCTCCGAGGAGAAGAAGAAGAACAATGCGAAGGTAGGCGTTGTCAAAAAGGGCAATGTCACTCCTCGCATCAAAGCCGGCGACTTTAATCCTTTTTATGTGTTATGCCGTGCTAGTGATGGGCATGTCTATGCCAAATTCGTTGGTTCTCCTCATGAATACATTGAATGGTCTATTTGGGTTCCAGAGACCCTTGTTACTAACATCAAAGGACCCATTACAAAATGGGTACCTAAAACCAAGCATTAATCTCTTGTAGGTGTTTGCTTCCGGTGGGGGATCATGGTTGCTCGATAGCGGAGCTACAAATCATATGACCGGAAGCAAGGACTTGGTGGTGGACATGCACAAGATTCCATCTATGCCCACCAATGTCGAGTGGGGTGACGCCTCATCCTCCAAGGTATTGGGACTTGGCAAGGTGGTCATCTCTCATGATCTCACGATCGAGAAGGTCGTGCTTGTTGAGTCCCTTGCATACAATTTACTTTCCGTTCGTCAACTTGCAATCATGGGCTTTGCCACTTTCTTTTATATCGATGTCATGGCCCTCTTGTGGAGCAAGACTCTTAGCCTTTGTTGGGCATGTCGAGAACGGTCTATATGTGATTAACTTTTCGGAGCGACCAACTAAGACCGCGACATGCCTAATGGCTAAAGTTGATGTGGGATGGCTTTGGCATCGCCGTCTAGCCCATGTCAATATGAGATCTTTGCAAAGTCTCCTCAAGGGGGACCATGTCCGTGGACTAACGAATGTTAGTTTTGCTAAAGATCGTGCTTGCAGTGCTTGTATCAAAGGAAAGCTACATGAGAAGGCTCACCCTCCCACGACTATCATTTACTCAAAGAGGCCTTTGGAGCTCCTTCACATGGATCTCTTTGGGCCTCCATCCTTCGATAGTCTTGGGGGTAGGAAGTATTGCTTGGTGATTGTGGATGACTACTCAAGATACACTTGGGTGTATTTCTTCAAGAGGAAGAGCGAGACCCAACAAACCGTCATTGACTTTGCAAATGAAGCACAACGTCAACACAATGCAAAGATCTTGACAATAAGAAGTGACAACGGCACCGAGTTCAAGAACTACACCTTGGATGAGTTTCTTAGTGATGAGGGGATCAAGCATCAATATTCCGCACCTTACACCCCTCAACAAAATGGTGTTGCAGAGAGGAAGAACCGGACGTTGATGGGTGCGGCAAGGACCATGATGGCGGAGTTCAAGTCTCCGTACAACTTTTGGGCCGAAGCCATCAACACCGCGTGTCATGCATCCAATCAGCTCTACCTCCGCAAGGGCTTTAACAAGACTCCATATGAGATACTCACCAGTAACAAGCCCAACCTCAAGTACTTCCGAGTGTTCGGGTGTAAGTGTTTCATTCTCAAGAAAGGTGTTCGGTTGTCTAAATTTGAGGCTAGAGCTTATGAGGGCATATTTGTTGGTTATGCTACAAACTCTCATGCTTACCGTGTCCTCAATAAATCCACGGGACTTATAGCGGAGACATGTAACATGGAGTTTGATGAGAATAACGGCTCCCAAGTGGAGCAAAGTGGCACTTGTGATGTAGGTGATGAAATTCCTCCCCAAGCCATAAGAAGAATGGGTGTTGGCTTTATCCTACCCATTGAGGAACCCCTTGTGGCCGAAGGAGAAGGACAAAGCTCCACTCAAGTGGAGCCATCACCAACCCAAGGCCCACACGCTTCCGAAGAACAACATGAAGGCCCTCATCCTCAAGAACATGACCAAGGGCAAGATCACGCTCAAGACGGTGTTGACACATCAAGTGATGCCCAAGGTCAAGTTCTCTCCTCCGAGCAAGTTCAAGAACAAGAACAAGCTCAAGACGATGCTCAAGATGATCAAGTGACCACTCCTCGTCTCACCCCCGAGAAGGAATTGGAGCGTCGTGCCGCCAAGGTTGCTTCCAAGCTCTCCACCAAGGATCATCTCATGACGAATGTGCTTGGAAGCTTAAGAAAGGGGGTAAGCACTCGTAGACAATTATCAAACTATTGTGAGCATCACGCGTTTGTCCCTTGTGTCGAACCCCACAAGGTCTATGAGGCGCTAGAAGATCCGGATTGGCTCAATGCCATGCATGAAGAACTCAACAACTTCGAGCACAACAAAGTGTGGAGATTGGTGCCAAGACCGACGGGGAACCACAATGTCATTGGAACCAAGTGGATATTTAAGAACAAGCAAGATGCCCATGGGATTATCATTCGCAACAAGGCTCGTTTGGTAGCACAAGGCTACTCCCAAGTCGAGGGTATCGACTACGGTGAAACCTTTGCTCCCGTTGCTCGTCTTGAATCTATTCGCATGTTGATTGCTTATGCTTCTCATCATAACTTTAAGTTACAACAAATGGATGTGAAGAGTGCTTTTCTTAATGGTCCCATTAATGAATTGGTTTATGTCAAGCAACCCCCCGGGTTCGAGGATCCCTACTTTCCCGATCATGAGTATCAACTTGATAAGGCACTCTATGGCCTTAAAAAAGCCCCACATGCATGGTATGACCACCTTACCGAGTTGTTACAAGACCGTGGTTTTGAAGTTGGGCTAATCAACCCCACTCTTTTTACTAAGAAGGTAAAAGGGGAGTTGTTTGTGTGCCAATTATATGTTGATGATATCATCTTTGGTTCCCCTAACAAAGCTTTCAATGAGGAATTTGCCACTCTCATGACCTCAAAGTTCGAGATGTCTTCCATGGGAGAGTTGAAGTTCTTTCTAGGGTTCGAAGATAAGCAAAGAAGAGAAGGAACCTTCATCAATCAAGCCAAATATACTCAAGACATGCTCAAAAGATTCAAGCTAAGTGATGTCAAGCCGGCTTCCACTCCAGTGCCCACCAAGTGCCAACTTGACATAGATCCCAATGGTAAAGCGGTGGATCAAAAGGTATATCGCTCCATGATAGGCTCCTTGCTTTACCTTTGTGCATCTAGACCGGATATCATGTTGAGTGTGGGAATTTGTGCATGGTTTCAAGCCGCACCTAAGGAAAGTCACTATGTGGCGGTCAAACGAATCTTTCGATATTTGGCTCATACCCCAAACTTTGGCTTATGGTACCCAAGAGGAGCAAACTTCAAGCTTGTAGGGTATTCGGATTCCGATTGGGCGGGAGACAAAGTGGATAGGAAGTCCACTTCCGGAGGGTGCCAATTCCTTGGTTGCTCTTTGGTAAGTTGGTCTTCCAAAAAGCAAAGTTGTGTGTCTCTCTCGTCCACTAAAGCGGAGTATGTGGCGGGCGGTAGTTGTTGTGCACAACTCTTATGGATGAGGCAAACTTTAAAGGATTACGGTGTCATTTGTGACAAAGTGCCTCTTTGGTGTGACAATGAAAGTGCCATCAAGATCTCTCTCAACCCGGTGCAACACTTCAAGACGAAGCATATCGAGATCCGGTATCACTTCATCCGGGATCACATTAGGCGAGGAGAGATCGAGCTCAACTATGTCAACACTCATGATAACCTTGCAGATATTTTCACGAAGCCCTTGGATGAAGCAAGATTTCGCGAGTTAAGGCATGAGCTAAATATCATTGATTCGAGCAATGTTGCTTGAACCCTTGCACACCCCACCATACTCAACATGTTGTCTTGTTTAGATTTAGGCATGGACATAGGGGGAGTGATGTTCTCTCAATGAACTCTCCCTCCCCCCATTATGCATAAATTGATCAAGTCTTTCACATTAGCCATGTTTGATGGTACTTGTGCTTCAAAGACGAGTTTTGGTCATGGACCCAAGGATAATTCTTCGCGGTGCCATACCAATTGACTCAAACATAGGTGGCTACGGCCACCGCCCTCTCTTTGGAGAGGTGGTGTCTCATGGTTGTTTCGTTTTGTCGTGTGCCTTTCTGCCTTTGTGTGTAGCGTGGTCTTGTGGTGTCGTGTTGCCTCGGAGTGTTTGTGCAAAGACCCCATTTTTGGGTGCTTGAAACGTGCATCTTCTCGAGCGCTTTGAGAGGCACGGTACTACCGCGCCATAGCACGGTACTACCGCTCAGGTGCGGTACTTCGGAAGTACCGCGCCGCGCGGTACTACCGCGATGGGGCACGGTACTACCGCGTAGTCGAGGGAGCGTGGGGGTTATGACTCGGGCAGAGGAGTTCCAACTCCCCATACCCATTCACTTGTCTCTCTCCCCACGTCTCTCTCTCTCTCTCTTGCTCAAGAACGGCGCCGGAGGCCCTCGCCGGATCTCCGTCTCCGGCCACTCTCCTCGGATTCCGACCGGTGGGATCGTTCCCCACCACTTCCTCTTGCCATGGACCAAGGTTTTTCCCCAAATCCCTCTTTTTCTTGGTTGTTCTCTCGCTTCTAGGTTTTTGGGGAGATGCTTGTTGTTCTTGAGATTTTAGGCCAAATCTATGCAAGAGTAGGATGTAGGAGAGTCGTGTTGCATAGGAATCATACTTGATATGTTGTCTTGTGGTAGATTTGTCACACCGTAGTGCCGCCTCGGTTTCACGGGCTTTTCTCAGATTTGAACTTGTTCAGATCTAACGCGGTGCGGTACTACCGTGTCTCATGTGCGGTACTATCGCTCGTGCGGTACTACCGCCCGTCAGGTGCGGTACTACCGCGCTAGCTCATGCGGTACTACCGCTCATCAGACGCGGTACTACCGCGCTAGCTGAGGCACTAAGCTCGTACTACCGCTCCTAGACCCGGTACTACCGTGACCTTACACGATACTGCCGCGTCTAAGAGCGGTACTACTATCTTAGTTCCGCAGCACTTGGCAGTACTACCATAGGGGTCAAATCTCTCTCTAGGCAATTATCTTGTGTGCTTTCTGCATGTTTCTTTTGCTTTGTTGTGGTCTTTGCATTGATCCCTCTTGTTTGTTGTGGGTGTTTTTGCGTTTTGTGTCTCAGGTGGTGGCTCTCGCCGTTGCAATCCCAGTCGTGACACTGGCTCCAAGCGTCTGCGCAACCCCCAAAATGAAGCCCCAGAGGGCTCCAATGCCCCCAAGCGCAATGTCAAGACCATTGCCAGCAAGCAAAAGGAACCTGCTAAGGGCATGGACGAGATTTCAATCTCCGAGTATGTCGAACGCCGGAGGATCAATCCCTATGTGAATCCTCGGGCTATGCTCAGAGGCACCGAGTTGTTCTGGACCAAGCAACAGGCTCTCAGCTATCTGGATGTGATCAAGAGCAAGCAGAATACCTTTGTGGATGTCAAGTGGATAGACATGCATCACATGCGGAAGGACAAGTTTCGTGACTATTTTGGAGAGGCTCTGGACTTGGTGGAGCAGTTTGCTATTGAGCCGGTGATCTCCTTTCACCTTGACTATGACCCTGAGCTTATCTGTCAGTTCTTTGCCTCAATGTACTTTCATCCCGGGGATGAGCGGAGGATGACCTGGATGACCAATGGCCGTCAGCTGTCTGCTACATGGAAAGAGTTCATGGATCTGCTTCACATTCCTGATGACGGGCTTCACACCCCCGTTGGTGTTCGCCCCCACGCCAACTCTGAGTCTGCCAACAAGAACCTGCTTCAGCCTTTCCTTGTTGAGAAGGTGCTCCCCAATGGCAAGTCAACTTGGGTGTTGAACTCCTTTCTGGATATCATGCATCGCATCTTCCGCAACACTCTGTTCCCACGCATTGGCGACAAGGACAAGGTCCATGCCTATCTAATGGACATGTTGCTCCTGTGTGCAGAGGCACGTTCATCTTAGACTCAGCCACTTGATGTCTCACACATCATGTGGTGTGAGCTTCGGTTTGTGGTGTTCACTCGCAAGGTACCTATCTATGGACCGTACTTGTTTCTGCTGCTTTCCACCACTTGGGAGAGGATGTACCCTGGTGATGAGTTCCTTGCTCCAGAATGGATTCGCCATGAGTCCATCAGCCTCCGCGTCAAGCCCAACTAGGCTAACACCACTACCCGTGCTGAGGCCTCTTCTGCTAGAAGGGCTGCTGGTGAGGAGGAGGCTGCTGCTGAGAATGTTGCTGAGGACCGTGCTGCTAGGTCCACCACACCTTCCTCTGAGCCGTCATGGGCCAAGAAGTTAAAGGACAAAATGAAGACTCTCTTCTGCATGCAGGCAAAGGGACAGTACAGGGCTCACGTGGCAGACAAGGAGAGTCTCCGTTGTGACAAGAAGGTTATGAGGCTCTTTGGAGAGGATGTGTCTGGCGGGTCTGAGGACGTCATCACACCTGAGGCTGCCTGGATGTCGAAGCAGGGATACAAGTGCACCAGTTTAGAGGAAGACATCGAGGAGACCGTCCCCACCGCTGAGTCTGATGAGGAGCACGAGGAGCAGTGGGACGACTTCTCTGCCTGAGCCACCCCGTGTGTGTAGGTGTCCTCTCTGCCTTTTTGGCATCTCGATGCCAAAGGGGGAGAGAGTGTAGGGATTTGCGTTGTGTCGTGCTTGGTGTGTTTGTTTGCTTTGTTCTTTGTCGTTTGGACCTCGTTTGCTTTTGTTTGGTTTGTGCCTTCGAGACCTATCCGACATATGGTGTAAGACATATGCACTCTATCTATCTTAGTTAACTTATGTTTGTGCTATCTTGTCTAGTGATAGATATGCCTTGTCTCTATAATATAGGGGGAGCATTTATCCTAGTATGTGTGTCGTGCAGTCCAAAGCACTCATCTAGGGGGAGCCCATCTATATTCTAGAGAGGAGGGGTTTGCGATTACTTAATATTATTTCCCTTGTGCAAATCCCGTGTTGTCATCAATCCACCAAAAAGGGGGAGATTGTAAGGGCATATTTATCCCTAAGGTGTTTTGGTGATTGATGACAACGCGTTTGCGGACTAATCGTGTGCCTTGAGTATCCCATACATTTCATCGCTAGGCACAAGACGGTTGGGTGCCCCTCGGAGACTGTTGAAGACAGCGTCTTTTCTATGTTTCTTTTTGGTGGATTTGAGTCATAGGAAAGCCGTACTATTAAGAGGGGGTCCACGTTGGAAAGGTTTGGGTGGAATCATCACGTACACGTCTCCTTCTTGTCCCCTCCTTTTTCCCTTGGAGCTTCCTCCGCTTTCTCGCCTCCCTGCTTCTGGCTGCTGGATTGGGTCGCGGTAGTACTGCTCCCAGGAAAGCGGTAGTACCGTAGGCATCAGCGGTAGTACCGTGCGGTGGCGCGGTAGTACCGCAGGTGCCCACGGTAATAGCGCTCCCCTAGAGCTGCACTACCGCTGCCCACCAGGCTAGTACCACTCCTTCGCGGTAGTAGGGGAGGATGTAATTCTTTACATCCGCACCTACCACGGTAGTACCGCTTTCGCTCCGCGGTAGTACGGCGCTATGCTGTCAGGCAGTAGTACCGCCCCTCGGCAGTACTACTGTGTCGGGTTTTTGCTTCTTCCGTTTCTTTGCGGAAGTAGGCACGGATGTTTCCTCCCCCTGGCTAGGGGATTTCTGCCTTGCGGTAGTACCGCATGGAGGCGCGGTAGTACCGCGCTTGCGGAAGTACCGCCCTCAGCTCCTGCGCGTCAGATCTGACCTTGTTGTCGCTGGGGTTGCGGCAGTACCGTGGGCCTGTACGGTAGTACCGCATGGCCGTGTGGTAGTACCACTTGGTAGCCAACGGTAGTACCGCGCGGCCCTGCGGTAGTACCGCTGGCCTGACACGGTAGTACCACTGGCCTGGCGCGGTAGTACCGCTGGCCGCAGGCTGGTTGGTGGGTAACGGTTGGATCTTTGTCCTACACTATATAAGGGGTCCCCTTCTTCCCTGTTGACTCATCTCTTCCAACCCTAAGCTCCATTATTGCTCTAAGCTCCATTTTCGCCCGATCTCACTCCCTAGCCAATCAAACTTGTTGATTTGCTCGGAAGTGGTTGAGAAGGCCTCGATCCACACTTCCACCAAGAGAAATTTGATTCCCCCCACTAATCCCTTGCGGATCTTGTTACTCTTGGGTGTTTGAGATTCCTAGACGGTTGAGGTCACCGCGAAGCCATAGTCCATTGTGGTGAAGCTTCGTGGTGTCGTTGGGAGCCTCCAATTGAGTTGTGGAGATTGCCCCAACCTTGTTTGTAAAGGTTCGGTCGCCGCCTCCAAGGGCACCAATAGTGGAATCACGGCATCTCGCATTGTGTGGGGGCGTGAGGAGAATACGGTGGCCCTAGTGGCTTCTTGGGGAGCATTGTGCCTGCACACCGCTCCAACGGAGACGTACTTCCTCTCAAAGGGAAGGAACTTCGGCAACACATCCTCGTCTCCACCATCTCCACTCTTGGTTATCTCGTGCCTTTACTTGTGCAAGCTTATTTGTTTCATATCACTTGCTTGCTTGTGTTCCTATCATTGTTGCGCCATATAGGTTGCTCACCTAGTTGCATATCTAGGCAACCTACTTTGATGCAAAGTTTAAATTGTTAAAGAAAAGCTAAAAATTGTTAGTTGCCTATTCACCCCCCCCCCTCTAGTTAACCATATTGATCCTTTCACATATCCTGGGGACTACGCACACAGGATCAAGAGAATTAAACCATATCTTAGCATCACCCTTTAATGAGAACAGAAATATTTTAAGGATATAAAAGTAGCGAGATCTCTCATCATTAGTGAACAGGGTGGCTATATCATTTAATTTAGTAAGATGTGCCACAACAGTTTCAGATTCATAGCCATGAAAAGGATCAGTTCAACCAAAGTAATTATATCAGGATCAACAGAGAATTCATAATCCTTATGAGTAACACTGATAGGTGAAGTAGCAAAAGCAGGGTCAGGTCTCATCCTAGCATTTAGAGATTGCTTATTCCATTTAGATAATAACCTTTTGAGTTCATATCTATCTTTGCAAGCTAAAATAGCTAAAGAAGCTTCTTGATCAAATAAATAACCCTCAAGAATAACAAGTGATTCTTCATCATCACTTTCAACATCATAATCAGATTCAATATTTTCAATCTCTCTAGCCCTAGCAAGTCGTTCCTCGAGAAAATCACCAAGTGGCACAGTAGTATCAAGCATAGAAGTAGTTTCATCATAAGTATCATGTATAGCAGAAGTAGCATCATCAATAACATGCGACATATCAGAACGAATAGCAGAAGCAGGTTTAGGTGTCGCAAGCTTACTCATAACAGAAGGTGAATCAAGTGCAGAGCTAGATGGCAGTTCCTTACCTCCCCTCGTAGTTGAGGGATAAATTGTTGTCTTAGCGTCTTTCAAATTCTTCATAGTGTCCAGCAGATATAAATCCCAAGTGACTCAAAGAATAGAGCTAGGCTCCCCGGCAACGATGCCATAAATTGGTCTTGATAACCCACAAGTATAGGGGATCGCAACAGCTTTCGAGGGTAGAGTATTCAACCCAAAATTATTGATTCGACACAAGGGGAGCCAAAGAATATTCTCAAGTATTAGCAGCTGAGTTGTCAATTCAACCACACCTGGAAACTTAGTATCTGCAGCAAAGTGTTTAGTAGCAAAGTAATACGATAGTGGTGGTAACGGTAACAAAAGAGTAATGAAAGCAAAGTAATATTTTTGGTATTATGTAGTGATTGTAACAATAGCAACAGGAAAGTAAATAAGCGTAAACCAGTATATGGAAAGCTCGTAGGCATCAGATCAATGATGGATAATTATGCCGGATGCGGTTCATCATGTAACAGTCATAACATAGGGTGACACAGAACTAGCTCCAATTCGTCAATGTAATGTAGGCATGTATTCCGAATATAGTCATACATGCTTATGGAAAAGAACTTGCATGACATCTTTTGTCCTACCCTCCCGTGGCAGCGGGGTCCTAATGGAAACTAAGGGATATTAAGGCATCCTTTTAACAGAGAACCGGAACAAAGCATTAGCACATAGTGAATACATGAACTCCTCAAACTACGGTCATCACCGGTAAGTATCCCGATTATTGTCACTTCGGGGTTAACGGATCATAACACATAATAGGTGACTATAGACTTGCAAGATAGGATCAAGAACTCTCATATATTGATGAAAACATAATAGGTTCAGATCTAAAATCATGGCACTCGGGCCCTAGTGACAAGCATTAAGCATAGCATAGTCATAGCAACATCAATCTCAGAACATAGTGGATACTAGGGATCAAACCCTAACAAAACTAACTCGATTACATGATAAATCTCATCCAATCCATCACCATCCAGCAAGCCTACGATGGAATTACTCACGCACGACGGTGAGCATCATAAAATTGGTGATGGAGGATGGTTGATGATGACGACAGCGACGAATCCCCCTCTCCGGAGCCCCGAACGGACTCCAGATCAGCCCTCTCGAGAGGTTTTAGGGCTTGGTGGCGGCTCCGTATCGTAAAACGTGATGATTTCTTCTCCCCTATTTTTTCCCCGAAGCAGTTATATAGAGTTAGAGTTGGAGTCGGGAGGTCTCCAGGGGGCCCACGAGGTAGGGGGCGCGCCCTGGGGGGGCGCCCCCCCACCCTCGTGGCAAGGGTGTGGCCCCCCTGGTCTTCATCTTTGGCGAGGAGTTTTTATTATTTATTGTAAGATATTCCGTGGAGTTTCAGGTCATTCCGAGAACTTTTGTTTTCTGCACATAAAACAACATCATGGCAATTCTGCTGAAAACAGCATCAGTCCGGGTTAGTTCCATTCAAATCATACAAGTTAGAGTCCAAAACAAGGCCAAAAGTGTTTGGAAAAGTAGATACGACGGAGACGTATCACTTACGATGGATGAAGGAAGGATGTAAGAGCCTAAGCTTGGGGATGCCCCGGCATCCCAAGCTATTATCCAAGAATGAGCAACCAACTAAGCTTGGGGATGACCCCGAGTGTCATCCCTGCTTTTTTCCAATAACTATCAGTATTTTACTCAAGACTATATTTTTATTCATCACATGATATGTGTTTTGCTTGGAGCGTCTTGTATTGTATTTGTCTTTGCTTGTTTTATTTGTGTTTTAAGTCATCAATCCTTGCTGGACACACCTATTTGAGAGAGTGAAAATTATATCTCGACTTGTTAGAATTGCTTGCTATGCTTCATTTAATTTTTTTATGAGCAATGGACTTGCTCTAGTGCTTCACTTATATCTTTTTGAGCACGGTGTGCTTTGTTATTTTTGAAGAAATGCTCTCTTGCTTCACTTAGATTTATTTGAGAGTTAGTAAGTTTTTTAATAAATTCTCTCTTGCTTCACTTAAATTATTTTGAGAGAAAGAAAATTTGTCATACTCATGATCTTCATTTATATTTGTTTGAGCTTATGAAAAGCAACACGTGAAAATTAGTCCCAAAGTGACAGATATCCAAGAAGGATAAAGAAAAAATGTCATGAAGATCATTGGACAAAATAAACTTGATTCTTAGTAATAGTTTGGAGATATGATGATGTGATATGTGAGTCATCTTGATGAGTAATTATGCTTTAGTAAGAATATTGGTGTTAAGGTTTGTGATTCACTATGCATGCACAAAAGTCAATAATCATGCAATGAAATTATATCCTACTTGTGATGCATTATTCGGTGTTAATTATGCTTCATGCTTGCTTGTGAGATTATTCGTTTCTTGGTTGGTCGCTTCCCAATCTTTTGCTAGCCTTCATTTTGCACTAAGTATGACCTCTACTTGTGCATCCAAAACCCTCTAAACCAGTTTTGCCACATGAGTCCACTATATCTACCTATATGCGGTATTCTTTTGCCGTTCTAAGAAAATTTTCATATGCCATCTCTAATTTTCAAAATAAACTTCTCTTTTTGTGTTTGTTTCGCTCGCGGAGCGGTGAGGGGTGGCTAATATTTTCCATGCTAGATGTGTTATTCTCAAGATGAGTGTTTATTCACTTGTCATTGCACAAGAGTAAGGCAAAGGTATTAGGGATGCCCAGTCCCAAAATGTAAAAATAAACGAATTTACTTCATGTTGTCAAATAATAAATTCCTTGGAAAGTGTTGGTATGGAGGGCAACCGTGGATATGGCTAGCCATGGAAAGTGAAAGTTATGGTGGAAAAAGGAATACACTTTATTTTCTATTTGGGAACCGCCTATGATATATCTATGCATGGAAAGTATTGGGAACTCTAAGTCGTTTTCGTTGGTGGGATGGATACACCTCCCAAAATGTTTTTATCTCAATTTTTTCGCTTTGAGCTCTGGCACCTCTACAAATCCCTACTTCCATCGGCGAAGGGCCTTTCTTTTACTTTATGCAATTTTTATTTTGAGTCTCCATCTTCTCTTATAGAAGCACCAGCTAGGAGGTAATATGATCGTGCTTAAGTATTGGGTGTAGTTAATATTCGAGTGTGTTTCATGAATGGATCAATGTTTGAGCATGATGGGCTAGGAATAACTTATTTTAGCGTTGATATTTTGAAAGACATGGTTGCCTGTTGGTATGCTTGAGTATCTAAATTATTATGTCAAAACTAGACTATTGCTTTGAATCACATAAAAGTTCAAATGTCCATGCTATAAAGAAAAGAATATGATATGACATGATGAACAACACTCCACATCAAAAATTCTATTTTTATCACTTACCTACTCGAGGACGAGTAGGAGTTAAGCTTGGGGATGTTGATACGTCTCCAACGTATCTATAATTTTTTATTGTTCCATGCTATTTTATTATCAATCTTGGATGTTTTATAATCATTTTATAGTCATTTTATATAATTTTTTGGTACTAACCTATTGACATAGTGCCAAGTGCCAGTTGTTGTTTTTTCCATGTTTTTTACATCGTAGAAAATCAATATCAAACAGATTCCAAATGCCATGAAACTTTATGGAGATTTTTTATGGACCAAAAGGAAGATATTGAGCCCTGGTTGCACCTGGGGAGAGTCCCGAGGAGGGGACAACCCACCAGGGTGCGCCAGGAGGCCCAGGCGTGCCCTGGTGGGTTGTGCCCACCTCGGGTGCCCCCGAACCGCCTCTTTGCTCTATAAATACCCCAAAAATCCTAGAACCCTAGGGGAGTCGGCGAAATATTCATCCAGCTGCCGCAGAGTCCAGAACCACCCGATCCAATCTAGACACCATCACGGAGGGGCTCACCACTTCCATTGGTGCCTCTCCGATGATGCGTGAGTAGTTCTTTGTACACCTTCAGGTCCGTAGTTAGTAGCTAGATGGCTTCATCTCTCTCTCTTGATTCTCAACACAATGGTCTCTTGGAGATCCATATGATGTAACTCTTTTGCGTGTGTTTGTTGGGATCAATGAACTTTGAGTTTATGATCAGATCTATCTTTTTATATCCATGAAAGTATTTGAGTTTCTTTGATCTCTTTTATGCATGATCTCTTATAGCCTTGTATTTCTTCTCCGATATTTGGGTTTTGTTTGGCCAGCTTGATCTATTTATCTTGCAAAGGGAAGAGGTGCCTGGTAGTGGGTTCGATCTTACGGTGCTTGATCCCAGTGACTAAGGATAAAAAGATGGGATCTATATCAACTGCCATAGACAAACGGATCTCGTCTACATCATGTCATCGTTCTTATTGCATTACTCCGTTTTTCCATGAACTTAGTACACTAGATGCATGCTGGATAGCGGTCGATGTGTGGAGTAATAGTAGTAGATGCAGGCAGGAGTCGGTCTACTAATCTTGGACGTGATGCCTATGTAATGATCATTGCCTGGATATCGTCATAATTATTTGAGGTTCTATCAATTGCCCAATAGTAATTTGTTTACCCACCGTTTGCTATTTTTCTCGAGAGAAGCCACTAGTGAAACCTACGGCCCTCGGGTCTTCTTTCTCATATATTTGCCTTTGAGATCTACTTTTTATTTTCTTTTATTTTCAGATATATTAAACCAAAAATACAAAAATACTTTGCCACACTTTATTTTATTTGCGATCTATTATTTCAATCTATCACAAATTTATCTCCCGTCCACGCACCATTTCTAGCGCCATTACCCGAAAGGGATTAACAACCCCTTTAACACTTCGGGTTGCGAGTGGTTGTTATTTGTGTGCAGGGGCTGTTTACTTTGTGTTGCTTGGTTCTCCTACTGGTTCGATAACCTTGGTTTCATATCTGAGGGAAATAGCTACCGCCGCTGTGCTGCATCATCTCTTCCTCTTTGGTGAAATACCGACGTAGCTTCAAGCGACATCAGTGCCCACAACCCACCTGGGCGCGCTAGGCGCCCTGGTGTATTGTGCCCACCAGGGGACGCTTCCTGGAATTACGTTCATTAAATGGCTAGAAAATCACTTAAATGTCTTTAAAAGGTCAAATGACCGCTAGAATTTTCCAAATTTTCACAGTACAGTTGTAGTAGTGCATGTTAAACATAGAAAAAAATTTGAAGGCCGTAAGAGGAAGCTATCTCCTGTTCGTCATAAAACATGCATTGTTCCCTCTCGGAACCATGAGCCTTCTAGTGAGTTGCTCCAGTTTGTGAGGGGTGTCTGTCCAAACTTTCGTCACACATGATAATTTTTTTACCACATCATCTTGGTGGCATGACATTACATCAAGCAAGGTTTAATGTTTTCTGATCATTTTTTAATTTTTTTGGAATTAAAATTCCATGGCACTCCATGCATACATATGATTGTGTCCATGTCGTGAGACTAAAGTTCTTCTAATTTACTGCACTTGGAATTAACTCGCACACAAGTACACAAATATGATTTTTCAAACCGTTATGGTTTGCCGTTGCATGTAGAGGTAGTTCAAATTTGAATTACGATCATTAAATGGCTAGAAAATCACTTAAATGTCTTTAAAAGGTGAAATGACCACTGAAATTTTCCAAATTTTCACATGACAGTTGTATTAGTGCACGTTAAACGTAGAAAAATAATTTGAAGGCTGTAAGAGGAAGCTATCTCCCGTTCGCCATCAACCATGCATTGTTCCCTCTCGGAACCACGAGCCTTCTAGTGATTTGCTCCGGTTTATGAGGGGTGTGTGTCCAAACTTTCGTCAAACAGGCCAATTTTTTACCACATCATCTTGGTGGCATGACATTACATCAAGTAAGGTTTCATGTGTTTCTGATCATTTTTCAATTTTTTGGAATTAAAATGCCATGGCACTCCATCCATGTGCCCATGTCATGAGACCAATATATTTGAAAATTCTTTCTATTTTACTGCACATGGAATTAACCCACACACAAGTACACAAATATGATTTTTCAAACCATTATGGTTAGCCATTGCATGTAGATGTAGTTCAAATTTGAATTATGGTCATTAAATGCATAAAAAATCACTTAAATGTCTTTAAAAGGTCAAATGACTGCTAGAATTTTCCAAATTTTCACAGTATAGTTGTAGTAGTGCACGTTAAACATAGAAAAAAATTGAAGGCTGTAAGAGGAAGTTATCTCCTGTTCGTCATCAAACATGCATTGTTCCCTCTCGGAACAACGAGCCTTCTATTGAGTTGCTCCGGTTTGTGAGGGGTGTGTGTCCAAACTTTCGTCACACATGCCAATTTTTTTACCACATCATCTTGGTGGCATCACATCACATCAAGCAAGGTTTCATATTTTTCTGATCATTTTTTTAGGAATTAAAATGCCATGGCACTCCATGCATACATATGCATGTGTCCATGTCGTGAGACCAATATGTTTGAAAATTCCTTTTAATTTACTACACATGGAATTAACTCGCACACAAGTACACAAATATGATTTTTCAAACTGTTATGGTTAGACGTTGCATGTAGATGTAGTTCAAATTTGAATTACGATCATGAAATGGCTAGAAAATCACTTAAATGTCTTTAAAAGGTCAAATGACCCCTAGAATTTTCCTAATTTTCACATTATAGTTGTAGTAGTGCACGTTAAATGTAGAAAAAAAATTGAAGGCCGTAAGAGGAAGCTATCTCCTGTTCGTCATAAAACATGCATTGTTCCCTCTCGGAACCATGAGCCTTCTAGTGAGTTGCTCCGGTTTGTGAGGGGTGTCTGTCCAAACTTTCGTCACACATGATAATTTTTTTACCACATCATCTTGGTGGCATGACATTACATCAAGCAAGGTTTAATGTTTTCTGATCATTTTTTAATTTTTTTGGAATTAAAATTCCATGGCACTCCATGCATACATATGATTGTGTCCATGTCGTGAGACTAAAGTTCTTCTAATTTACTGCACTTGGAATTAACTCGCACACAAGTACACAAATATGATTTTTCAAACCGTTATGGTTTGCCGTTGCATGTAGAGGTAGTTCAAATTTGAATTACGATCATTAAATGGCTAGAAAATCACTTAAATGTCTTTAAAAGGTGAAATGACCACTGAAATTTTCCAAATTTTCACATGACAGTTGTATTAGTGCACGTTAAACGTAGAAAAATAATTTGAAGGCTGTAAGAGGAAGCTATCTCCCGTTCGCCATCAACCATGCATTGTTCCCTCTCGGAACCACGAGCCTTCTAGTGATTTGCTCCGGTTTATGAGGGGTGTGTGTCCAAACTTTCGTCAAACAGGCCAATTTTTTACCACATCATCTTGGTGGCATGACATTACATCAAGTAAGGTTTCATGTGTTTCTGATCATTTTTCAATTTTTTGGAATTAAAATGCCATGGCACTCCATCCATGTGCCCATGTCATGAGACCAATATATTTGAAAATTCTTTCTATTTTACTGCACATGGAATTAACCCACACACAAGTACACAAATATGATTTTTCAAACCATTATGGTTAGCCATTGCATGTAGATGTAGTTCAAATTTGAATTATGGTCATTAAATGCATAAAAAATCACTTAAATGTCTTTAAAAGGTCAAATGACCGCTAGAATTTTCCAAATTTTCACAGTATAGTTGTAGTAGTGCACGTTAAACATAGAAAAAAATTGAAGGCTGTAAGAGGAAGTTATCTCCTGTTCGTCATCAAACATGCATTGTTCCCTCTCGGAACAACGAGCCTTCTATTGAGTTGCTCCGGTTTGTGAGGGGTGTGTGTCCAAACTTTCGTCACACATGCCAATTTTTTTACCACATCATCTTGGTGGCATCACATCACATCAAGCAAGGTTTCATATTTTTCTGATCATTTTTTTAGGAATTAAAATGCCATGGCACTCCATGCATACATATGCATGTGTCCATGTCGTGAGACCAATATGTTTGAAAATTCCTTTTAATTTACTACACATGGAATTAACTCGCACACAAGTACACAAATATGATTTTTCAAACTGTTATGGTTAGACGTTGCATGTAGATGTAGTTCAAATTTGAATTACGATCATGAAATGGCTAGAAAATCACTTAAATGTCTTTAAAAGGTCAAATGACCCCTAGAATTTTCCTAATTTTCACATTATAGTTGTAGTAGTGCACGTTAAATGTAGAAAAAAAATTGAAGGCCGTAAGAGGAAGCTATCTCCCGTTCGTCATCAACCATGCATTGTTCCCTCTCGGAACCATGAGCCGTTTAGTGAGTTGCTCCGGTTTGTGAGGGGTGTGTGTCCAAACTTTCGTCAAACATGCCAATTTTTTTACCACATCATCTTAGTGGCATGACATTACATCAACCAAGGTTTCATGTGTTTCTGATATTTTTTAATTTTTTGGAATTAAAATGCCATGGCACTCCATGCATACATATGCATGTGTCCATTTCGTGAGACAAATATGTTTGAAAATTCCTTATAATTTACTGCACTTGGAATTAACTCACACACAAGTACACAAATATGATTTTTCAAACCGTTATGGTTAGCCATTGCATGTAGATGTAGTTCAAATTTGAATTAGGTCATTAAATGGCTAGAAAATCACTTAAATGTCTTCAAAAGGTCAAATGACCCCTGAAATTTTCCAATTTTTCACATGACAGTTGTACTAGCGCACGTTACACGTAGAAAAAATTTGAAGGCTGTAAGAGGAAGCTATCTCATGTTCATCATTAAACATGCATTGTTCCCTCTAGGAACCACGAGCCTTCTAGTGAGTTGCTCCGGTTTGTGAGGGGTGTGTGTCCAAACTTTCGTCACACATACCAAATTTTTTACCACATCATCTTGGTGGCATGACATTACATCAACCAAGGTTTCATGTGTTTCTGATATTTTTGAATTTTTTGGAATTTAAATGCCATGGCACTCCATGCTTAATTGTGGCATAGCCGTTAGACCAATATGTTTGAAAATTCTTTCCAATTTACTGCACATGGAATTAAATCGCACACAAGTACACAAAATATGACTTTTCAAACCGTTATGGTTAACTGTTGCATGTATATGTAGTTCAAATTTCAATTATGGTCATTAAATGTATAGAAATCACTTAAATGTCTTAAAAGGTCAAATGACCCCTGAAATTTTCCAAAACTTGACATGACAGTTGTATTAGTACTACAAAATTTCGTGTACATTTAAAACACATCCGTTGTCACTTTACTCCAAATTCGTCTTTCACAGCTAATAGAAAATATCTACAGCATCACACATAGTTGTTTTCTAGAAACCGTTTGCGATGAAAATATTTGGGTCTATTTAAGTCTCCCTCCTTAAGCTTCGCCGAGAGCGGTCGAGCTGCCGTTCGTGCCGCCGATGTCGTCCTGGCCCGGGTCGAGGCCATCCACGCCAAGATCAAGGATGCACACACCAAGATATTTCAGGCCACCTCGGACTCCAGCATGCAACCCACGTATGAAAAGGCGGCGGTAGCCATGGAGCACCTGCTTCCTCATGAGGTCGCCAAGCGGGAGCTGGAGATGCAGGAGGGGTGGAGATCGAGGAGCGCCTAGAGGAGGAGTTGCGCGTGGCCGAGGTCGAGGTAGAGAAGAGTCTGTCCGTCGAGGAATTGGCGGTGGAGTACCAACTTGAGCTCTGACGCAACCACTACTACAAGTACTACAACCTTGAGGGCGGCGCCGAGGACGAGGACGTGGTCGACTTCAGCAGGGGCGCGGAGTCCACCAACGGCGACATGTCGCCAGGACAAGTCATCGACGTCTCATCTCACACCGGCGATGCATAGGCCGGCGCGGCAGCGGATTTGTTAAAACTATGCGTACTTAGGCTTTGTTTTTAATGCTGGTCTTTTGTTAGAGCAATGTTTAGGTCAACTGGCTCTGTTTAATTACTAAAATTGCTCGATTCAGTAAGTGTGGTCTGTCTGCTGTATGTTCTTTTGTGTGCCCAAATTTGCAAGCAATGTTAAATTATGCAATGACGTACCCGGGGAAATTTTCACCAAAATTTGAATTATCAAACTCATCCCATGTGCGTAAAGCAGAAAAATCATTTGCGATGCACACAATCATTCAAAGTGAATGGTCCGGCGTCATCACGCGCAAAGTTTCCCTCCATATTTCCAAAATTTTGGCCTACCACCAAAATATCTACCCCGCCCCTCCCCCCTTCCCCGCCCCCTTTTCTCCCCGGCCAAAAATCACATTTCCCCTGTTTCCTCCTTCCTTCATTCCTTCCTTCCTAAGTTATAGCCACTTCCTCGCTCTCGCCGTCTCCCATCCTACCGTCGTGGTCGCCATGGTCTTCTTCAAAGACCTCTCCAGCGGTTCCTCCTCCGGCGACGACTCCTTCACCGCCCGGGTATGCCTTGCTACCTCTTGAGCACTTGCGTTGGTTTTCCCTTGAAGAGGAAAGGGTGATGCAGCAAATTAGCGTAAGTATTTCCTCAGTTTTTGAGAACCAAGGTATCAATCCAGTAGGAGGCCACGCACAAGTCCCTCGCACCTACACAAACAAATAAATCCTCACAACCAACGCGATAAGGGGTTGTCAGTCCCTACACGGTCACTTACGAGAGTGAGATCTGATAGATATGATAAGATAATATTTTTGGTATTTTTATGATAAAGAGAAATAAAAGATGCAAAGTAGAATAAATGTCAAAGGAAACAACTAAGTATTGGAAGATTAATATGATGGAAGATAGACCCGGGGGGCATAGGTTTCACTAGTGGCTTCTCTCAAGAGCATAAGTATTTACGGTGGGTGAACAATTTACTGTTGAGCAATTGACAGAATTGAGCATAGTTATGAGAATATCTAGGTATGATCATGTATATAGGCATCACGTCTGAGACAAGTAGACTAACTCATGCATGCATCTACTACTATTACTCCACACATCGACCGCTATCCAGCATGCATCTAGAGTATTAAGTTCATAAGAACAGAGTAACGCTTTAAGCAAGATGACATGATGTAGAGGGATAAACTCATGCAATATGATATAAACCCCATCTTGTTATCCTCGATGGCAACAATACAATACGTGCCTTGCTGCCCCTACTGTCACCGGGAAAGGACACCGCAAGATTGAACCCAAAGCTAAGCACTTCTCCCATTGCAAGAAAGATCAATCTAGTAGGCCAAACCAAACTGATAATTCGAAGAGACTTGCAAAGATAACCAATCATACATAAAAGAATTCAGAGAAGATTCAAATATTGTTCATAGATAAACTTGATCATAAACCCACAATTCATCGGTCTCAACAAACACACCGCAAAAGAAGATTACATCGAATAAATCTCCACAAGAGAGGGGGAGAACTTTGTATTGAGATCCAAAAGGAGAGAAGAAGCCATCTAGCTAATAACTATGGACCTATAGGTCTGAAGTAAACTACTCACACTTCATCGGGGAGGCTATGGTGTTGATGTAGAAGCCCTCTGTGATCGATGCCCCTCCGATGGAGCTCCGGAAAAGGCCCCAAGATGGGATCTCGTGGATACAGAAAGTTACGGCGGCGGAATTAGGGTTTTGGCTCTGTACCTGGTAGTTTGGGGGTACGTAGGTATATATAGGAGGAAGGAGTACGTCGGCGGAGCAACAGGGGGCCCATGAGGGTGGAGGGCATGCCTGGGGGGGTAGGCGCGCCCCCCTACCTCATGCCTTCCTCATTGATTGCTTGACGTAGGGTCCAAGTCCTCTGGATCATGTTCGTTCCGAAAATCACGTTCCCGAAGGTTTCATTCCGTTTGGACTCCGTTTGATATTCCTTTTCTGCGAAACCCTAAAATAGGCAAAAACAACAACAATTCTGGGTTGGTTCGGTTAATAGGTTAGTCCCAAAAATAATATAAAAGTGTATAATAAAGCCAGATAATGTCCAAAACAGAATATAATATAGCATGGAACAATAAAAAATTATAGATATGTTGGAGACGTATCATGCCTCTCTTCTCTCTCTCGGGCTATGACTTGGAATGAAGGATTTTACCCGGCGGTCGATTTGAGTCATTTCTTCCTCTTGTAGCTCCCTAGGACCATCAGTGGCAACGAATGGAGCGGGGTGGCTGAAGATCTATCTGCTCGTTGTCACCATCAATCTCCATGCGTGAAGCTAGTTGTGTTTGAATCTGTGGACAGTGGGAGGAAGTTTATGGCATGTGCAGAGAAGGTTAGACCCTCTTTCGTTGTTACAAATCATTTGTTAGATGTGATTCAGACACTGTCACGGTCCCAACCCATTCATACCACACCTTCAACCAAACACATCCTAAGGCAGTGTCACAGTTTGTACCTAGTATCTTAAATTCTTGCCATCTCGTCAGCGGTGCCATTAGAAAATTATTTGGCACCGCTTCAGCAGTTTGTGCAGCCAATTTTGGTCCACACAACCGAGCATCCAAGCAGTAAAATACTAAATCTTTATAGCACGAAGGAACTAGGCATTGGAACAACTACGTGCTCCAGAGTTCGGGTCCCTGATTTTTTTCACTGCATAGGCTCGCCAGTGCAGGGCACCGGTGCGAGATGTAGCAACATTTCTCTTTACACCAGTTTTGGCATACATAGTGGACAGCCTTAGTGCTATTAGTTCCATGTTACTAAATTTGTGCAGGTACACACCTATTCGTATCAATTTGTTGTCATCCAAACACTGTCGCTATGCTGTTGCAGTTATATTTAGCTTCCTCATAAAATGTTCAATTTGTTATTTATTGTACGTGAGTAAGAACTTGTAGCGTTGTTGTAGTTAATTATAGCTTCTGATGTTCCATAATTTGGTTGTTGTCTCAGTAGCAATTAATTCATTTGCACATTGATCTCTATGAGAAGATATGTCATAATTAACACATTTCTTCAGTTTTCAAAATAAGCATTGCTGATTTTCTATGTTGCTATAAACCCATTTTTCCTACAATTGTTACTGATCTAGTTTTAAATATTATATGATGAACGGAAGTGTTTTTACTTGGAGTGGGTTGATCAAGAGTGGACATAGTGTAGGATCTAGAAGTAGGTGTGTCTAGAGGGGGGGTGATTAGACACTTAGTGCTAAAGTTGCAATTTTTAGGCCTTTTTGGTTTGTGTGGAGTTTTAGGCACAATTTCAACATATCAAGCAAGCATGCAAAGAGTATATGAGCAGCGGAATGTAAAGCATGCAACTTTCAAGAATGTAAGGGGAAGGGTTCGGAGAATTCAAACGCAATTGGAGACACGGATGCTTTTCCCGTGGTTCGGATAGGTGGTGCTATCCTACATCCACGTTGATGGAGACTTCAACCCACGAAGGGTAACGGTTGCGCGAGTCCACGGAGGGCTCCACCCACGAAGGGTAATGGTTGCGCGAGTCCACGGAGGGCTCCACCCACGAAGGTTCCACGAAGAAGCAACCACCCACGAAGGGTCCACGAAGAAGCAACCTTGTCTATCCCACCATGGCCATCGCCCACGAAGGACTTGCCTCACTAGCGGTAGATCTTCACGAAGTAGGCGATCTCCTTGCCCTTACAAACTCCTTGGTTCAACTCCACAATCTTGTCGGAGGCTCCCAAGTAACACCTAGCCAATCTAGGAGACACCACTCTCCAAGAAGTAACAAATGGTGTGTTGATGATGAACTCCTTGCTCTTGTGCTTCAAATGATAGTCTCCCCAACACTCAACTCTCTCTCATAGGATTTGGATTTTGTGTAAAGAATATTTGAGTGGAAAGCAACTTGGGGAAGGCTAGAGATCAAGATTCATATGGTAGGAATGGAATATCTTGGTCTCAACACATGAGTAGGTGGTTCTCTCTCAGAACATATGAGTTGGAATTGTGTATGTGTTCTGATGGCTCTCTCCACAAATGAAGAGGAGGTGGAGGGGTATATATAGCCTCCACACAAAATCCAACCGTTACACACAGTTTTCCAATCTTGGTGGGACCGAATCAACAAACTCGGTCGGACCGAAAAGGTAAACCTAGTGACCGTTAGAGATTTTCGGTGGGACTGACATGCAACTCGGTAGGACCGATATGGTTAGGGTTTGGGCATAACGTAATCTCGGTGAGACCGATTACACAAACTCAGTGAGACCGAGTTTGGTAATAAGCTAACCAGAGAGTTGGTCAGGTAAACTCGGTGGGACCGATTTGCTCTTTCGGTGAGACCGAAAAGTTACAAAAAGGAAACAAAGAGTTTACACTACAATCTCGATGGGACCGATTCGCTAGATCGAAAAGTTACGAAAGGGAAACAGAGAGTTTGCAATCCCATCTCGGTGAGACCGAGATCCCTATCGATAGAACCGAATTGCTAGGGTTTGGCAGTGGCTTATGACAAGTGAAACTCGGTGGCGCCGGATAGAAAGAATCGGTGGGACCGAGTTTGGCTTAGGGTTTAGGTCATATGTGGATATGGGAAAGTAGTTGAGGGTTTTGGAGCATATCACTAAGCACATGAAGCAAGAGGCTCATTAAGCAACACCTCATCCCTCCTTGATAGTATTGGCTTTTCCTATGGACTCAATGTGATCTTGGATCACTAAAATGTAAAATGAAGAGTCTTGAGCTTGAAGCTTTAGCCAATCCTTTGTCCTTAGCATCTTGAAGGAGTTCCCACAACCTTTAGTCCATGCCACTCCATTGTTGAACTTATCTGAAACATGCTAGATAGAAATGTTAGTCCAACAAGAGATATGTTGTCATCAATTATCAAAACCACCTAGGGAGCACTTGTGCTTTCAATCTCCCCCTTTTTGGTAATTGATGGCAACATACATCAAAGCTTTAGATAAAGATATAAAGAACAGCAAGTAAAGCTTTGGAAGGACATGTAACAAGCATAGGCTCCCCCTGCATGTATACACTCATGTAAATATGAAATATAGAGGCATGTGAGAGCATAACCATGACAGAGTAGGCAATGTGTTACATGTATCTTGGCCATATGCATTAGAGCAAAAGATTATCAAGGAAAATACCTTCATGCTCATGAGTCCTTCTTGCAAACAGTATGTACATAAGCAAGAACTCCTCATACTCATGATTTTGATGCATATACTTACCTTGTGGTCTTGAGTTGGCTTAGGATGGAATGAACCTGCACAAACAAAGTTAGATAACACAGGTACATCCACTAGCCAGAGCAAACAAAAGAAACCACAAGAATACCAAGACTGGGATGACATGTAGAGAGTGAGTACAAGGTACCACATTGGATTCAACATGTCCCCAAGAATAAAGATATGCAATGAATTTGACTGATTTCTTTCCCTTAGGTGTCTTGCTCCCCCTGAATCTTACATGGGATATTGGGAGAAGATGGGGAACAGAAAATCAGAGCTGAAAGATACAAATGGATAGAACTTAATGCAAATACATGTCTTTCCCCCAAAAGGCATGTGACATCTCTCCTCTTGAACATCAAGCATCTGGGATCCTTGAGTATTCTCTCCCCTGGAAGTCTCTCTCTCCCCCTTAATACTTTCTCTCTTGTAGGTTTGGTCCTTGAGACTTTTTCTCTCCCTTGATGTGATCTCTCTCTCCTACAAGCTTTGATGTGATCTCTCTCTCCCCCTTTGACATCAATTTCCAAGAAGGGCTTTCTGGAATCCGTCATATAGGTTTGGTCCTTGAGACTCAGCACAAAGCAATGGATAAAACTGTGATGCTTGTAGAGGACAAGATTCATTGAGTAGAGCTGGATCAGAAGAAATATAGAACAAGTGGCAAACTGTTTTTCCTGTTGCGAAGTCAGTGGCACCAAGTGGTATGTTTCGGTGGCACCAAAAAGATTCGGTTGGACCGAAAATTACAAGTCAGTGAAACCGAGTTCACACAGAGAAAAACACTTGTCACCTCAGCTCACTAGACATGTAGGATCTCACAAAGATTTGCAATGAATTGCCTGAAGGATTTGCAAGGAATTAAATGCAAAAAATGCAGAACATAAACAGAAAGAAAAGAGAAGAGACTGAAAAGTCTAGATGGAGTTTTTTTTTGAAAAGGAGAAAGAAACTAAACATGCATGAGATACACACAAAAGGAACACAAGAGACCTTCATCTAGAGTTGGGCGGTGACATAGTCACCTATGTTAGAGTATATTGACTTAGGAGTCAAGTGAGAACACTTGATCATAGGTCATACTCATCGTTTAAGCTCAAAATGGGGTTATCATTTTTCGTTTAAGCATCTTGATGTATTCACATCTTGTTGAGTTGCTTTGACTCATGTCTTGGAGTAAAGCTTCTCTAAGATAGAATAACTTACCTTGGGTGGTGGTGTGGTTCTTGCTCATGTAGTTGAACTTGTGTGGGTGCTCAAGGTTGATGTAGCTCATCAAGAGTTGGGAGCACCACTTGGAGTTTGAGTTCATCTACCTACATGGGTTAGTTCTTGCAAGGAAGAGCACTTGTGTATCGAAAAATGACAATCATGAAGCTCAATATAGAATTTGTCAAAGGATATGTTTGAATGGTTTTGTGCTTCCTTGTCTTCAACCACCATTGTGTAGAGTCTTGGTGATGTAGAGATTGCTCAAGATGTGAGTGAGTCGCAATCTCATGGAATTAGATTCAACCAAGCACCTACATGGGTTAGACAACATGCAACGTGCAATATATCCAAGACATAAGATGGTTATCATAAGAGATATATCATGGATTAGTCATAAGCTCATGTCTTGCATGTATCCAATGGAGTTTCTACTCCAAGTTCGAAGCATCAATGATGTTCAATTCTCCTCTCAACCTGCAAAACACTTTCTCATCAAGAGGTTTAGTAAATATATCCGCTAATTGCTTATTGGTGCGAACATGCTTAAGATCAATGTCACCCTTAGCAACATGATCTCGAATGAAATGATGACGAACTTCAATATGCTAGTTCGAGAATGTTGTACAGGATTATGACCAATTTTGATAGCACTTTCATTGTCACAAAGTAGTGGAACATGTTTCACATAGATCCCATAATCTTTAAGAGTTTGGGTCATCCAAAGTAATTGAGCACAACATGAACCAGCGGCAATGTATTCCGCTTCGGCGGTGGATAAGGATACCGAGTTTTGTTTCTTGGAAGACCAAGACACAAGAGATCTACCAAGAAATTGACAAGTACCTGAAGTGGACTTTCTATCAACCTTATCTCCGGCATAATCCGAGTCGGAATAGCCAACAAGATCAAAAGAAGACCTCTTAGGATACCAAATGCCAAAATTTGGTGTATGGATTAAATATCTTACTATCCTTTTCACAGCCTTAAGATGACATTCTTTAGGAGCAGCTTGATATCGTGCACACATGCACACACTTAGCATAATATCGGGACGTGAAGCACATAGGTATAACAATGAACCAATCATAGAGCGATAAACCTTTTGATCAACCGGTTCACCATCTTTGGTCAAATCATTATGTCCACTAGTAGGCATGGGTGTAGACATACCTTTGCATTCTTGCATATTGAACTTCTTGAATAAGTCCTTGGTGTACTTTGTTTGAGAGACAAATGTACCTTCCTTAGTTTGCTTGATTTGCAAACCGAGAAAGAATTTGAGTTCACTCATCATAGACATCTCAAACTTCTCTGGCATTAGCTTTCCAAACTTTTCACTAAAGAGAGGGTTAGTTGAACCAAATATGATATCATCAACATAAATTTGGCATACAAATAGTTCTCCATTAACCCTTTTAGTAAAAAGAGTAGAATCAATTTTACCAATTTCAAAACCACTTGTAGTAAGGAACTTGGTCAAGCATTTATACCATGCTCTAGGAGCTTGTTTAAGACCATAAAGAGCTTTGTGAAGTTTGTAAACATGATTTGGTTTCTTAGGATTGATAAAACTGGGAGGTTGTTTGACATAAACTTCCTCCTCTATTTCACCATTTAGAAAAGCACTTTTGATGTCCATTTGGTACAAGGTGATATTATGGTGATTAGCATAGGCAAGTAAGATGCGAATGGACTCAAGTCTAGCAACAGGAGCATATGTCTCACCATAGTCCATACCTTCGACTTGTGTGTATCCTTGGGCGACGAGACGTGCTTTGTTGCGAACCACTTGTCCATCTTCATCTTGCTTGTTGCGAAACACCGATTTGGTACCAATGA
Organism: Triticum aestivum; assembly: GCF_018294505.1. Classification (NCBI taxonomy): domain Eukaryota; kingdom Viridiplantae; phylum Streptophyta; class Magnoliopsida; order Poales; family Poaceae; genus Triticum; species Triticum aestivum. The sequence continues at coordinate 573,593,713 of NC_057806.1, forward strand.
TGTTGTGGTTGTTGTCGGGCTTCTCAACTAATGTCCAAACTTGGTTTCTCTCAAAGTTGTGTAGCTCTTCATGCATAGCGTTTATCCAATCCGTACCTTCCAATGCTTCTTCAACCTTCATAGGTTCAATGCTAGAGATGAATGAATAGTTTTCACAAAAGTTAGCTAAACGAGTCTTTGAGCGAGTGATTCTCCCGGTTTGTATATCATTTAAGATTTGCTCGACGGGATGATCTTTGGCAATTCTTGCTCGAACTCGTGAGAGCTTTTGCTTGGGTCTTTGTTGAACATCTTCTTCATCTTGTTCTTCTTCTTGGTCTTCTTCATTGTTGACGTTGTCGTTCTCTTGTCGTGGTGGAGAAGGAGGTTGTTGATGTTCGTCTTGATGTATTTCCTCGTTTTCTTCATCTTGGTGTGTCCCACTTGTGGATGCTTCCGTGTCAATTCTTGGTTCACTTTGTCGTGAAGTAGAAGCTTCCACTTGGACGGATGAAGTACTCTCCTTCACCTCCGTTGGACGAATTTTGCCAATGGACAAGTCTTGGATTGCTTCTGAAGGGTCTTTGTCTCCTACATCAATTGGCAATTGCTCTACTTGCGAGCCATTAGATTCATCAAACTTCACATCTACCGTCTCTTCAACCTTTCGGATGAAATTGTTGTAGACACGGTAAGTGTGAGAGTTTGAGCCATAACCAAGTAGGAAACCTTCATGAGATTTAGGAGCAAACTTTGAACGACGATGCTTATCAAGAATGTAGCACTTTGAGTCGAATACCCGAAAGTATCCAACTTGGGGTTTGTTACCGGTGAGGAGCTCGTATGCCGTCTTGTCGAGTAGCTTGTGAAGATACAAGCAATTTGTTGTGTGACAAGCTGTCTCAACCACTTCTGCCCAAAAGTGCTTCGGCGTCTTGTATTTATCAAGCATCGTTCTTGCCATTTCGATGAGCGTCCGGTTCTTCCTCTCAACAACTCCATTTTGTTGAGGTGTGTACGTAGCCGAGAACTCGTGTGAAATCCCTTCTTCGTCAAGAAAGGTGTCCACATTTGCGTTCTTGAACTCTGTTCCGTTGTCACTCCGAACCTTCTTGATCTTCACGTCAAACTGATTTTGGGACTTCCTAGCGAAGTTTCTGAAGATCTTCTGGACCTGCGACTTGTCATTAAGAAAGAAACCCATGTAAATCTTGAAAAATCATCAACTATAACTAGACCAAAAGAATTTCCACCGAGACTCTTGTAGGCATTGGGACCAAAAAGATCCATATGAAGTAGCTCGAGTGGCCTCCTTGTGGTCATGATGTTCTTCACGGGATGTCTTCCTCCAACCTGTTTACCTGCTTGACAAGCACTGCAAAGTCTATCCTTATCAAATATGACATCATTAACTCCAAGGATATGATTTCCTTTAATAAGCTTGTCAAGGTTTCTCATGCCAACGTGACCTAGTCGTCTATGCCACAACCAACCTTTTGAGGATTTAGCAATAAAGCAAGTTTTAGGTTGTGCCTTTTTAGAGAAATCGACAATGTAAAGATCACCTCTACGCATACCAGTAAAGACCATTTTATGATTGTCTCGACAAAATACTTGGCACTCTACCTCAGTAAATAGGACATTCAAACCGAAATCAGCAAGTCTAGATACTGAAAGTAAGTTGTAGCCAAGAGATTCAACGAGCATGACATTTTGAATGGAACTATCATGTGAGATGGCCACCTTACCAAGGCCAACCACTTTACCCTTTGAATTATCACCAAAGGTGACATATTTTCGAGGGCCGTCATTTTCAGCAAGCTCACGGAACATCTCTTCATCTCCGGTCATATGATCAGTACATCCACTATCAAGAACCCATTCCTTTACTCCTGACTCATATCCCCGAAGATTTGCCATAAGACCAAAATGTCTCATTGCGTCATCAAGATCGAAGTCACTACCATCATCATCATCATCATAGTATCCATATTCACCATGATCTTGTGACTCATCATTTCCTAGAGAGGGTAATTCATTAGATAAATGATCATCAAAGTGGTCACCTTTATGAATTCTTATAGCTTTGAATATGATATCACTAATGATTCCAACATCTCCTTTAGCTCGCTTGAGATTGTCAAGCTCAAATAGATAATCACCAAAACTAGGATCACTAGAGTTCATCTTACTCAAGGCAATAGATTTATGGAGAATTTCATCCAAATTTTTCAAGGAATGATCGGGAAATCGTTCCTCAAGAAATTTCCATATAGTATAGGCACAATTAAGAGTAGGCAAATTAGCAATCAAATTTTTGGGCAATCCTCTAATGATGAGCTCAATAGTTCTAAGATTGCGAATCATGTCAATATCTTCATCTAGGGTAGGATGCAAAGGATCAATGTGAGGTGCACAAGGACTAGCAATATACTTGTTCAAATGATATTGATTGAAGATTACAAGCATCTCATTTTTCCACTCATGAAAATACTCTCCATCAAGAATAGGCACTCTATGTCTAAGACTCCCTAAAGTAGACACATCCATCTTCCTCCAATGGTGATTAAACCAAGGCAATGGAGACCAAAGCTCTGATACCACTTGTAGGATCTAGAAGTAGATGTGTCTAGAGGGGGGTGATTAGACACTTAGTGCTAAAGTTGCAATTTTTAGGCCTTTTTGGTTTGAGTGGAGTTTTAGGCACAATTTCAACATATCAAGCAAGCATGCAAAGAGTATATGAGCAGCGGAATGTAAAGCATGCAACTTGCAAGAATGTAAGGGGAAGGGTTTGGAGAATTCAAACGCAATTGGAGACACGGATGTTTTTCCCGTGATTCGGATAGGTGGTGCTATCCTACATCCACGTTGATGGAGACTTCAACCCATGAAGGGTAACGGTTGCGCGAGTCCACGGAGGGCTCCACCCACGAAGGGTAATGGTTGCGCGAGTCCACGGAGGGCTCCACCCACGAAGGGTCCACAAAGAAGCAACCACCCACGAAGGGTCCACGAAGAAGCAACCTTGTCTATCCCACCATGGCCATCGCCCACGAAGGACTTGCCTCACTAGTGGTAGATCTTCACGAAGTAGGCGATCTCCTTGCCCTTACAAACTCCTTGGTTCAACTCCACAATCTTGTCGGAGGCTCCCAAGTAACACCTAGCCAATCTAGGAGACACCACTCTCCAAGAAGTAACAAATGGTGTGTTGATGATGAACTCCTTGCTCTTGTGCTTCAAATGATAGTCTCCCCAACACTCAACTCTCTCTCATAGGATTTGGATTTTGTGGAAAGAAGATTTGAGTGGAAAGCAACTTGGGGAAGGCTAGAGATCAAGATTCATATGGTAGGAATGGAATATCTTGGTCTCAACACATGAGTAGGTGGTTCTCTCTCAGAACATATGAGTTGGAATTGTGTATGTGTTCTGATGGCTCTCTCCATGAATGAAGAGGAGGTGGAGGGGTATATATAGCCTCCACACAAAATCCAACCATTACACACAGTTTTCCAATCTCGGTGGGACCGAATCAACAAACTCGGTCAGACCGAAAAGGTAAACCTAGTGACCGTTAGAGATTTTCGGTGGGACTGACATGCAACTCGGTAGGACCGATATGGTTAGGGTTTGGGCATAACGTAATCTCGGTGAGACCGATTACACAAACTCAGTGAGACCGAGTTTGGTAATAAGCTAACCAGAGAGTTCGTCAGGTAAACTCGGTGGGACCGATTTGCTCTTTCGGTGAGACCGAAAAGTTACAAAAAGGAAACAAAGAGTTTACACTGCAATCTCCGTGGGACCGATTCGCTCTTTCGGTGAGACCAAAAAGTTACGAAAGGGAAACAGAGAGTTTGCAATCCCATCTCAGTGAGACCGAGATCCCTATCGGTAGAACCGAATTGCTAGGGTTTGGCAGTGGCTTATGACAAGTGAAACTCAGTGGCGCCGGATAGAAAGAATCGGTGGGACTTGGATTAGGGTTTAGGTCATATGTGGATATGGGAAAGTAGTTGAGGGTTTTGGAGCATATCACTAAGCACATGAAGCAAAAGGCTCATTAAGCAACACCTCATCCCTCCTTGATAGTATTGGCTTTTCCTATGGACTCAATGTGATCTTGGATCACTAAAATGTAAAATGAAGAGTCTTGAGCTTGAAGCTTTAGCCAATCCTTTGTCCTTAGCATCTTGAAGGAGTTCCCACAACCTTTAGTCCATGCCACTCCATTGTTGAACTTATCTAAGACATGCTAGATAGAAATGTTAGTCCAACAAGAGATATGTTGTCATCAATTATCAAAACCACCTAGGGAGCACTTGTGCTTTCACATAGTCTTTGAAGATGTGCCTAGCGAAGCTCTGGAGCATGTATGAGGAAGAGAACATACGTAGGCTTAGAGAAAGTGTTGTCAATGCTGAAGGATATTTGAAGATGCAGGATAAAAAGAGGAAGGTGGAGAATGAGATCAGATTTTTTAAATCAGACTTTGCTAAGATGGTGTTGGCGAAGGAGGAGGCACTTTCCCAATTGGCCAGTGCAAAATATGTTCTTACTGAACTGAAAGCAGAGGTGGATAAGACGAGCCTGGATGATCTCAATTTGGGAATTGAATATATTGTTCTAACATTGTTCTTATGAAGTTGAACTAGCTATATGTTGTATTGTGCTATTTTCATGTAGCTATCGTACTGTGATGTTATAATATATTTATGTGCCTAATATGAAATTGGAAAATAGTTGTTCGATATGAAATGTGAATTTACGTAATACTGGAATTATTAATTGTAAACTAATAAACCTGCTAAATGTGTCATGGAACTTTGCAAACGGTTCTAGCAATAAAAGCGCCTGTGATGGATAGCCCAATGCCACACAGTTTTCTTCATCAAATCGTGTGTGATATAGTTGATAAAAGCAAATAGTTAACCAAGGCAGTGTGTGTATGTGATAGTTACACCTTTCACACACGAGCCTACACATAGAACTATGTGGGATGTACATACAAACGGAAACGTTTTCCCTAGATTGACTGTGTGGGATGTACATAAGAACGGAAACGTATTCCTTGGATTGGCTGTGTGTGATATACATACGAACGGAAACGTTTTCCCTGGATTGACCGTGTGGGATGTACATAAGAACGAAAACGTATTCCTTGGATTCACCGTGTAGGATGTACATACCTACGGAAATGTTTTTTTGGGATTCACCGTGTTGGATGTACATACCTACAGAAATGATTAGGTTTCAATGCCTCGCCCGATCGCACACGACCCTTGCTTGTGCCCCAGGAGGGCCTATCCCCGACGATTTCTGGGTTGTGTGGGAAGGACCCCCCCTATCTCCCACACTCACTTGACGATGGTTCCAAATGTCGTCGCGGAAAGGGGTTAAAAACAATTTGTATAGCACCGACACATACCAGTGTAGGTTCAACACACTTCTGCAAGTTGTTAAGAGTACCTAGATTGGGTTTACTTCCCATCCCTGATGCCTCCTTGAGCACTAGGGCACGGACATTGGATGCAACTGGATGGCGAGGCTTCGCGATGTCAACGGGAGGGTCATCATGGATATACTATGGGATCGCGAAGATAGGTTTAGAGGGGGTGAATAGATACTAACAAGCAAAAGGTGCAGGTTTTAATTTTCTTGGAACTTAGGCAGATTTTAGCACAAGTTAAGTGGCAAGCAATTCAATCTAGACATGCATATCTAGAATATAGGCAAGGAATAGTAGACAACATGCAAGTGCAAGAAAGTAAAGGGGTGGAGTATGGAAGATCAAACGCAATGAAGACACAATGATTTTTGGCATGGTTCTGATAGGTAGTGCTATTGTACGTCCACGTTGATGGTGACTTCAACCCATGGAGGGTAACGCTGCAGAGTCCATGGAGGGCTCCACCCACAAAGGGTCCACGAAGAAGCAACCTTGTTTATGGAATCATGATTTCCGTCCACGAAGGACTAGCCTCACTCGGGGTAGATCTTCACAAAGTAGGTGATCTCCCTGCCCTTACAAACTCCTTGGTTCAACTCCATAAGCTTTGGAATCTCCCAAGTGACACCAAACCAATCTAGGAGGAAACACTCTCCAAAAGGTAATAGATGTTGTTGTTGATGATGAACTCCTTTCTCTTGTGCCTCAAAAGATAGTCTCCTCAACACACAATCACTATCTCGTAGATTTGGCATGGTAGTAGGAGAAGGAGTGGAGTGGAGTGGAAAGCAACTTGAGGGGGCTAGAAATCAAGGATCAAATGTTGGAGTGGAATCCCCTTGATTTCAACACAAGTGTATGTAGTTCTCTCTCAGAAAATGGATATGTGAAGTGGTAGTTTTGTTCTGGTTGCTCTCTCTAAGAGTTGGTGGAATGGGTGGGGTATATGTAGGCAGCACCAAAAATCTAAGTGTTACACACCTTTTTGCACAACTCGGTGGGACCAAGGTGGAATCACTCGATGAGACTGTCGGAGTAATGGGCCACGGGTAGGCCAACCCGAGCCCCAGAACCTTTCAAGACACCGGGCAGGCTGCGCCCCTCAAGACCCCAAGACGGAGAGCCGCCTTCAAGAAGTCCACGACAAGACGGCCGACTGACCACTCGCGGCCGAGTCCCAGGGACGACCGCGGGGTAAGCCGACTCCTGACTGGCGACTTCCGGAGAAGCCGGCTTTGGGGAGTCGGCCTGCGATTCCAACAAACCCCGTGACCTCATCAAGGGGGACGGGGCAGGGCAGTGGCTACAGTGAAGCCCACTCCCGCCCCTTACCAAGGGTGGGCATGGCCACAGCACGCTGTACCCCGGAAGATCTCCGTGCAGTGTGGAACTGTTGTCGTGCCGGCCCTGACATCAGCACCGCGGGACCAAATCCTGCACCCACGACGGCTTGTCTGTACGGCTCAGAGGCAGCGGGTCTCACCAGTCGGTGAGACCCCAAGAGACGGCAAGAGGACCACCAGTCGGACCCATCAGAAGTCGGCTTGGGGGAGTCGGCCGAGCCCTCCCCCGGGGCCCATGCACCATTAATCAAGATGTGATGGAGAGTGGCAATAGTGATCGGCCGCCAGGCGGCGGGGCTGTTGCCACGACCCCATGATCAAGCCCGTGTCATCAGAAGCACGGCTACAGTAATCAGCAGCCGGCAAGACCTGCCCGCGGTGGACGCGGCCTGTCGGCTCCGTACCAGGCCAGTCAGTGGGGCCCGCCAGCCGGCGGACCCCAGTGGTCGGCAGAGAAGACGGAGGCCAGAGGCGCTGACGGCTGGGCCCGCGTCGAGCCGGATTACCATTGTACCCCTGGGGGGTAGGCCTATATAAACCCCCTAGGGCACCCATGCAAAGGGTTGGAACCCATTAGCTCTAGACTAGATCATATAGAAGGGAGAGAGCTAGCCTTGCCCTCTCCTACCTCCTAGAAACAGCTCAAGGAGCAACCGTGTAAACGCTTTGCCATAGTGATCATGCGGAGACCCCGCAGAGCAGCAGTAGGGGTATTATTTCCTCGGAGAGCCCTGAAGCTACGTAAGATTTGCCAGCGTGCATGTCTTCGCCTCATCCCGTTTCCAGGCACCGGCGACGTTCTACTAGCCCCCACCATGATAAGCCATCCTTTGGCATATGTCGCACCAAACCCCCGACATTTGGTGCCCACCATGGGGCCTGGTGCACCGCCGTCCGGAGACCTGTTCTGGACGGGAACCCTTTTTCTCCCTAGCGAGCGCAGCCAGCTAGGCACGCCAGACGGAGTTTGCGCCGACGCGCTAAGCGGCGTTGAGATTGCCTGCGCAGCCAGCTGCCTGGCCGAACTTGTCGGCGAGGTCCGCCTCTCCGACGAACCTGCATCCAACGCAGGCACGGGCGGCCCCGAGAGCCTCCTCGCGGGCCTCCTCGATCAACTCCACGTTTCCGGTGAGCCTGTCATAGACTTGGAGTCTGTGGGCTCCACCGACCCGATGCTGGTCGACTCTGACACCGCGTCGCTCGACGCGTTCCTCACCAACGTGGTGGTCTACGATGAACCTCTCCCTCGTGCGGAGAGCAACGGAAGCACCGTCACCGAGGTGCTCGTCATTAGTCATGATGAGCTCCCCGGCGGAGGAGCGCATGACTCACTCGGCGTGGCGCTGCAAGACCTAACTGCACCAATTCCGGAAGACGCTAACGCAGAGACGTTGGAGGCGCGCCGCCTTCAGCTCGTTGAAGGCGCGAAGAAGCTGGCCAGCATGAGACGCTTGTCAGAAGCCTACCAGCGAGAGATGGATCGCACCGTCGGCGGCTCGCCGGCTCCGGCAGGGCCCAGCCGCCTTGGCGCGGTCCAGCAGCGCGGCGTAGCCATCGCCAACCTGTTTGGGGCAAGCCGCCCTGTGTACGCTACACCAGCGGAGAACATCCGAGCCGCCCAGGCAGCGGCGGATGAGCTGGACAATTTCGAGGGCGAAGAGCGCCGCCTCATGATGGAGCGAGTCCAGCGGCTCCTCGACGCGGCCGCCGCGCAGAACAAGGCCGGCTGCCGCACGGAGGCGCTGCAACGGCCAAACGACGACCTTCACCGAGATCAAGGCGCGATGTCTCGGACGCTGACTGGCGGCGCCCGAGGAAGAAGGGACAAGGAGCCAGCTGTCAGCCACAGTCGGACTCGCATTACCATAGAGCGCGACCGAGACGGACGCCCGAGAGCAGTGGAACGATGGGACAACTGTCCGCCTCCCCCTCCCCGCAAGGAGAGGCGAGTCTTCCCGCCGCCTGTTGACCATCCGACTCTCGGCGAACGCCTTGGCCGCCGAGAGGGAGTTGGAGAGAATGACGCCCGCCACCGGATCGACTGACTTCACCGATCCTTAGCGCTGGAAGAAGAAGACGAGTTGGGTCCGCCTTGTTTCGGGCTCCGCATTCGGGACGAGCCCTTTCCCAGAGGGTTCACGCTCCCAAGAGACACGCCCAAGTATACCGGCTCCGTGAAGCCGGAAGACTGGCTAGTCGACTACTCCACGGCTGTCAGCATAGCAAACGGCAACAAGCGTGTCGCCGTAAAGTACGTTCCGCTCATGCTCCAGGGCACGGCCCGGACATGGCTGAACAGCCTAAAGCCCCGCATCATTAACAGCTGGGTCGACTTCACCGAAGCATTCGTCCGCAACTTCACCAGCACGTACAAGCGTCCTCCCAAGCCTCGTCAGCTCTCCTTGCGCGTGCAAGGCCCCGATGAGTCGACTCACGATTACCTCACACGTTGGACCGAGCTTCGAAACTCCTGTGAGGGCGTGCACGAGGTGCAGGCCATCGAGTACTTCACAGCCGGGTCCAGAGAAGGCACCCTCCTCAAGTACAAGCTCCTCTGCGACGAGCCAGAAACCCTCGACGAGCTGCTGATCATAGCGGACAAGTACGCCACGGCCGTCTCCTCCATGAAGGCGGAGATTCAAATCAGCACAACTGGCAAAGTGGCTCCTCAAGCTCCAAGAACTCCGGCGGCAGACGCCAGCCAGCGACAACAGCAGGGCGACCACAAGCGCAAGGCCCCGCAGCCGGCTTCCAGCAGCCGGCAGGTCGCGACCGTTGAAGCCCAGCAACCAGATGAGCAGCCCCCGCCCAAGCGACAGAAAGGCGGCAAGCCAAACTGGTTGCCGGCCTTCTCCTATGAGCAGGCCTTGGATGGACCTTGCAAGTTCCATAGCAGCGCGAAGCCGTCGAATCACACCACCCGGAAGTGCCACTGGCTCACCAGGATCGCCAAGGGAGACAGCCTCCTGCCTCCCCTGCCTGCTGGGCAGCCGCCTCCGCCGCCACCCCAGCAGCCGGCTGTCAGGCCAGTCGGCGCGGTACAAGACGAATACCCTGAAGAGCACGGATCCTACGTGGTGTTCACCAGTGTGGCTGATGATCGATGCAGCAGGCGGCTGCAGCGACAAGAGGTGAATGCAGTAGCGTCGGAGACGCCAGAGTTCATGCACTGGTTTGAGAAGCCCATCAGCTGGAGCAGGGCTGACCATCTAGAAGTGATGCCGAGTCCGGGCTCCTATGCCTTGGTCCTGGATGCCACCTTTGCTACGAACAGACGAGCCGCGCGTTTCTCGCGAGTTCTGATAGACGGAGGCAGCAGCATCAATATCCTGTACAAGGACACCATGGAGAAGTTAGGAATCAAGCAAAGACAGCTTCAGAACAGCCGAACTGTGTTCCACGGCATTGTTCCTGGGCTTTCCTGCTCGCCAATTGGCAAGATCCTGATGGACGTCCTCTTTGGAGACAAAGATCACTTCCGCAGAGAGTCTGTTTGGTTTGAGGTGGTGGACCTTGAGAGCCCATACCATGCGCTACTTGGCCGACCCGCCTTGGCCAAGTTCATGGCGGTCCCCCACTACGCCTACCTCAAGATGAAGATGCCCAGTTCCAGGGGAATTCTGACTATGGCTGGCGACTACCGGAAGTCGTCTGCTTGCGTGGCTGAGAGTAGTCCGCTGGCCGAGTCCCTGGTAATCGCGGCCGAGAAGCGGCTCCTTGAGCGAGTTGTGGCGATGGCCGGCAAGCAGCCTGAGGTATCGCCCAACCCAAAAGAGTTGGAGGCTGAGGGTTCGTTCAAGCCGGCCAAAGAGACAAAGAAGATACCCTTGGATCCGGAGCACCCAGCGAGGTAAGCCGTCGTAGGGGCAAACCTCGACAGCAAATAGGAAGGCGAGCTCGTCGATTTCCTCCGTGAGAATTGGGATATCTTCGCATGGTCCCCCAAAGACATGCCAGGTGTACCAACGGAATTCGCCGAGCACAAGTTACATGTCCGATCTGATGCAAAGCCGGTCAGGCAGCCCCTGCGCCACCTATCAGAAGAGAAGAGAAGAGTTGTCGGAGAAGAGATAGCCCGACTCCTAGCAGCCAGCTTCATTATGGAAGTGTTCTTTCCAGAATGGCTAGCAAATCCGGTCCTGGTACTGAAGAAGAACAAGCAGTGGCGAATGTGTATTGACTACACGAGCCTCAACAAGGCCTGCCCCAAGGACCCATTTGCTCTACCAAGAATCGATCAGGTGATAGACTCCACAGCCGGATGCGAGCTGTTGAGTTTTTTGGATGCATACTCAGGATATCACCAGATCAAGCTGAACCCGGCTGACAGACTAAAGACCGCCTTCATCATGCCGTTTGGAGCCTTCTGCTACCTCACCATGACGTTCGGCTTAAGGAACGCCGGCGCCACCTTTCAGCGTTGCATGCAGAAGTGCCTCCTCAAGCAGCTCGGCAGGAACGCCCACGTCTATGTAGACGACGTGGTGGTGAAGACGGAAAAGTGTGGAACACTGCTGGAAGATCTCAAGGAGACCTTTGAGAACCTACGCCGATTCCAGATCAAGCTCAATCCCGAGAAGTGTGTCTTCGGAGTACCAGCCGGCCAGCTCCTTGGCTTCCTGGTCTCTGAACGCGGCATAGAATGCAACCCAGTAAAGATCAAGGCCATTGAGAGAATGGAGGTACCCAGCCGACTGCTGGATGTGCAAAAGTTCACTGGTTGCTTGGCATCCCTCAGCCGATTCATCAGTCGGCTGGGCGAGAAAGCTCTCCCCTTATACCAACTCATGAAGAAGACCACTTTTTTCGAGTGGAACCATAAGGCGGACGAAGCTTTTCTCCAGTTGAAGAAGATGCTGACTACTCCACCCGTCCTGGCGGCTCCGACTCCCAAGGAACCTATGCTCCTGTACATCGCCGCCACTAGCCGGGTGGTCAGCACGGTCATTGTAGTGGAACGCAAGGAGGAAGGCAAGGCACTACCTATCCAGAGACCGGTATATTACCTGAGCGAAGTACTGTCGACCTCCAAGCAGAACTACCCCCACTACCAGAAGATGTGCTATGGTGTACACTTTACTACCAAGAAATTGAAGCCTTACTTTCAAGAGCATCCAATCACGGTGGTCTGCACGTTCCCACTTGCCGAGAACATTGGTAGCCGAGATGCTTCTGGCTGAGTGGCCAAGTGGGCCATAGAGCCGGCTCCTTACACCATCCACTACCAGTCCCCGCACCGCTATCAAGTCACAAGCACTAGCTGACTTCCTCATCGACTGGGCCGAGACCCAGTACCTACCTCCAGCTCCTGACTCCACCCATTGGCGGATGCATTTCGATGGCTCCAAGATGCGCACCGGCTTGGGAGCCGGCGTCGTCCTCACCTCTCCTAAAGGCGACAAGCTCAAATACGCATTACAAATCCATTTCGCCGCCTCCAACAATGCCGCCGAGTACGAGGCGCTCATTCACGAGCTCCGGCTTGCCAAAGAACTTGGCATCCGCCGGATCTTGTGTTATGGCGACTCGGACTTAGTGGTCCACCAATCATCTGGCGACTGGGACGCGAAAGACGCAAACATGGCGAGCTACTGTTTCCTCGTGCAGCAGCTCAGCGGGTATTTTGAAGGGTGCGAGTTCCTCCATGTGCCAAGAAACGACAACGACCAAGCAGATGCCTTGGCACGAATCGGCTCTACCCGCCAAGCAATACCATCTGGCGTCGCCCTTCAACGCCTCCTCAAGCCATCCGTCAAGCCTTCACCAGAATCAAACTCCATTTTTGTGCCGGCTCCTCCCGAAGACGTCGGATCCGACTCCAGAGCTCCGGCAGTCGGTACGGGGATTTTGGCGGATGACTCCAAAGCCGCCACAGTCGAACCCGGCCCGGGGACCGCGGCGACGGACTCGAAGACTCCAGAACTCAGCCCAAGGGCCGCGCCAGTCGGCTTGGGGACTTCATTAACCTAGCAAGCAGTTGTTGACTCCAACCCGCCGCCTCCCAGCCCAACCGCCCTCGTCCAAGTCGCAGTTCTGGCAGTTGAAGAAATAGCAGCACCCTCATGGGCCCAGCCCACCCTCAAATTCCTGGTGAACAAAGAGCTGCCAACTGATGAGACCTCAGCTTGGCAAGTACAACATCGGGCGGCAGCCTACACCATAGTCAACAAAGAGCTGGTCAGGCGCAACGTCACTGGTGTCTACCAGCGCTGCGTAGAGCCAGAGCAAGGCCAAGTGATTCTCAAAGACATCCATCAAGGCGAGTGCAGCCACCATGCGGCTTCAAGAGCACTCGTCGCCAAAGCCTTTCGACACGGTTTCTTCTAGCCAACTGCCTTGGAAGAGGCCAAGGAGTTGGTCCAAAAATGCAAAGGGTGCCAGAAGTTCAGCTCCAAGCCGCACCAGCCAGCTTCTGCACTCAAGACCATCCCCATTGCCTGGCCTTTCGTAGTTCGGGGACTAGACATGGTGGGACCATTGAAGACAGCACGAGGTGGCTTAACTCACTTACTTGTCGCAGTGGACAAGTTCACCAAGTGGATAGAAGCGAAGCCAATCAAGAAGCTGAACGGTCCAACTGCCATGACTTTCATCGCTGATATCACAATTCGGTACGGCATACCACACAGCATCATCACCGACAACGGCACAAATTTCGCCAAAGGCGCCTTGGCCCGTTTCTGCGCAACACATGGCATCCGACTGGACCTAGCGTCTGTCGCCCATCCACAGTCAAACGGCCAGGTGGAGCGAGCAAACGGCCTCATCCTGTCCGGCATCAAGCCCCGGCTGATCGAGCCTCTAGAGCGCTCGGCTGGCTACTGGCTCGATGAGCTACCAGCCGTCCTCTAGAGTCTGCGCACGACTCCAAACAAGTCAACCGGCTTCACGCCTTTCTTCCTCGTCTATGGTGCCGAAGCCGTCATCCCAACGGACATAGAGTTCGACTCCCCACGAGTCACCATGTACACCGAGGAGGAAGCAGAAGAAGCACGACAAGACGACGTCGATCTGCTAGAAGAGGGCCGGCTGCTGGCACTCAGCCGGTCCAGCATCTACCATCAGAGCCTGCGCCGATACCACAACAGGAAGGTTAGGCCAAGATCTTTCCAAGAAGGCGACCTTGTGCTCCGGCTGATCCAGCGAACAGCCGGCCAGCACAAGCTGTCGGCGCCTTGGGAAGGCCCTTTCATCATCAGCAAAGTACTGGGCAACGACTCCTACTACCTGATTGACGCTCAGAAGCCCCGAGCATGCAAGAGGGACGACTCCGGCAAGGAGACAGAGCGGCCATGGAATGCAAATCTCCTCCGAAGATTTTACGTTGATGCAGTATGTACCACGCTACCTTTTGTATTAAAGTACCAAGACTTCGGGCCCCCCGAGACAAACTCGGGGACTGCCCTCTTTTGTCTGTATGATAAAGATTATGCCTACAAGTATGTTACTCTTTGTCATGCCGCTTGGCACCGGGCTCGACAAGTTGGCCCGGGGACTTGCCGCCTTGCACTATGAAATGCTTCCTGCAGTCAGACAAGTAGTGTGTAAACACCTAAACCGTCTCCTGTCAGAAGCCGCAGCTCGCAGAGCGACTGAATGGTGGGCAGAAGTAAGGTAGAATGGGCATTCGCATGAAAAATGGCTAAGGACTCAAAGCATAAAACATAGCTCAAGATGGCTTCTAGCCTTTCTCGCAAACCGACTCTCGAATAGTCGGATTACCGTCTTCTATTCAAGTTGCTCAAAAAACTCTTAAAAACGGCTAAGTACTTGCCTTCCCAAAGTAGCCAAGCATTTGATCCAGCGGCAGTCCGTAGAGCGGCTGTCTGATTGGCAAGGCAGGCAACTAAGAGAAAGCAGCAAAGGAAAAAAGCCAAAAGAGCAATGAGCAAGAAAAGATGGAACTCGAATAAATATATTTACATAACATAGGCCCTTGGCCGAATCTTCGAGCAGAAGTTCAAAATACACCCCGCGGGTGGAATTGTGCGAATTAACATGTTCTTCAAAGACTACTGAAGCAGATAAAATAAAGCGGCAGCTTAGGAAGCAACAGACGGATTCAAAGGGTCGGAGGAGGCGGCAGGATCAGGCGTCGGGGCGGCCAGCTGGCTAGTCTCGGCTTGATTGCCTCCGGTGGCAGTCAGGTCGGTCGCATGCGGCTCGTTGCTGGAGGCGCGGTCGAGCTGAGGCTGGCCGTCTGCTCCGTCCTCTGGTGCCTCCATCTCGCCTCCGTCCTCCGCCTCGCCTTCTTCCTCGACGCTGGAGCCAATCACCTCCGCCGAGTCCTCGTTGTAGTCTGGGTTCATCCCAAACCACTCCGGCGGTACCTCCTCACCGTCTTCAGACCGCTCGGGGACGAAGATGCTGGTGTTGGTGTACTCGGCGATCACCGCAGAACACTTGACGAGGGCGTCTTCCGCAGCTGCCAGCTCCGGCTGGGCCTCCGACTGAAGCGTGGCCAGCCCGTCTAGATCCAGCCCCGGATACCATGCCTTGACGAACTCCAAGGCCCGACGCGCTCCAGCTCGGGCCGAAGAGCCCTTCCAGGCCTCAAGATGACCAGCCGCGACCTCTAGACAGTCGGCCGTCAGGCTGGGGGTGCGCGGAGCCTGCATGTCCGGCCACAGGGCGGCAATCGCCTGGGCACCAACACGCTGAAGCCGGCGCAGCATCCGATGAGCCGGCCGAAGGCGAGCCTCGATGCTCAGGATGTGCTCGTCAAGAGTTCGGTGGGCGTCGGCGGCAATCTCTGCGCCCTCCGACCTTCTCGGTCAGCCTCAATGGCTTGGATGGCGGCCTGCGAGTGCCCAAGAAAGAAGTCTGCAAAGACAGGAAGAAACAAAGAAGCAAGTCAAAAACCAGAAGTCGGCACGACTTAAATCGGCAGCTCGAAGAAAGAAAGTAAAGAAACTCACCATCAATGATGTATTCAATCTCATGGAAGCCGGAGGCCAGCATCGCCTCCTTGTCGGACCAGGAGGAGCGCTCGCTCGCGAACTTAGCCAGGAGGGCGGTTTTCGTCTCCTCCGCCTCCCTCTGCGTCTTCACAAGTAGCTCCTTCTGCTCTACCAATTGAGTGGCCAGCAGGTCGCGCTCCGTGGCGAGCTTGCCGCACTCCTCCTCTTTGGCACGCAAAGCGGAGTTGGCGTCACTCAGCTGCTGTTGAAGAGTAGCGTTGGCTCCTGAAAAGAAGGAAGAAAGAAGGCATTAAGTCATCAGGTAAAGAAGGTCGCTGGGAGATCCGGCCCGACTGCTCAGTAGTCGGCCCAAATCTCAGGGACTACAGCCCGCGGGTGCGCCAGCGCGCCCCCGCAAAGAAGGAAAAGGACTTACTCCGGCTCTCCGACAAATCGGCAGTCCGCTTGCCCAGCTCTTCAATGTTACAGTTGAAGGCAGTGACGCGGAGGTTGTGGTAATCCTGCATCAAACGTTTCAGACAAAAAGTTAATACCCAGAGTTCATCAATTGGAGTTCCAGGCCGCCTGCTCAGCAGCCAGCCCGAAACTCGGGGACTACACCCAGTGGGTGCGCTGGCGCGCCCCCACAGAGAGGAACAAGAAAACAAAGACCAAAGGAAAAAACATACCCGGACGGCTGCCCACGACGCCAGGAACGCCTTGGTGCAACTCTGGAGAGCGTCGCCCTCAGCGTGAAGCTTTGCCTGGACGTCCAAGAGCGCCTGGTTCAGCGGCCCTGTGCCGCCTCCTCGCACCCACCCAATAGGCGCGGCGCTTGTCGCTTCGGCGCCTGAGATCGCCGAGCTGGCGGTGCCGGCTTCCAGGGGGCGGAGTGCCGAAGTCGCCTTCTCCAGACGGCGGCGCGTTGGCAAGCCGACTTGGAGGAGCAGCCTCACCACGGCCTCGTCTTCGGTTGGCGGCACCGGATGGTCCGCTGGCTGCTCCCCTTGCGCACTCACAGACGGCGGCGGAGGCGGCGGCGGAACAATCATGTCCGGCATAGAGGGGTCGCCGCCTTCCCTCTCCACGACGGGGTTCTCACCGCCGGCTTCCCCAGTCTGCCCCATGAACTCCGGAGGCGGCGACGCAGAGTTCAACGGGGTGACGAACACCGCCGATTGGCGGCGTGCGGCTTCCTCAGCCTGCCGCTTCGTCGCGGCGGTGGCTTCGGCCTCCACCAGTTTTTTCTTGGAAGAGGCCTCCACCTTCTCCAGGCGAACGGCCTCTTCTTCGTTGCGCTTCTCCTGCGCATTCCGCTCCGTCACCTCCCGGAGGTCAGCAGCGGGGTCAATCCGCCGAGTGGTGGCGGACGTTTCCGCTGACCCCATGACGGAGGCGGCGGTGACCCTCTCAAGAGTGAGGGGAGCCCTGAAGCAAGGGGAGCAAGCAAAGACTTAGACAAAGCCACAAAGAAAGAATAAAGCATTGAGACAGAATACTCACGCGGAGACCAATGGTGGCTTCTTCACTTCCTTACGGAAGCGGATGGCCTTCGCGGCCGCCTCGTCCCGCTGGGTCGCCGCAGCCGAACCCTTGGGTTTCTTCGGCCGACTGCCGAACAAGGTCGGCACGGCCCTGCGCTTCTTCCCGCCGCCTGGAGCACCCGACGTGGCAGAAGAGCCCGCACCAGGCTGGCTAGCTCCTGGCCGATGGCGGGGGGCGACTTCCCCCTCGACGACATCGTCAGGCCAGTCGGCGAAAGTGGCCGAAGGCCTGAAGTCGCCTGCTGCTCCTCCTTCTCCCTCGGCGTCGTCCTCCAGAGCCGCCGCCCCCAGATCGGGGTCGTCGACATCGCTCTTCGCCCGGTCGGCGAGGAACTCGCGGGCTAGCCCCGAGGTGCCAGCTGGCGGGTGGAGGAGGGGATTCTGACCAAAGCCGACTGTTCAAAACAAACTCGGCGAGAGAGAAGACAATCCAGAGAAAGAAAAGACAGGCAACTCACCACGGGCGGAGGGTTGGCACGGGAGTACGGCTCCTTGCCGAACCGCCAATCCTCCAGGAGCTTGCTATCCGAGAGGTAGTTCACCATGAAGGCCACCTCTTCGTGAGGCATGTCCTTGGTGCACATCCGACTCGGGTCACGGTGCCCGCTCATCTGGCATATCATGTGGGGGCGGCCTTGGAGTGGGAGAACTCGGTGTGCCATGAAGGCGGCCAGCAGGTCTGGACCAGTCAAACCCTCGACTGCGTCAGCACTCGGAGTCGCGCGATGGCACCGGCTCCTGCAGGCGTCAGCGACTTGGCCCGGTACGACCAGTTGGGCAGTCGCCCAGCCGGCGGGCCAGCTTCGAAAGCCGGCAGGTTGACCCAGTCCCCCCTCGCGGAGACACTCCTGACGTAAAAGTAGGATCTCTGCCACATCTTCACCGACTTTATCAGCGAGATGGAGGGGAAGGGATTGTCGGCCCCCGACCTTCGCACGGTGATGAAAGCGCCGCACTGAGCCGGCACGCCCGCGGCCTGGGTGCCGAGCTTGGAGAAGAAGAACTCCCCCCAGAGCTCGAGGGTGGGGAGGACTCCGAGGAAGCCTTCGCACAAGGCCACGAACACGGACAGCAGCACCACTGTGTTGGGGGTGAGGTGGTGCGGCTGGAGGCCGTAGAACTCCAGGAAAGATCGGAAGAAACTGCTCGCCGGCAGCCCCAACCCGCGCAAACAGTGTGAGCGGAAGATGACCCGCTCGCCCTCCTGCGGCGCGGGGGAAATCTCCCCCTTCGGCGCAAGCCGCACCCGCACGTGATCCTCGCGGGGAAGCCGACGAGTCCGGCGAAGGAACTCGATGTGGTCGTCGTGAACTTCGGAGCCGTTCCAAGTGCCGGAGCGCACCGGGGGAGGCACGGCGGCGGAGGAAGATCTCATCGCGAGCTGATCGCCACGGCGCTCGCCGGAGCTTGGGAGCGCGACGGAGCGAAGAAGAAGAAGGAGGAGGAGAGCGAGGAGCAGTGAGAAGGAAGAAAGTGAGGAGTGGTGGGAAGAAGGGGCGCGCGTGCCCCCCTCTTCCCCCTACTTATAGCCCTGTGGGCTGCGAAACCGAGAGGGCGGACGTGGGGATTTACTGCGCCCACGGCCCCACGACCCCCACGTTCCATGATAAAGTTACTGCGCGCAGTAACTCCACGGGAATCCCAACCGTCCGTCGGGGCCACAGCGGATCCCTCGGGCGCTGAGGCGCGGTAGTGGCGGGCCCCGCCTATGGGCCTGTCCCGTCGCTCGCGTAGGCTGGCAGGACGGCCCAGCCACGTGTCATCGCATGACAGGCCTAGAACGGGCGGCGGCCTGGAGGCTTAGCCAGCATGCTACTTGGATCCCGCCGCGACGTTCGAAATATTGTGCGAGTCAGAATTGAGTGAGTCCGAATTGAGCAAGTCCGACTCCTTCTAGTCGGCCCGGCAGAAGTCAATCAAAGACCATGTGTTGAGCACCCGGAAAGAGAAACTACTAAGGCTTCTCGGCCGATCATCCGCGGCGCCTGACCAGCTTCGGGGACTACTGTCGGAGTAATGGGCCACGGGTAGGCCAACCCGAGCCCCAAAACCTTTCAAGACATCGGGGCAGGCTGCGCCCTTCAAGACCCCAGGACGGAGAGCCGCCTTCAAGAAGTCCACGACAAGACGGCCGACTGACCACTCGCGACCGAGTCCCAGGGACGACCGCAGGGTAAGCCGACTCCTGACTGGCGACTTCCAGAGAAGCCGGCTTTGGGGAGTCGGCCCGCGATTCCAACAAACCCCGTGACCTCATCAAGGGGGACGGGGCAGGGGAGTGGCTACAGTGAAGCCCACTCCTGCCTCTTACCAAGGGCGGGCATGGCCACAGCATGCCGTACCCCGGAAGATCTCCGTGCGACGTGGCACTGTTGCCGTGCGGGCCCTGACATCAGCACCGCGGGACCAAATCCTGCACCCACGACGGCTTGTCTATACGGCTCAGAGGCAACGGGTCCCACCAGTCGGTGAGACCCCAAGAGACGGCAAGAGGACCACCAGTCGGACCCGTCGGAAGTCGGCTTGGGGGAGTCGGCCGAGCCCTCCCCCGGGGCCCACGCACCATTAATCAAGATGTGATGGAGAGTGGCAATAGTGATCGCCCGCCAGGCGGCGGGGCTGTTGCCACGACCCCATGATCAAGCTCGCGTCATCAGAAGCACGGCTACAGTAATCAACAGCCGGCAAGACCCGCCCGCGGCGGATGCGGCCTGTCGGTTCCGTACTAGGCCAGTCAGCGGGGCCCGCCAGCCGGCGGGCCCCAGCGGTCGGCAGAGAAGACGGAGTCCAGAGGCGCTGACGGCTAGGCCCGCGACCAGCCGGATTACCATTGTACCCCTGGGGGATAGGCCTATATAAACCCCCCAGGGCACCCATGCAAAGGGTTGGAACCCATTAGCTCTAGACCAGATCATATAGAAGGGAGAGAGCTAGCCTTGCCCTCTCCTACCTCCTAGAAACAGCTCAAGGAGCAACCGTGTAAACGCTTTGCCATAGTGATCATGCGGAGACCCCGCAGAGCAGCAGTAGGGGTATTATCTCCTCGGAGAGCCCTGAAGCTACGTAAGATTCGCCGGCGTGCATGTCTTCGCCTCATCTCGTTTCCAGGCAACGGCGACATTCTACTCGCCCCCACCATGATAAGCCATCCTTTGGCATATGTCGCACCAAACCCCCGACAGAGACCGACTACTGCAAAAGGTTTGAACTTTAGGCTTTTTGGTGAGACCAATGGGTGATGACCTAAGCACTTTCTACACTTCGGTGAGACCGATTGAAACCACTCAGAAATTCCGAGAAGAAATCAATAGGCAATAGAAGGTTGGCACGTGCACTTCGGTGGAACCGAATGTCATCTCGGTGAGACCGAGTTGCTAGGTTTTAGGCAGTGGCTCTATCAAGTGTATCTCGGTGAGCCTAGGTAGATGTGTATCAGTGGGATTAAGTTTGACTTTAGGGTTTTGGACAGAGAAGAATATGAGGGTGTGGCTGAGGCTTTTGGAGTAATACCTCTAAGCACTTGAGCAAAAAAGTCCATGATTAAAACCTCATCCCCTTTTAATAGTATTGAATTTCCTATAGACTCAACGTGATCTTAGATCACTTAACAAAAATATAGGGTCTTGGAGTTTTGCCAACATATGTCCTTCGTGGCTTTGAGGGGTCCACATCCCCATCTACTTACTTGTCTAAGTTAAAAAAAATCCTGGAATATACTTGAGCAAAACATTACTCCAACAATATGTACGTTGACATGAATTACCAAAATCATCAAAGGAGCAAATGTGCTTTGACGTACGCAGATTCGCTCATCCCTATGAACATTGTACAAATAAATAAATTCAGGAAAATAGGAGCACCAGTGTAAGTATAGGAATTGAACCCTGGTGGATTAAGGATACCACTGTCCTCCTAATCATCCAACCACAACTTGGTTCATGACACTGGTGGTACTGAGATGTATAATATGACAATGCTCCCATGCATTGGGCACCCGTTAAGTATTTGCTCCCATGAATAACCCATTTCAAGCTCAAAAAAATAATGTGCACATTATTGGGGACTAATGGGGGTACCGACTAGATGGGCCGCCTAGCAGGCATGCCAAGGGTAGACGCGTGGTGCGCCCAACCACCACCATGTGTCGCACGTTGTTCGCACCGCAATAACTTTTTTTTGCACGTGTTGTTTTTTCTTGGTGTTTCCTAGTTTTTCTCGAAATTTATTTGTTTGTTTTATTTTCCTCGTGTGAAGCATATCATGTGAAAAAATATAGTTGTACTTCATGGCAAAGCACAATTGTGCTCCCCCGAAAGTGAAAAGCACAATTGTGTTTCACGGTGAAGCACAATTATGCTTCCGGAAAAGTGAAAGGCGGATATGTTATTCCGTGTGAAACACATTTGTGCTTCCCGAAAAAATGAAAAAAAAGGCATGTGTGCTTCTCCCCAAGACTGAAAAAGACAGATGTGCTTCCCCAAAAAGTGAAAATCATAGTTACGCTTTTAGTTTATTGTGCTTTGGGGGTTCCATTTTTTGTTTCCGGTTTTTTGTTTTTTGTCCTTCTTTTAGAAAAAAAGTTTTCCAAGCCTATTAACATGAATTCTAGTTTTAAAGTATCGAGGCGAGAAACATAATGATGAAAACGGTTCATGATTCTGGACGCATGGTTCAAGAGATAAAACGTTTTGATACAATGAGTGTATGAAAGAAGTACAAAACTCCCCGGTTGCGACATGCGTCGCACATGCAATACGTCACTTGTCACCACGAGAAAACATGAGAGTGATCTTTGCAAGGGGTACCCTCTAGTTACTGATTTCAACATTATTGAAGTAGATTATTGTTTTAAAATATCTTTTTTTAGCAAACGTGTTTAAAAATATTGGAGCGGACCAAGTTTTGAGTTGGGCCATTTCCGTTTCCAAACAAAGAAAAGTAAAAAGAAGCTGGGCCGTTTTCCAGCACGGCCTGCGAAGCTCACCGGCTCGGACGCTAGGCTCGACTCCAACCCCCCTCGCGCCGCCGAAGCGCAACAGCAACGTACTCTCTTTCCCTTCTGCCTTCGTCTCTCTCGTGACCTTCCCTGGTAGAGATGGCAGGCGGCGGCGGCGGCGGGAAGAAAGACCGCGGCGAGGGGCTGGGGCGAGCGCTTGTCCGGCAGCGCAACAAGCAGGCCTTGGCCGCCAAGGCGAGGGGCCAGCAGCTCGTGATCTCCCGCCGCGCGCAGCAGGCGCTGCCGCTCGAGTCCGTCATCGAGGTCAGCGACATCGACGCCGTCCTCCAGCGGGCCGCCGAGGAGGAGCTCCTCCACGGCGACGACGCGGAGGGCGCCGCCGCCCTGACCGCCGCGCTCGGTTCCGGCCTCATCGACCTGTAAGCGCCCCGTCCTCTGGGGGGTTCTGTTTTGAAGCCCGCAGGTGTTCGACGAATTGCCTCTGACACGGGGCCTGCGTTTATTTTGCGTTTCAGGGATGGGACGGGGGACACGGAGGAGGAGAGGCGGCTTCTGCGGGAGGAGCAGGAGGCCCTGCACGCCGACAGCCTCAGGGTGCCCCGCCGGTGAGTGCTCGGCACCGTCGTTTTCTTTTTTCTTTGGTCGTCTTTAGTGGGACAAGCCGTGCATGGCTGAACGGAATTGGAATGTTTTCAGGCCCCCGTGGACTGCCCAGATGACAACCGAGGAGCTCGACACCAACGAGAAGCGGGCTTTCCTGGAGTGGCGGAGGAACCTCGCGAGGTTGGTGCACTTCTCTGCTTTGTTTCTAGAAGTGCCGTTGTTCAAAAATTACATTATTCCTTTGCACGCTGGGCCTCCTTGGAGTAATGTTATCGAGTATATTTCATGAAACATCAGGTCTATGGCCTTAGTTGTCGGAAATCTCCGGATTTGTATTCATATCATTTTGGTAAACCCACTTAAGTAACTCCCCGCCTTGGCACTTTGACAATTTGAACAACACTACTTGTCTACAAAATACTTCAGGAGTAATTGGCTACGGTGTTGTTTGTTTCTCAAATTATGTGGGTGCGTCAATGTAAAACCCATCTCATGTGCTGTAGCAATAAACCCTCAGGTTTTCTGCAACTATAACCATAAACTTGGGTATCTTTGGAATCTTCGTGATAAATTCTGAAGCTGGTTCGTTCTTTCTGGGCATTGAAAAGATGCAAAGTGCTACAAGTAAAGTACTAGTTTAAGTATTTGAATCGAACAGTATATGAGCAAAGACAAGTTTTTAATTGGTTTCTTTAGCTTGAGTGGAAGCAGTTTACATGTTACTGAGTACTCTTTAGAACGTCTGAGCATCTAGTCCATCTAAGTGAATTCTAAGTTTGTTAGTATGTTGTTTGTTGTACACAAGTCCATTATAAAAGAGGTGTTCTGCAGATTGCAAGAGAATGAAGAACTTGTCCTTACGCCTTTTGAGAAGAATCTTGATATCTGGAGACAACTGTGGAGAGTACTTGAACGCAGCGATTTGGTTAGTATATCTATTTGAGAAGCCTATGGTACAACTAAGGTTTATATGAACATTAACTATGAATTCATTTGCCATTTATCTCACTTTTCAATCAGTTGGACATTACCAGTAGGTCCAGTACAATGTTCCATCTTTTTCAGCATCTTGTCGTTTTCCTGGGCATGAATGCATGTGCACACCTACTCATCATTGGCAACCTTGTATCTAGTTTTAATATGTCCCCATTCGAATTAATGTGATGCATACATTATGTGTTCTTATCTGTTATTAAGTTGAACTATTGTACCTTATTGTCTTGGTAGTATTGGAACCTTTGTGACTGTGATCAGCCCTTCTTCTTTTCCCTAGAATGAGCTAACGTTCCAGGAAATTATGTGAAAGCACTGACTGGTTTCCTTCTTTTTTGAAGCTCGTGATGGTCGTCGATTCTCGAAATCCTTTGTTCTACCGTTGCCCTGATCTTGAGGTACTTAGAATTTAGACTCGGTATTTTTTTTCCTATTGTGTTTAACTTACATGGTTGTCTATATTATATTATTGATAAATTCCCATTGGTGTTAGATGACCGGTACCTTGAGTTTGACTTGTTGCTACTGCTGGTTGTTGCATTATTTGTTCTCTGATCTTGTCGAAGCATTGAAATCCAGTTCTCCCTGAAATGTTGGTTCTTCTTTAAACCTAAAACTGCAGTTTTAGGATTCACATCATAATCAATGCTTCATTCTTTACTGCCTTCTGATATGTGAGGTGTTTGAAAGGTAGGTGTGGTATTTGAGACTAGCTGTGAGGTTTCCCCTGTATTATAGAACTGTTTGTTTTATTGTATTGTGGATTTTTGCAGTTTTCTGCTTTCTTCTGATATATATCTTTTCCTACGTATTAAGGAATATGCACAGGAAATTGACGAGCACAAGAGAACACTGCTTCTTGTAAACAAGGCTGATCTTTTACCACTGAGTGTCAGGTTAGTAGCTCTCTGGAGGTGCATTTGATTTCCAGTTATCTTTGGTGTCTGCTGTGATGCATGACATTTTCTCAATTGGAAAAAATGCAGGCGGAAATGGGCAGATTACTTTAAGGAACATGATATTCTCTATCTATTCTGGTCTGCTAAAGCTGCTACCGCAGTGTTAGAAGGGAAAAAATTGAGCAGCCAAACCATGGAAGAATCAGATACAGATCTTGATACAAAGATATATGGCCGGGAAGAGCTCCTGGTGAGGTTGCAGGGCGAAGCGGAGTATATTGTGAGCCAAAAGGCAACATCCGCTGTTGGAGAGGAACCTGAATCTAGTTCTGAATCTGCCTTGGTGCAACCCAAGCGTGTGGTTGTTGGATTTGTTGGTTATCCAAATGTTGGGAAGAGTTCAACCATCAATGCTCTGGTTGGTGAGAAGAAGACTGGTGTAACATCTACGCCTGGCAAGACCAAGCATTTCCAGACACTGATAATCTCAGAAGAGCTCATGCTGTGTGATTGTCCTGGTCTGGTCTTCCCTTCTTTTTCAAGCTCGAGGCATGAGATGGTGGCATGTGGTGTCTTGCCAATTGATAGGATGACAAAGCACAGGGGAGCAATTCAAGTGGTGGCAAATCGTGTGCCGAGAAACATCCTGGAACAGGTTTACAAAATCACCCTGCCAAAGCCCAAGGCATATGAGGAAGCATCTCGACCACCAACCGCTGCTGAGTTGTTGATGGCGTACTGCACATCTCGGGGGCATGTCAGCCATGCTGGGCTGCCTGATGAGACCAGGGCTGCTCGGCAGATACTGAAGGATTACATTGATGGAAAGATTCCACACTTTGAGCTTCCTCCTGGTGAGATAGATGATGAAACTGATGGAGAGGACAACAGTGACCTAGAAGGCTCAAGCACTGCAGCAGCTGATCAATCAGACGACGGTGCTTCTGATGAAGATGATGAGGAAATCAATCGAGCTGAACCTAACATCAGTCATGCCCTAAACGACCTTGCATCTTTTGACATGCATGGCCAAATGACCAAGGGTTCCACAAAGAAGAAGAAGAAAGAAGCATCCCACAAGCACCACCGGAAACCCCAGAGGAAGAAGGATCGATCATGGAGGGTTGGAAACGATGGTGCTGATGGGTCGGGGGTTATACGGGTGTTCCAGAAACCCGCCGTTAATCTTGCTGCCAGTAACACTAGCGTCGTAGGTTAGTGCTTCAGTTTTTTGATGGCTTGTGTGCCGTGCCCGAACCCCTTTCTGTAACCCTCCCTCACATTACAAGTATCCATGATGTTTGGATGGAAAATGTTGCCGAAACTAAACCTATCATTCCAAAAACATTTCTCTATTTTGTTTCAACTTGCGTTTGCCACTTTCTGTGTTGCAGTAATATGCTCTGTGTCGGGTTTTTTAGCAGTTCACTGGCTGGTATAAAAGCCAGGATTGATTATTTTATTTTCAGCAATGTGAGCAATTTGCATCGGAGGAAAAAATCCTTGCGTGCAAGGTAAAGTGACGGCTGTAACGGGACTGCGTCCAACATGTCGACGAACAAAACAGGTCACAACAAGTAAGCAGAACTGGTACCCCTGTTTCTAAATAATAAAACGTTTTTGCAGTTTAAATTGAACTGCCAAGACATCTTTATTCCACTACTGAATGAACCTTACAATCTGTCCCCAAGAATACAGAAATGCAGCAGAAACTTTCAATTCAAATGTACTTTAAACAGGCAGCAATTCTCAAATTCAACTGTAAATTTGCAAAAGTAGCCAAAGATGAAATAGCACAGGGTAACACCAGCAGTGTAGATGAAATAGCGAATTATAACCAAGCAAATCATTCTTTGAGAATCCCATGTTTATAACTATGTCAGGAAATTCTTGCTGTTGCAAGGCAAAATGAGGCCGGCTGGAACTAACATATACCGAACAGAACACGGTATGGACAGCCTCAGCACCGCTGATTCAGACACTAAATGGCAACCCCTATAATCTTTACATTACATTGCTCAAAATTAGCTGACAAATGTCCAAAACCAGCCAAATAACGGGTCAAAAAAAAAACCAGCCAAATAACGGGTCAAAAAAAAACCCAGCCAAATAAGAGTGGCAAATCTCTCCAGCACCATGAACAAAACCAGCATCTAACAACGGAGATTAGTGCTCACTCAGTTACTGATTGACAAACTGATTACTGGACGAACTTCCTGTCAATTGTTCGCTACGCATGATCAGCGTTACAAATTTGAAGAATAAGATCAGCACGAGAGCTAATCGTGTCAAATCAGTATCGATGCATTGGATTATTATTACAGCACAAGATCACTTCTCCATATTAGTTCACGAGCTAGAGCTCGTGAACAGTGTATAATTCCCACCAAAAGAATCGAATTTTTCTTGGAGAGGCCACCCTCTCCCATCTTGCAGATCACGCACCAGGTAAAACAAAATAATTCACATCTAGGATGCCTCAAATCTCACCAAAAAATCACAAGATCCCACGCCTAGGCGGCGGGATCAGGCCGCAAGATCCTCCTTCTCCTTCACCACCACCGGCTCCGCCTGCTTCTTATTGTCGCCCTGTTCCTCCTCCGCCGCCGGGGGCGGCGGCGAGGCAGGGGAGGGCTCGGAGGCTTCGCTGGCCTTGAAGGCCTCGAGATCCTCGGCCATGGCGCGCTCGGCGCGGAGGATGGGCTCGTAGTAGTCCGGGAACTTGTCCATGCACCTGCGCAGCGCGGCGGTGGCGTCGTGGCAGCGCTCGACGACGTCGCCGCCTTCCGCCTCCGCCTGCTCCACGCACTTCTCCCACCCCAGGAACTCCTCCTTGCACCCGCCGCCCTTCATGAACAGGCAAAATCCGCACTCCCCTTCCTCCTCCTCCTCGCCGCCTTCCGCCGAGGCGTCCAGGACCACCGTCTCCCCCGCCGCGCCCGCCTCGCCGCCGGGAGAGGCGGCGGCGGCGGCGGACTGGGCCTCTTCCTTTGCCGGTGAATCGGCGGGCGCGGTGGCCTCCGGGGGCGCATCTGCGGCGGACGCGGCGGAGCCATGCTCGATATCTTCTTTGGCCGGTGGATCGGCGGGCGCGGCGGCCTCCGGGGGAGGAGCGGCGGCGGAGGCGGCGACTCCCATCGCGTGAGCGTGAGGGAGGTTTTGCCTGTTGAATCGGACGGGGGATTCGTGGAAGCTGCGGGACCGGGGAAGCTTAAACCCTATTCGAGGTGGGCCTAAACTAATGGGCTTCGCGAGCACGGGTAGAGG